>NC_088622.1:6831873-7141958 GCF_036013475.1 Columba livia
TAATGCTTAGCTAGGGAAGAGCATGAGTGATGCATTTTGACTTTGATCCATTTCATCCCTGCTGACTGACTGTTGTCACAATTGAAGCGGGGATGGTGTAAATCGCACATCAGGAGCGGTTCAGGCTCACGTCTCCTGTTTAGGGCCATATCTCCTGCCTTTGTGCCCGGCAAGAGCCTGTGTGGACGTATCCTCAGCAGAGACCTGCCAGCAGCACACGCCCAGTGAGAGCTCAGCAGCTGTACAGAGACCATCAAGCATCTCTCGTATCATTATGAGAGATAATAACTCAGATCCCTCCGTTGCAGCTCTTTCTTGATGGGGGAAATATGCACGTCAGAGCAAATTGCAGTGTTAGCAGCACCGATGTCCTGCCCAGAGGGAAGATGCGTTTCCCAGGGCACATCTTGGTCTGGTGTGCGCAACGCTGGAGATGCCGATCACTAGTGATTTCTTGTTATGCTGCATATTCTTATTTTCTCTGTAAAAATAAAACATGGAAAATGAAAGATGTAGCTACACAGTGTCATGCAAAACAGTTGGTTGGAAGGAAATGTGATTTTTGCAAGTCTTCTGCCAGGTGCTGGGTGACCCATTGGGATACATGGGGTCCTGTGCCCCCCTGGACCTCGGTGCTACTCTCTGTAAGGAAACGGAGAAGCTCTTGTCAGGTCAGGCCAAAGCACAGGACCGTCCTGCCCTTTGCTGTGTCCTCCTGTTGCAGGTGCCAGATGCTTCTGGAAAAAAGGCAGAGTGCCTGTAACAGAAGCCCGGAGAGTAATGTCCCATGGAGGGTGTTAGATCAGTTAATGATGTATATATCTCTGTGCATTAATTGGTGCCATTTAGGGTGCAGGACTAAGCTTGGGACTGTTCGGAAATGTCTGTTTTCTGCACAGCTTCTGTTCTGAGCTGATGTCTGTCCTGTTCACCGAAGGATCCTTTGGAAAAACGCGAGGTACCACTGGGTACAGCAATGGCCGTGAGCAGCCTCAACTTGGCATTTCCCAATCCAAAGTGAAACTTTGCAGCCCCAGGGTGGTATTTTAACACAGTATTATATGCAAATTCTGTGCTCTGGGCTTCATTTTATTTATTTTATTTTTTTTAAACCTAACCCCTCTGTGATGAGGTGCAAAGATGCTGTTGCCTTGCCCAGGAGTGAGGGATGGAGGTGGTGGGAGCATGGAGAGAGCGTGGACGTTGCTCGAAGTCTCTGCTGGGGGAGCGGAGGAGCAGAGCGGGTACCAGCGTTCTGAAGACCCTCCATGTGACTCCTGGCAGCCCCTGCGCCCCGGCTGATACCGGTGTCTTGGCAGATTTCGTTACCAGCCTGGCAGGCTGCCAGCACATCCCTGGCAAATTCAAGCACTGGAAAAGGGAAGCTATGTTTTCTATGGCCTCCAGCTCAGCAAACGCCGAGCAGCATTTCACAGGGCAGAGACGAGATGCTTCAGCAGCCAGAGGGAATTCCCTCTCCCGAATGTCGGCGATTTGCTGCAGGTGGTGTGGGCTCAGTAGCCTTCTGTGGGCAATGGGGAGGAGTGGGCTGGGTAGTGGAGGGGGCTTGGGTGTCTTTCCAGCATCAGTTAATGTGTCTGATCCCCCGGCACAGCCAGCTGTACAGTGTCTCCTTGCAGTAAGTCACCACGATTCCCATTAAAACAGTAATTCCTTTTATTGGATCTCCAGCTAGACTTTTGCATGAAAGCACAAGTAGCAGCTCTCACTTTGCCTTCCCTGCACTGTTTATGATCATTCAAAGCAGTTTCCTAAAAATATTTAAGCAAACCTGATAATCTAGCTCTACATGCACTTAATACAAGACAGGTGGATGCTGTGTAGCGCCCACTGTATACAGCTCTCATCTACAAACAGGAGTGGGGCTGAGGAGCACCCATGAGTCAGGTCGTGGCATCTGTTCCTGTGACCTGCAAGGTGACACAAGGTCCTCGCTTGCAAAGCATGCGGGCAGGGGGCTGGAGGAGCAGCGCGGGGCCGTGGGGATCCACACTGCGGGCACGTGAGTGCAGTTAAGCTGTGAGCACCTTAGGATCACTAAATGTCAGGCTGCGTATCTGCAAAGAGGTGATGCTGGCCATGTGGAGAGAAGAGGAGACTCTGGTCGGGATGTCTGGAAGCATCCTGGGGTCTGCTGGTCATAATCAAAGGTACACGGAGCCATGAGTGATATTTGGGGGCTTTAGTGGCTGCTTTTGGCAGGAGGTGTTTACAGCTGTCCCCTGTTCTGAGCATGGCTGTGACTGGATGTCATTCCTATACAGCTGCTCACCTGCAGCAGCATCTAACAGATAAATGGCAAACCAGTGGCTGCACAGGCAGCAACTACCAGCATGAGCCAAAAGCAGGAAACTCTACCTTATTACATGAGAACGATGAACTCTGGTTGCTCAGCGTGGCTGAGGAGTGACCTGGTGGCAGCCGTCAGCCCCCTGTGCCGGGGACCGTGTTCGCTCCTGTCTCTGTGCTCTGGCAGAGTGCTGAAGGGCATCAGCGCTGGTGAGGGTCCATCTGTACAGAGCTCAAACGCTTGGATTTGCCTTATTTCCCTTCCCCTCCCGGACAGCCTTGAGACGCCCAGCACTGTTGGCAGTTCAGACAGTGACCTTTTCACTTCTAACAGGAGCGGTCGATCCCTGGCTTGTTCCCAGGGAGCTCAGGGTCAAGTTTGCTGACCGATATTTCCTTCATTCCCTGGATCAGGGGTACTTTGAGCCCTGCAGCATATGGGAAGCCTGGTCTGGGCAGGCTCTCTGCTTATGTTCTCTGTGCTGGCCAGACCTTCTCCCACTGCCCCAGAGCCTCTTGCAGATGGGAAGGGCTGGCCAGGATGGGTCTGTTGTGCACATCCTTGCTTGCAGCACCAAGTAGCTGCCAACTAAAGGGTCTGTCCAGATAGATTAGATCTAGCTTGGTGCCATGCAAAATTGTCTCAGCCCACAGGTCTTCCAGCCACTGGAGGTTTTCTGCCAGAGATGAAGTTTTCTCTCCTCCTCTTGGCTGTATGAGGTGAGCAGAGCCCTGCCTCAAGTTTCACACTGCCTGTGGAGATAATCCCTGCCCCTCCAGCTGTGCTGAACCTGCTAATGGGCGTGATGATGGCTTTCCTTGATGTGCAAATCTGCCTTTCTCTGTCCACGGAGGCCAAGGCCATATGCCACCTACTCCTCCGTGTTGGCCTTCTTGGCCAGCACTTTGACAGGGAAGGGTTGAGCTCCAGTCTTTGCCAGCCACCCTCGCCCCTCTGCTCCGCTGAGCTTCACGTGGATGAGGTCTCTGCAGGTTCACCCAGCCGTCCACCCACCTTCACCTGGTCTGTCAGTGCCCAGCGCATCCCCTGAAGCTCATCCTACAGAGATGGCCGTGTCAACCTACACTTGCCATGAGCTGAGCCCCATGCATGGCTTTGTAGAGACTGCAAGTGGATGCACATCTGGGGAGTCTCCAGTTGCTGGTAAGTAACTCCCATTCTGGCCTCTGCAGGAGTTGCAGCGAAGGCTCTGCGCCGGGGGAAGGCGGGTGGGATGGCTGCAAGGACCCCTTGGCAATTACAAACACGTGGGTGGTTGTCTTGATCCAACTTGTGTTGCTTTCGCTTGTTCCAGTCCAGAGGCTACAATTGAGACAATTTAGAGCAGGACCACCCTGCCAGTTGATACGTAAGGACAGAATGATATTACGTTTGTTTAGCCCATTGCACTTCAAACCTTAAGTTGTTTCTTTTCTCTCTGAGCATTTAACAGCTGTTGTTATTGAGCTGTCCAGTGACACACAGGGCTTTTTCCAGTGTGCTTATAGATGATAGTGAGTTTGGCGATACGCAGGAGTAGGTCAGATGATCCCTGTGGTGTGTAGGAACTTCCATTTATCAACACTACTCTTCCCTTGCAGCGAAACTGGTCTCTGTTAGCAGTGAATTCCCTCTGCAGCTCCCTACAGCCTCTCTCATCGACTAACCCAGATAATCCTCTGCTATCTGCCACATCTCAGTAGATCTATTAAACACACAAAAGTTCTGGTGTCCTTGTGTGTAACCAGGGTAGGTTGCAAGATTTTAAATCCTTCAGTGCAAGATACTGTCAAACTTTTATTGAAAGTCAATAAATAAACCGCTTTTACTCATCCGTTTCTTAATGGTTCAAGAGGGCTTTTCTTTTTCAGAGGTGAGGCATTGCTGTTCACTAGATGGGTCATCCAGGTTTTCGGTGATACAGCTGACCAGGAGGTGATGCAGCTGGTGGGACCCTGTGGTAGATGATGGGATGCAGGATCCCAGCAGCTTTGCACTGTTGGGGTTGGGTCTCCATCTCCTGTGGTGGAGGATGAGGACAGGTAGGAATTGTTTCAGGGCTTCACAGTGACCGACTTTCATGCTCGAGAAGCCAAACCATCAGTTCTGCTGTGTGCCCGAACCCTCTTTGCCTGTGTCCCTCTGGGATACGCACAGGCAAGTGCGGAGCTGCGGCAGGGTCTGTTCCCTGCTCCGCTTTGTCTCAGGAGGGCCAGCAGCGCAGGTGGCACCGAGAGCGCTGCTGCTGATACTTCTCGTTGCGTGTGTGTTGGTACCTGTCTCCAGCCTTCCTGTTTCTCACTGCAAAAGGCTCGACCACTCCTGCATGCCTAATGCAAATGTTGCAGAAGGATGATTCAGCACTTGGTGGAGAATTGCGAACACCTGAGAGATTATTTTGAGTGTCTTGGAGCAGCTCTGGGAAGCGACAGGGTGGTCAAGGTCTCTGTGCTCCGTGTGTCAGCCCTGTCCCTGTGCAGACGTGGGACGTGACTGCTGCCTGCCCCTGCCTGGCTCCTTGTCCCCTGCCAAGGCTCTTCAGCCCTGCCAGGGACCCCGAGATCCCTTTTCCCCTCTGGGGAGCCGGGAGCTCCCCTTGCCAACGTGATTGAACACAATTTCCTTTTTCTGTGTCATGAGCCCACTCCTGGGGCTGTGATCACGCCAAGCGCTTACAGGGACAGGTCTCCTGTTGGGAACAAGGGAACAATCCCTTCCCCTGGGCTGGGGGAGCTGTTACTCAGACCTATAATTTGGGGGGGGACTAATTGTTGCTGGTTTAAACATGAAAGAAGCCAGGCTACCTCCCGCAATGGGAAGCAGAAAGAATCTGAAAACAGCTGGACCAGTGGCTGCAGGGCGGGGGGATGGATGCAGCCCTGAGCTGGTGATGGGCTCCAACAGGGTCTATGGGATCTGCTCCACACTTGAGGACGCTGGCGGGACCCTTAGGGCTGGATATTGACATTTCCAGTGCCCCCCCCATCTCCCAGAGCCCCTTTGCTGCCCTGGCCCATTGCCCTCCCTGAGCCCACCGCACTGTGCTGCGGGGCCGACGGGTGATGTTTTGGGGGGTAAACAGACAAAGACCCTTTGGAGACCCTAAAGAGGCCTCTGGGGGCTGCAGCCTTGGCAGGTCACCCTCCAGGAGCCGTGTGGCTCGGGGTCCCTGTGCTGGGGCTGGGGGCATCTCCCTCCCCGCACTGCTGGAGCCATCCCCATCCTCTGTTCCTGCTGGTTTGGGGCAGGTCTCTGCCCATCGGTGGGCTGCTCCATTTTCTCCTGGCCCTGCCCGCTGTGCCGTGTCCCTCGCTGTCTTCGGTGAGCTCTTTGCGGACCTCAGGTCTCCCTCCATGCTCTGTGCAGGGGCTGCGTGGGCTGGGCAGACCTGGACCGAGCTTCCCCTGCTCACCCTGGCCAGTGCAGTCAGAAGAATCATCTGCTGAGACCGAGCAGCTCCCGCCTTGTCCTGGCATCACCGGCTTTGCTGGTGCTGAGCGCAGGAGAACCAGCCTGGAAACTCTCCCTGGAGGCAACAGGGAGGTGCAGAGTCCTCCAGCTGCCACCCATGGGGTGCTCCGGACGGGCATCTCACGGGGATACATGGGTGCCCTGCAACACCCACCTGCTTTGGGTGGCTCCAGCGGGACGGGGTGCAGGGGGTGCTGACATGAGGCTGCATCGGTGTCCGGTCTTGTAGAAGGAGCAGTGGCATTGCCAAGGGCTGTTGCTGGGCAGGATGATGGAAGAAGAGGATTATGACAAACGCTGTTACCACAGAGCGCTTCCCCATCTCTTTTTTTTCTCCCAAGCTCAGATAATGCAGAACACATCCACGGAGATTTCGTCTCAGTTTTCCAAAAAAAAAGTGTAGTTTGTGATGAAGCCGGAGACATCTCCAGCACAAAGAATTCATTTTTTTTAAGTTGTTAACACCTGAAAAGAGGGTTTAGGAGAGAACGACCTTCGGTGTCTGTTATAATCTCACTGCACCAGTCTCTAATATCCCTTGCTTACACGAATATGTACACCCAGCTTCCTCCGGAGCATCCTTCAAGAAAATCGATGAGGAAACGGGATTTGCCACGCTGGCCCAGCCTGCTCGGGGTCCTCTCTTCAGAAGTGACCGGTGTCATGCTCCAAAGGTGAAAATCCTCTGCCATCAACACAAACAGTTCTGCAGCAGCCTGAAGGGGAAAGAAATCCCTTTGGAGCGCTGTAGCCCTCTTAGCTTTTTGGTAAATGTTCTGGTCATTCCGTTGTAGGGTCAAACCCTGTTACACTGCTGCTACGCTGCTGGCAACAACACATCATCAGTAGGGCAAAACTAACCTGTCTCACGACGGTCTAAACCCAGCTCATGTTCCCTATTAGTGGGTGAACGATCCAACACTTGGTGAATTCTGCTTCACGATGATAGGAAGAGCCGACATCCAAGGATCAAAAAGTGACATCGCTATGAGTGCTTGGCTGCCACAAGCCAGTTATCCCTGTGGTAGCTTTTCTGACACCTCCTGCTTAAAACCCAAAAAGCCAGAAGGATCGTGAGGTCCTGCTTTCATGGTCTGTATTGGTACTGAAAATCAAGATCAAGCGAACTTTTTGCCCTTCTGCTCCCCAGGTCATCCAGGTTGAAATTAATTTAGGTGTCGGGTGGCAGGACTTGCTCCGGGCCCCTTGTGTCCAGGAGACCAGTTCTGGACACACGTACTCCAGGTTGCTCCCAAATCGTGGCCTCAAGCATAGTGAAGCAGGAGTCACATCTGATGGGCGCTGCTGACGGTCACCCATAGAAGAATGCTGGCAGATGTCCTGCTGTGCCTCTGTGTGCTGTTAAACCCTGTGGTGAGAACCTTCTAGATCAGCGCTGCATCTCCAAGTGCTTTGTGATGTTGGGAGGAAAAAGGCACAACAAGGATTTGAGCAGGAGGGGGTTGAACTAGAGGATCTCCAGAGGTCCTGTCCAACCTCAACTACTCTGCATTTCTGTGATTGCGAGTTTTTTGCAGACTTCTCCAAATTTTCCCCCAAGGGGCTTTGCCTGGACTTCCCCACTGTAGCACAGAGCAGTATCAAGCAAACCCAAAACTCGAGAGCACTGCTGCTGTTTCCATGCCACGAAAAAATGGACCAAACCCAAGAGACCTTCGGTGTGGGCTTTAGTGCCATCCTAGTGCCAAACTGGGATGGAGCAGGACAACTCAGGGTGGAAGATTTGTCTCACCTGGTCCTGGAGGGAGAACATCTGGCTCAGTTATGCCATGGATCCAGAAAGACTGGTGCGTGGTACTTTGACCTGCTCTTTCCAGATCCAGGGAGGTTTCCTGTGCTTCCTGTGGCCATTTGGCAGCTCTGTGCCCACCGCAATGGCCCTGTGGTAGCACTGTTACAGCTGCTCCCCCTTTCATGGAGAAATGAAAGGGCAATTTCTGTTCTCTCCCACTTCTCACAGGTCCCACCAGCTGTATCTTACCATGAATGAATTGTGATCCAGTTCTGGAGGTACCAACACGGTGGGTCCCTGACCCAGGCTGCTCTCTTGTCCCAGTGACACTGACCTGACCTTGCGGTTTCCAGGAGCCCCCAGACATCTGGCTGGACGGCAACCCCATCCTGCTGGTGTTGCGGTTTTGTGGCCTCAGGCTTGTTGTCACAGGGCACAACGGCCTGCAAGCAGTGGGACCACACAGCTGAGCGACACAGCAGGCACCGGACCGGGGGCAGGCAGAGTCACCAGCCCCTCTTTCTTGGTGTCCGCCCCGCGTGCTGGCCGTGGCTGTTTGCCAGCCTGACGCTGCCCTTCCAGGGGTTCCCTTTCTTTGTGGAAGCTGCTCTTACTTGGAAATGCTTGACGCCTGCCCCGCTTTCCCCTGGCAGGGCCAACCATCCTCCCCCCGCTTTGCTGCGGCTCCAAGCCACACGCTCCATCTGTGCCAGGGACATGGTGTCTCTGGTGCCTGCAGGCACGTCCCAGCATTTTCAGAATTGTTTTAACTTTGCCCTTCTGCCTTCTGTTCACCGTCTTCCAGATCTGCCCTTTCTGGTTTTCTCTGCGCTGCTGTCTCTGGGGCCTCTCCAGCTCTAGGATGGTCTCTGGCCTCGTGTGCAGGATGTCCCCGATCTGGGCTGACTTCAGTCTGTCCTCAGTGGGGCTGGAGAAAGCTCTCGTGGTACCAAGGCAAGCAGCCTGGCGGTGTTTGCTTTGAAACACCCCTCACTCATCCAAGCTGTAACGCGCTCAGGTCACCGTTCTTCCTGTCCAGGAACCATGTACCCGGTTGGCTTGGCTTTATTTCTTCTACCAATCATGCTGCTTGAAGAGCAGGTACCACAAAGGATGCTGATTCACTGCCGATCACAAAACAGGGCTGCAAAACCATCCCCTCGTGTCCCACCACCGCTGCGGGGCTCTGGCTGCACCTCCCGTGGGCAAATCTGGTCCACTTGCAAGATTTCCTCTCCCACTGGGCACACAGAGGCGTGCAGATCTTTTAATGACAGCTGAGATTTGTGAGTATTGACTACATTATTCAGTGATTAAAATATTCCAGCTTCGTTGCAACACGGGGGTGCATTAATGATTTATAGTATTGCATTTTGATTCGACACCTTAGCAAACTTTAAAAGCAGCTCGTGCCATGGGTTCTGCTGAAATCTGGAAATTAAATATGAAAATTTAGTAGTTCATTGGTTTGAAAGATGGGAAAATGGGCTAGATGGACCACGGAGAGAGAAACCTTAAAGAAGACTTGCAAAGCGACCATAACCCAGCCTGGCACAGGGACGCAGCCGAAGGAGGCGGCGCTGGCCTGGGGTGTCCCATCCATCTCCACGTGTGACAGGAGTCTGGCGTGTGCTCGGCTGCTCTGTCCTTCTTCTTGAGATGGCTTTCACAGAGTGTTAAGTTTCTTATAGTGTGATGGGTCCTGGGAACAGGGGGGTTCCAGCAGCATTTCTAGGCCACGGGGGCTCCTGGCCCAGCACCCCTTTCCAAGCTGCCGTCCCAGCTCCCATGGGACCATGTCCCAGACCATCCCAGCCCTTTCTCTTGCTCCTCTGGTGCAGGCTGGGAATGAGACACAGCCGTGTCTTTGCTGTCCCTGCGGGGAATCCAGCACCACTCAGCGTCCATCTCCATCCTCTGCCTCACCTGCTATTATCAGCAAACACTTTGAGACCTGCTTGTCTGAATCTCCTGTACACGGTGGGGTTCCCCATCGATTGCTTTATTTCTTATGTCTGCTCTCAGGAGACTCCTGGCGCTGTGTCTTTTCCTCTTGCCTGTGTCCTGAGACAAGCAGGATGGACAGTGCAGCTGGGAGCAGAACTGCTCGGGATGCCAGGTTGTTAACACCTGAAAAGAGGGGTTTAGGAGAGAACGACCTGCGGTGTCTGTTATAATCTCTGTTATAGTCTGTTTCAGGGGGATATTCCACTCCAGATGTTCCCATCGCAGGATCTGGCCCTTGAACTGATGGCTGCGGCAGCCTCAGCCCTGGGGACCCCCAGGTCCCCTTTGGGTGTGTCGTCCCCATCCCCTTTTATCCTCACTCCCTTCACAGCCCAATTAGCTGTTTGCTTAAGATACTCTAAACCTCACTTGATAAGTTTACCTAATTGCTTCACTTAAGTTAATTACTTCTTGGCTGAACAAGAAAGCAACATAATTGATGTCAAGGCATATTTGTCACTTCGATTAATGTCCCGGGAGCAGAGGACTCCGCAGCCCCCCTTGCACCCTTCCTCCGGCTGCAGCGGTGGAGGCAGCCGGCAGCTCCGGGGTGGTGCTGCTCCCCGGATAGCCCAGCCGTGCTGTAACCCCCTGGGGCTGCAGGACGCCTGTGATGCCACCTCCTGCCGCCACCTCTTGCTGGACGCTGGGGGCACCAGCAGCTTGCAGGCTCTGACGATAAATGCTGTTATACAGCATGGCCTGCCCGATGTACGGGCAGGGCAGGTGAAGGCAGGAGGCTGCCCAGTGTATCGGTAACCAGCGCCATTACCCGTGGTGCGGGAAACAAGCACCTTTTGCATTAACCTGTGGTTGGGGAAAGCGCTGACCCTGGGCTCCAGCCTGCCCAGCCCGTGTCCGCACCCACACCGTTCCCTGAGCAGGACCGGGTCCAGCCCGCGCTCTGCCTGCACACAGGCTGGGTCGGGGTGCCACAGCCCCGGGTTAATTCTGCCAGTCCTGAGTGTTTGCTGGGAGCCAGGACTGCTGGTGGGAGGCTGGGCTGAGGTCTCTCCTGGGCTGAGCTCTCTCCTGCTAAATGAGGCCGGCAGCGATTGTCAGGGAGTTTGCACCCGCTTCTTTCTTTTGGAGGTGCTTTTTTTTTTTAATCTTCCTTTGCATCTGAAAGGATTCGAGGCAGTAGGTTAGCGCATAAAAAGCTTTTCCTGGGAGCGGCTGCCTGCCGGACTTGGGGTGAATGCCCCGGAGAAAATGCTTCCCACTCCAGTGAAATCTTCCTCCCGTGACCTGCACTGGGAGGTGAACTTTTGTGCGAGAGAAAGATAATCCCCTTTGCTCACCGGGACTGAAGGCTCTGTGATAAAAGCTTTATTCAAGATCAAAGACATATGCTGTGCTCTTTCTTTTTTATTTTTTTTAACTACTACCTTAAACAAAAAGTTTGGTTTGTGCCAGATTGTGGCTCTGAGCGGTGACATCTCCAGAGCTCATCTTCCAGCCGGGGCTGGCAGGGAGCAGGACAGTGCGGGGATGTCAGACACCGGGACCATTATCCCGACACAAAGAGGGTTCGGGGGCTCAGCTCTGCTTCCCGTTGCACAAAACCACTCAGGGTTCAGGGTCCCTTTCAGTCTGGGGGATTATCCGGGCAGCTGGAGGAGGCGGGCGGGGAGCCTGGGGAATGGTTCATGTTTGATCTTGCTCAGCAGTTTTGTCTGCACTGGTGTCTCAGAGCTTTGCTCGAGGGTTTGGGAAACATCCTGCAATGGAGGTGACACAAAGGGCTGTGGGCTTTTCTTGGCAATGAGCTGGTCAGTGGTGGGGTGTCGTGCAGGTTCGCACTTCAAAAGGCAGGAGATGGGCTTCCAAAACTGTGAGCTCAGCTACAAATTGCAGGGTTGTTTTTTCATTATTGGAGCCACAGCACTGGGACCTTTTTTGTTTCTTCCTTCCCAGCTGCAGACTTTTCCCTTCAGCCAGCCAGACTGGTACCTCGTGAAAATCAGGCCAAAGAGCCTCTTTTCAAGGAGCTGGGTGTCCCGTGTCAACACGGACGTCCTCAGGACATCCCATGCTGCAGGGAACCCTGTATCTGACGCACCTTGTCTTGTTGGGTATATCACAGGGCACCCAAACTGCCAGCCTTCCCATGTCGTGGGACACCTCCATGTCTTCAGGCACCTCTCAGTGTGAGACACCCCATACCCCATCCTGCAGTGCAGAACAGAAGCTTTATAGTGAGGAGCTTGACCGGCAGGACCGCGCATTTCAAACGGTGAAACAAGTCCCATGTAACCTGGCTTTCACCCCTGTACTGATTTTCACATCACAGTCACGTCCTCCTGTGTGTAAAATGGCAGAGGGTCTCTTACTTACTTCCACTGCTACATCCTCTCTACGTTTAGCCCTTTGTAAAATGAGGGATCACAGGTCAAACTCTGTGCTCAGGATAACTCCTCTGAAGCTAATGGACTTATTATGGTCCCTCATTTCAGAGCTAAGCTCAGCAAACCTGGTCTCAGTGGGGAAAAAAAATATATAAAATCTCTCCAGGAATGAAATTCACTCTGTTGTGTGCGACACGGAGATAAACCGCGCTCCTCTGTGTGGCTTCTTCGTGGACCGGTCCCTCATCTCCTTGGCTCTCCAGATGCTGCTGGGCAGCTCATGAGCCTGGTCACAGCCCCACTGCACCCAGACCTGGACCACAGTGGTGGGTCCCACCTGCGAGGAGCAAGGGACCTCAAATGATGTTTGCCAGCTTGTTCTGGTACAACCCATCAGTGCACAGGCCAGGGCATTGGGAAAGACCAACTCGCCTTAAGTTGTTAGAGAAATAAAACCATGTAGAGAATCAGGGCTGACTCTGTTATATCTACTGTCCAGCATCCCTCCAGCTGGCTCAGATGCAGCTGTCTCCCCAAATCAGCATTAGGCTGGGAGAGGATCATCCCCAGCAGGACCAAGGAGCCAGGAAGGGTGAACAAGCATCTGTGTGGCTGATAGGGCGTCACCACCTGCAGTCTGAAGCTGCCTTTACCTTCTGCTCCTGCTACACAGCCTTTCCCTGCACCCACAAGCAGATGCCAACTTGGATGTGGCACCAAGAAGGCAGTTACTGAGGTCAAAATGAGGGAAGTAGGAAGCCCAAGGGACTGGCTGAGTTTTGGATCTCATGGTCTGAACAAAGAGGAGGGGTTAGCCCACACAGATTCGTGGAAAGCACAGCCCATGAAGACCATGGCCATATCGTAGGCTGCCACCAACAAGTGGGTTTGGAGAGGCTGAGGAAGGGATTGCTCCTGTCCCTGTTGGGCACAGGTCAGCAAACTCTGCACTGAGGCTCGCCACAGGGTGGAGGGGAATATCAGCATGGCGTCCTTACACATCTGTCCAGAGCCAGGGGTGACATGGACACTCGGTCCCACTGAAGTGTTGCAAGTTGAGCTCTGTCTTTAATTAAAGGAGGGTGACTGAGTTGAAATCATTTCCAGAACTTGGGGAGGATTTTCCTTCCCTAGGAAGGAGGCACAGGAGGTTTGTAGTGTGGAGCAGAGCTTCCCCTGAGGGCTGGGCCAACACCGAGATCTTCTGCTCTGTCTTCTGCGGTGGAGCAACGTCCCATCCCCCCTGTGCAGCAGCTCGTACCAGTGGCCATGAGCCTTGCAGAGCTGCCTGAGAGCAACCAGGGAGGCGGTGGCAGAGGAGAGGGGCACAGCCCCAACCTCCTCTGAGGGAAATTGTCCTTGTCTTTAGAGCCAAAGCTCCACCGCTGAAGGGTCATTCTGGACACGAGGGAACCAGCAGCACAGCAGCTGATGGAAGTGCACTCTCACTGGGTAATCCTAGAGCTCTAATGATCTGCCTTTGATCTCCTATTCAACAGGGAGATTTATTACAGCTTTCATTTCAAGTCAGAACTGATGAATTTCAGTAGACCTGTCGAGTGGCTACAATCTGGAGGCATTTATCTTTCAGGAGGAAGAGACAGTCTCCTCTCTTTGTCTCTTTGAAATGATGGGGAAAGACATGGTACCCAGCTAGCGAGGGTCAAATGATACCTGCTGCATGGTGGCAGGGTCTGCCTTTCTCAGGGCAGGCTCCCCGCTCCAGATGTGGCATAGCAGCTGCTTCATTGGCCTTTCTACCCTGGCACAAAGTTAATCTGCTTAATAGATGTTGCTCTTGCTCTTCCCGGCTTTCGCAGGCAGCCCAGCGGGGCTGAGATCCAGCATCGCAGCACAGGGATCCCAGTGCTCTTTCCCCAGAGCTCTGATCTGGAAGATGCTTCTGCTTCCATAGCAGAAGGTGGCCTGAAAACCTGGTGTCCCATCTCTCCTGGCTCAGGTGGTGTAAGGGACCTATCTTGCATTTAAACTATTTTCCGCATTTTAACGAGAATCAACACATTTTTGCTTCTGACTGCTCAAAGATTCTGGAGGGAGCTTGTTTGTTTCTTTTTCCATGTAGATGCGTTTCACCCGTCCCATCTAACAGTGCATTCACCTAATGCCTCTGCACTGAAGCAAGTCTGCAGCAGCAGCTCCCTCATATGAACAGCGGGCTGGCCTTAGCCACCCTGTGGCACATGGAAAAGCTGCTTTGTTCCCAGGCTGGGGATCTTCGTAAATAACAATTTTATCACTGCTAAGAACCACAGATGTGCTCACAGGCATTCTTTGCAGTCTCTTATCAGTTGGAAGGCTGGTCCTCAGCAGGACCTGCTCTGGGCACCTCTGTGCTGTCACTGCTGCTCCCTGCCTGCACCCAGCAGCAGCGACGGCAGGAGCGTGTTTTTTGTTATAGTTGGCTGGCTTGGGTTTGCTTTGGACTGAGGGATGCATGTTAACATTTAGCATCGGCAGCTACTTCTCCCAGTCTCCAGAGGTGGTCCTGTTGCTTTGGTTCACCCTCTACCCCACCTTGTCCCCATCTCTCCATCAAGGAAGAGGCTTTCACTTGGTCAGGGATTGTACCTTCCCGATGCTCTGCCTCAGTGCTGCAATGTTTGTCCTGGGAGCACTGCGATGGTGACAACAGCATCCTTGCAAGCTCCCACCACTGTCCTGACCATCCCGGTCACCTTGGCCCTGCAGCACTGTGCTGATGTGGTCCCACTGACCTCGCGGTGCAGCTCTGCATTGTGTCCCGGCAAGCTCCTCGCTGGCAGTGGCACCTCCATGGGGCCACCATGCTCCCTCCATTGGCAGACAACAAAGAGGCTCCGACGTGCTGCTGCTCTTGAGCAGGGACGGGCTCCCCTGGGACGGGCTTGGCTGCTGTCCCTGGCTTGTCTCCACGAGCGGCTGTCTGAGCACGCTGCCAGCCTTGTGGACTCTGTGTCAAGCCCTTGGTCCTTTGCCTCAGCGGGACTTGTGGTGTCAGTGGGAGATCTTCCCTCTCCCCTCTTCCCTTGTCCCTTTGAGGATCTTGGCCATGGCAGCCTCAGTGAGAGGGCAGCAGCAGGATTCCTGGGCTGCTTGGGCTCCCCGTGGCCATGTGTGTTCCCTCGGGACGCTGCTGCTGGCCCCAGGGCACAGTACCCAGGGATGAGCCGTGTCCCCAAATCAGCATGGCTCAGTGGCATGCAGGGGTTTTGGGTGGAAAAAGCTGAGTACCAATCTCTGGTGCAGCCAGGGGCAGGAGAGGTGTGTGCTCCATGCAGACTGAGAGTACTGTGGAGTGATGACATGATCCCAAAGGGCCTTTGGGGGAACCAGGGCGCAGCCAGAGTGCTGGAGTTACCCAGAGCCATTGCACAATGGGCCGGATGTGGGACTTTCTGGGATCAATGTATGGCCCAGCTAAATGCACCTCTGTGGCTTTGGTTTGTTCTAAGGGGTTTGTTGGTTTGGGCTCTGCAGAGAGACAGGTTAAACCAATTTAAACCCAGAGTGGTGAGCTAAAACCTTCCCTTGCTCTTGGCCACAATGCCTGCTTGCTGGTGTCCATCTGCCTCCCACTGACAGTGGGATTGTACATGACTTGTGTGGATGGATGCTGGTGGCATCATGCTGTGAGCCCTCTGCCATGTGCCCAGCACAGCTGTGGCTGTGGGTTGTCCCACTGTCCTGTGCTGTGTCCAGGGAGCACATGGTGCTCCATGGGGTCTCAGGATCTGTGAAAGCAAATGTTTCCTCCAGCACACGTGGGTGTAAAGCTGTGTGCATGGGACGTGTGACCGGGTCCCTGTGCCTCATCCTCATCTATTCCAGGCTGCTCCACTGTGTCCGGGCAGCGCGGCTGTGATTTGTCTGTGTGGGTGGCAGTGGCAGGGGAAGAGCCACCCGTTGTCAGTCTGTCCTGTAATCCATCCTGCAGACGAGCGGCTGCATGCCTGGCAGACAGTGCTGGGAGGGCTGCTGCTCCCTGCCAGGGATTGCTAAAGAGCAGCCACCGTATTGATTTGCCCTGTCACCACTTGAGGGATGTGTTCTGCTGAACAGCATCTGGCATTAGCACTCTGCTCGCATATTGGCTGCATCAAGGGCCACGGTGGTCTCCAACCCCAGCAGGTGCAGCAGGGACAGGGATGGGGCTCACGGCTCTTGCCCTGGAGAGCCAGACCATGAGGATGGCTGAGGGTTATGACAGTGCGGGAGGGGGAAGGAGAAGACCAAGATGATGTTGTGTCCAGGTAGTCAGGACATGAGTAAATGCTTGATAAGCACATCTGGTGACCCCACCACGGGCAGTAGAGGTGTGGATCCTTCCAGTTCATGTGTTTTATAGGCTTCAACATCTTCAGCGGGATCAAGGGTGCAGGGGGATAAGTGGGGCTGGACAGTGATTTTTCTTTTTTTTTTTTTTTCCCACAGAAAATCCTGATTTGCTGATCTCAAAGCCATTAATATGAAATGGCTGACTTGGGCAAAAACATATCTTTGGAAAATATAGGTTTCAGGGGTATCTGAATTTCTAAAGAAACCCCTTTGGATGCCATCATATCGAAGCCACTCAGGATCTCTTAATTCAGAACTGGTCTATGCTTCAACAGGTGATTCCTCTTCTGGTTGGAGATGCAAAACTTGTTCACAGTCGTTCATGTGCTCATGGGGACTAGAGCGTGTTTGCTGGGCCTGTGCTATTGGCAAATGTTATTTCTGCTTCTGGAAGGAAAACAGTGACCCAGTAGATGTGAGAAGAGTTGTGATATCTATATGCCCTCAGGCCTTGCACAGCCTTTCCAAACTCTGCTTCCTCGTGTTAGTGGGTTGTTTGTTTATCTCTTGAATGGGCAAATAAGATATATGTAGTTTCCTTTTTCATCTGCGCCCTCATTAACATTAAGGCTGAGCAGGAGAGCATATCTGAGTGGTGCTGTCAGGCTTCATTACAGGGATCCAGCCCAAAGAGACGTGCAGCTCTGGGAGCTTGCTGCAGGGCCATCCGTCAAGCCAGACCCAGTTGTCCCCATGCAGACAAAATGTCAGATCCCCAGCAGAGAGAGGCGAGCACATGATTCCCCCCGCCCAGCACAGGCTGAGCTGCTCTTGCCATTAATCCTTGTGGAGAAAGGTGCTCCTTCCTTGGGGAGCATTAAAGAGTTCTTTGTTTTCTAGTTACATATTAATATCTGCATTCATGGTGCAGTCACCCAATTTCTGCCTCTCAAGCTGCCCCTGTGTTATTCACCACCAGACACCAAGGCTGATTGATGCCAAACCCAAATGGATGATAAAGCTTTTCATGACCACTGTGAAACTATATTTGCCTCCGACAAATCCTTTCTTTGAGCAGAACATTGAAGGGATGCTTTCTACAGGTTGTGTGTCCTGGTTTGAAGCAGCAGATGGTAAATCCTCACTGGTCTGCAGAAACTCTTACTAGTTCTCCCTTCCCCACAGGGCACAGATCAAACTCCCCCTGCAAATAACTCATGACCTGGGCATCTCCCTCCACACCAGTCCTGGAACCTAGCCCTTCTGCCCTGCCCTGGGTAACAGTTTGTGGCAGGGGAAGGAGGATTTCAATGGCACAAAAGCTCCTGTTTGAGCCAGTCACAGAATCACAGAATCCCAGAGTGTCAGGGGTTGAAGGGACCTGGAAAGCTCATCCAGTGCAATCCCCCCATGGAGCAGGAACACCCAGATGAGGTTACACAGGAAGGTGTCCAGGCGGGTTGGAATGTCTGCACAGAAGGAGACTCCACAACCCCCTGGGCAGCCTGGGCCAGGCTCTGCCACCCTCACCCCCAACAAGTTTCTTCTCATCTTTAAGTGGAACCTCCTGTGTTCCAGTTTGAACCCATTACCCCTTGTCCTACTATTGGTTGTCACCGAGAAGAGCCTGGCTCCATCCCCATGACACTCACCCTTTATTTATTTGTGAACATTAATGAGGTCACCCCTCAGTCTCCTCTTGTCCAGCTCCAGAGCCCCAGCTCCCTCAGCCTTTCCTCACACAGGAGATGCTCCACTCCCTTCAGCATCTTGGTGGCTGCGCTGGACTCCCTCCAGCAGTTCCCTGTCCTGCTGGAACTGAGGGGCCACAACTGGACACAATATTCCAGGTGTGGTCTCCCCAGGGCAGAGCAGAGGGGCAGGAGAACCTCTCTGACCTACTGACCACCCCCTTCTAACCCACCCCAGGTACCATTGGCCTTCCTGGCCACAAGGGCCCAGTGCTGGCTCATGGTCACCCTGCTGTCCCCAGCACCCCCAGGTCCCTTTCCCCTACACTGCTCTCTAACATGTCATTCCCCAACTTACACTGGAACCTGGGGTTGTTCCTGCCCAGATTCAAGACTCTACACTTGCCCTTGTTATATTTCATTAAATTTCTCCCTGCCCAGCTCTCCAGCCTGTCCAGGTCTCTGATGGCAGCACAGCCTCTGGTGTGTCCAGTCCTGGGAAAGACCTCGAGATGGAAGGCTGTAGAATGAGGTCACAAAGAAACACAAGGAGATGGGCAGCAGCCTGGCTCGCGGTCTTCAGGGGCTGAAGTAAGCAAGATCCTGAGGTGACATGTCACCCTGCAATCGCCGTTGCCTCTCCAAAGGGTGTTAAAACAAGTTTGTCACCACCAGTGCTGGAGATGGGATTATGGACTGACATCCCCTGTCCCCTCCATTGCACACAAGTGATTCTGGCCAAACCAGTTGGACAATTGTGAGTTCTGGGGGTGAGTGAATGAGGTCATCTTGGAATTAAATAATATTCTCAATCTCCCACTGAGGCTTCACATCAATTTCCTGCTTTTAGAGCTTATAAACAGCATCTTTTTCTGGTAAAAACAAGCAGGTTTAAATGGCGAAGTCTCAAGATCAGTTCCTGATAAGTGCCTTGTGGGATGCTCTGACCATCTTGCTGGTTCCTGGACTCACGCCGTCTCCATGCCTGGGATGTACATTCCCCACTCCCTGCTCCAGCCCGCTTCTTGACCCCGTGTGATCCCACAGAAAAATAACCCCTCTTTCTCACGAGCTTGCGTAATCACTGAGGAAATGTCCTGAAAAAAAGGACAATGTGTGAGGCTCTCTGGGCTCAGTAAAAAGGGTATTTGTGGAGCTGACACCTGGGCTAGTGGGACCCTGCGCATTCTTGTAATCTCCAAGTGCAAGGGCTGAGCTGGAAACCTCCCCAGGCTTGGGCTTGGAACCCGAGGACCCCTTGGCATGTGGCTGCTTCTTAAGTCATTAAACAGGAGACAGTGACATTTAAGGCCTTTGTCCCTAAGAGAAAGCAGCAGATGCAACAAAAAGTTAAGGTCGGTGGCTGTGCCTTGCAGATCCCAGGCTCTCCCCTTCCCTGCTATCCTCTCCACTCTCCAATGCCACCCTGCCAGGGCATGTTTGCCAAGGCAGTGGGGCAGGAGTGGGTCAGAGGAGGCACCAGTTGCTCCTCTTGTCACACAAGCCAGACAAGAGGAACAATCCTCCATGTGTTTGATGTAGGAACAGAGGCCCCTGCACTGTTCCCTCCTGTCCCATTGCAGCCAGCGTCTTGGGAGACAAGCATTACGATGGCAGTACCAAGGAGCATGGCAGGTACTGTTATTGATGCCTGGTGGGTTTTGGCACTCAGGGTGAGCAATGGAGATGTCTGCCCTGGTTGGGGCAGGGTGCTGCTGCCCTTGCCCCAGGCTCACACTCGCTGGCACTGCCGGTGTCTGCAGAGGGATGGTGAGCTGCTGCCAGAAAAGCAAAGCCTGCAGCATCCCAGCATCTAGCATCGTCTTAGAGAGAGGGTAATTAACAGCCCACAACTGCAAGAAATTTGTTTCTGGCATGACTTCCTGGCTGTCCTACTGCTTTTCCATCCAGGCTGTTGGCAGCCAAAGTGATGGGGTATTGGAAGGAATAGAAGGGGACAAGGTGAGGTACGAAAAAACAGAGTTGGAGGTTTGAACCTCCATCTCAGGCAGCACCTTGCTCAAGGCGACCAGGATGTGATACCACCAGTTGCAGACCAGCCAGCCACCAGCTTGCCAAAAGCAACGGTGGTGGGATGTGCCCAGTGATCCCTGGGCACTGCTTCTCCTTCCAAGCTGCAAACTACAGTTGCTACCTCAAACTCGCCTGCCCAGTGGATTTTGGGTTGCACGGCAGAAACACATTCTCATAACCCTGGCACCAGCTTCCCTGCTTGCTGCTCCCACCTGGGAAATCGGGGTGGTGGGCTACACACAACACAGTCTGCATGACCCCCAGAAAGTCCCCACTCCATCCAGACACTTTGGACCTGGCTGCGAAATGCAGCCAAATGCCACAAACTAAGACAGTGGAGAAAAACCCCGATGCACCCCGATGGTGTAGCTGTTAGATTGGATCCATGTGTTCTCATGCCCCTTTGTCAGAAATCCAGAGCAAATCCGTAGTAACCAGCTGAAAATTCGCAAGAGACATCCAGCCCTGATCTGTATACATCTTTCTAACACAACCTGTAGCAAAAGCCTCTGCTCATCAATGTGTGCTCGCGATGGTGGGAGCTCATCTCTCCGTCTGTCCTGCTGTGATTTTCATTAGCCCAGGAAAATATCACAGGTTACATGTTACATGCTCCAGGGCAAGTTCTGCTCTGCCAGTTCAGGGGGATCTGGCCACGCTTCCTGCCTCTGACCTGCTCCAAACGCCTCTCAGAGACATGTAAAATCTGCAGCTGATAGCTCTTGGCTCAAAGACATGATGTGTAAAGACACAGGAGTGTGACTAGTGCCACTCAAAATCCCATCACATCAGCTTGATAATGAAAGAAACAGCTCTATCCAAAAGCAGCTGACATCTCAAGGTTTTGGGCCAACAGGGGAACAGGGTAGGCAGAGGAAACAGGATGCCCTGGGCTAGTAAGGCTGGGGAAAGAGCCAACAGTGGCCGTTGGCCTCATGGGTAGGCAGCAATGCTGTGCTCAGCCCCTCAGGGAGGGGAGGATGGTGTGGTGCAAAGCCTGGGAGAAGAGTCTTGGCACTCATCCTGAGGGCCATTATTTCTGGGCGAATGTCTGCGTTGGACTGAACTGATGCTGGATGTCAACCCAATTCTGTCCATGTTGATAAACATTCACTAATGGGAGATGCTACAGCTGATCTTGGGGCCACTGGCCACTACCCCACTGTGGACAGCCACTGGTTCCTAGTGTCTTAGTGTGCTTTCCTTAGTCCCACCATGCTCTTTGGCCCAGGAGGACCTTGGAGACCATGAATGCCTGCACTCATCTCCAACACGCACCTTTGAAGTGCAAGGCACGTGGGTCTCGGGTGCCACTAGCAGTACGGACTCTCTTTTTCAGACCAGTGCTGAATGATCAGAGGGGTCTGTCCTGGGCTCCCACTGCCACTGCTGCAGCTCCCCAGGGGCGGTCTGGGGGTCTCCAGGACCCTTCCTTGGAGCTCAGCTACCTCTGGGCAGTGGGGTGCTGACTCTGGTCTGTCTGGAAGGTGCTGGAAGAAAGCACAGTGTAGAAAAAGCCACCGTTCAGGGGACCGGACCTGCTTTTGCAGGACTGATCCCAGCTCTGCATCACCCCCAGAGGGTTGTGATGAGCTGCACGTCCTGAACATCACATCAGCTCTGGGATTGACCCGTCCCTGGGTTGGAAGTGGGGTTGGCCCCTCTCCCCTCCTCACCCAGCTGGCTCTGCTAAGGAGGCAGCTCCTCATTTGCATGGGCTGGCGATGCTGCGGCCAGAGGCTGGCGCCGAGGGCACAGACGCGGGGACAGCACTGACCTGTCTTTGCCTTCTTCTCTCCGAGTGCCAGCCCGTCCCCCTTAATAGGGAGGTTCAGAATGACTCCTTCATTTATCCTAATGCAATAAGAGCCCGGTTTGAGTGCTGGCTTTGTGCAGGAGCGAACTGTCTCTGCTCCCTGGAAAGGCAGTATTATGCTGTCTCTCGCACTCCAATATGCTAATACACCAACTCCCTGCAATTTCATTTTCAACAGGGACTAATTTAAAAGAAATGACCAGCCTGCCAGTGGACTTCAAAGATATCTTTTGATGAGTTTTAGCAGCTTCAGCAAAACTCTAATTTGAATTTCAGTGGCTGCCGTGTGATTTTCTCAGTGACAGTTAAGAGAGATGATAGCACCAGCTCCATCTGTCATTGGAGCCTCTTCTCTTCCCTCTTTTCACTGATTTGTTACAGAGAGGGGGAAAGGAGAGAGGGGAAAAGTTGAAAGAGAGGGTGGCTAAATTCTGGTGCCCTTGTGCAGAGGCACACAACGGGGAAATGTGGAGCTGGAGGTGGGAGGAGGCGATGGGGGCTGCTGGGCAGCATCCCTGCCCACACAGGCAGCATCCCTGCCTGCACAACCGGCATCCTTACCTGCACAACCAGCATCTCTGCCCGCACAACCAGCATCTCTGCCCACACAACCAGCATCCTTGCCTGCACAACCAGCATCTCTGCCTGCACAACTAGCATCTCTGCATGCACAGGCAGCGTGTTTGGCAGCTCAGGGGTTTTGATAAAGCAGTGTGATGGCTCAGGCAATCCAGGTTAAACTGATAACAGCCCAGAAAATGCTTTCACGGGGAAATTAGCAAGTGTTTTCTGTCTGAGCTGGCTGGCCAGGCTGGCAGGCCAGTGAAAATGAGCTCTTGCAGGAGAGGAAAAGGGCAGGCAGATTTTGGGCTCGTCCGTCAACAACTGCTCCCCTGCAAATCTGCACCCTGGGTGCTGCTTCACGGTTCAAAGCACTTTGTTGGGTCTGGCAGCAATCAACAGCAAAGTCCAGCAGCTGCAGTCTGCAAGGTGCAGCATGGCCAGGGCGGGGGCAACGTGTCACCCAGTCCCAGTGCCAGTGGAAGACAACGGACAAAGCACCACCAGGCAGTGGGGCCAATGCAGGGACTGTCTCCGTCTCATACGTTGGGTCTCCTCCACCCCACCACTGCATGCACTGCTCTCCACAAAGGCAGCAGAGCCTCCTGGGTGGATGCAGCACAGCTCTTCTCATGTCTGGGACTGCTCCTGTTATGGTTGTCACCCGTGATTTCATGCTCCCTCTTACATCTTTAGTTTCCCTTGTCAGAGACAGCTTCATTGCTGGCTGCCCTGTGCCTTGGGGAGTCCTCTCACGCTGAGCTGGCAGCTTTGGGGGCAGAGGCGCCGCAGCCTTTTGTTCCTGGAGACCCGGATTTGCATCCTCTGTCTGATGCCCGTGGACAGAGCCATGGCCAGGCGCGTTAAAGCCGCCCAGTCCCAGCACCCGCGCTTGCCCTCCACTTGCAGGGAAGCCCTGGCCCGGATGACGGGAGCCACTCGGGGCTGCCCTGGCTGGCCGGGGCATCCGGTGGGGTGGGAGCGGCTGTCAATCCCACCGTAAACCCCAGGCAAGCTGATCAGGACCTGCTCAGCTCATGTAAAATCTGGGATTAGAGACTGGTTCAAGTGCCCCTGTTCCTGATTACAGCTGCTCCCAGAGACCTGGGCCAGGAGTCATGCTGGCAAAGCCTTGCTGCGTGTGTGCTCTCTGGTACCCTGCTTTGCTTGCTGGTCCCTGGGAATGGGATCCGCTTGTTTCAGGTTTCTTAGTGGTGAGAATCCTGCTAGTGCTCCACTGCACGCTGATGCCAGGCTGGGTACCTGCCCTGGCAGAAGGGCCTGGAGAAGGAACGCATGTGCCGAATGCACATGCACCCATCCCAGCAGAGTGCTGCCTGTGCACCCTGGAGCTGTGCACCCCCGGATCTCTGGGAGCCCGTCACTGCAGGGGTCAGCACCAGGAGGTGCCCGCGGGAGGCCTGGCATGTTGCCAGAGCTGCAGGTGAGATCTCTCTCCAGACCCTGGATGCAGAAGGTGCTGGAGATGTGAGGACCATCCTTGGGTGCATGGGTGCCCTGCCAGCTTTGCAGGGGTCTTTGCACCATATGAGAAGGTGATGCGGCAAGGAACAAGAGAGAAGCAGCAAAAAGACAAGGAGAACAGGAAGGTGAGAGCATCCTGGAAGGCAGTGGTGAGCAGAGGAAGGGCTGTGTCCTTCGACTGCGGAGCACAGAAGCTCCCAGGGCTGGGATGCTGCTACTGATGGTGGAGGTGATGGCAGTGCCCTGTGTTTCCAAGCATGCCCCTCTTTTCAGGTTAGCAAAGCTAATTCTACTACTAAGAACAGCTAATGAATCCCGAGCTTGCCCATCCCACCCCTCGGGTGGTACCCCAGGAGTACCTGCAGGCTGGCCACCCCCTGCACAGCCTCCCTGACACTTCCATTGCCCCCTGCAGCAAAGAGCCGGGGTCAGTTGCTGTCTAAGCCTGTCTGACGATGCTGTCGAGGCTCCGTGGCCAAGACTGCAGCTCCCCGAGTCAGCCGCCGCTCTGAGATCCGCCGTGAAATCGCACCGACATTAGGCACTTCCTAATAAAGCTGTCACAGACACCCCCATTATCTCTCAGCTCAGCCCCCTGCCCTCTGTTTAACCAGATAATCTGCTTTTTAAAAATACATTTTCCTCTAGCTCAGTGGAAGCTCAGGTCTGTCCCAGTTCCTTGTCACTGAGGCGCGCTGAGGAATTAGCAGCATGCAGGCCTTTTTTATTTTTCTTTGTCATTGTGTGATACTGAAAAGTCTATTTTGTGGCTAATTATGCTGGCATCTGCGTGCCTCCCTCAGCGTGCATTTGAGTTTGTCCCCGCTGCAGTGGAACAGCCTGTGCAGGGAGGCATCTCTTTCCATTAGACATGCAGAGATCAGACCTGAAATTTGCCCCAGCCCTATGCACAATGCTGGTGTTCAGGGTCCTCATCCGTCCTTTTGTCCCCGACTCTGGGAAATTCACATTTCTCTACCACAGCCTGGGGCATGAGCGGGTTTTCTCCCCAGCCTGCCACCAGACAGGGGCTATGTCAGGATTTGAGAACATTCCTGGGACCTGCTTGCCAATGTTGAGCACAGGACCATGGTCATCCCTTCTTTTCCCCCAGCCTGGTTCTGTCCTGCTCTGCCCCTGCCAGGAGCTGGTGCCCGAGTGTCCGTGTGTCCGTGGGCAGAGCCAGTGTGTCCCCACACTGCTTCCCTGCCCATGGCCCCAAGTGGGGTAGCCAAGTGGGGCAACATTCCTGCAGATGTCACTGCCCCTTTCCCTCACCCCAAGGACCACAGTGCGAGTCTGTTTATCTTCTCCACTGTGCCCAGCCCACGTACATGACCATGATGCTTCTAGACTTAGGCTTGGGGGACTGACTGGGGCCAGCAGCACAGATCTCTAGGTTGTTTCCACCATGTGGAGAAGTGGGGCACTAATCACCTGTGAAGTGCCATAATGGTTCCCACCACAAGCTCTGCCCTCCAGAAAGAGCCCAGCAAGCATTCGAGCAGAGCAGCATCTCCCTGCACTGTCCTTAAGGCTGGTACTTTCTCTCTGCTTGGGCCAGCTAGCTGTGGCATTTTTATTACCTGTCCAGACTCTACAGGGAAGGGACGGGGTGGAAAAGGTTAATCCTGCGCTTTAATTCTTCAGTTTTGCTGAAAAGTGGGGGACAGTGGGAGAGCCACCGTGAGACCTGCCATTTCCAGGCTCTGCTGGTGGTGCTGACCAGGCTTGGTGTGACTTGTGGTCACGACCTGGAGACCACACTCAATGGTTGTTTGACCCCAAAGACCAGCTGAAATCAATCGCTCATGCTTTGGCTAGTCACAGGAGAAACACGATGTAAAACATCGCACCATGCTCTGGGGGTCATGCAAAAAATGTGACATATCAGCCTAGAGAAGAGGCTGATTTATATTCCAGGACTGAGCAACCATCTCATGGGAGAATGGTGGATATAATCCCATTAACCTTGCTGATACAGAGCACCTGTAACACCTAAGGACCTCACAGTGGTAGACACAGCTCTGGCTATACCCAAGTTCACACCAATGTGTCCGGGGTTAAATTACTGCTTTGGAGAACTACTGGAGCAACACTTTGGATTTGTGTCAGATAAGAAGTGTGACATTGTTTTGCAGAGTGAAAAAGAGCCTTAACAGGAATGTGGCAGCCCAAGTGTTTGTTCAGCTCTGCCAGCAGCTGACGGTGGGAGCAGCCGGGCCGGCTGCGGCTGGGGAGGCTGCCCATGGTATCGCAGCCGGGAGCTGCTGTGCTGCAGCGAAGGGTCCCAAGGCTGCTCCATTGAGTGTGATGGAAAGGCTGATCCAGGTAGCATTAGCCTGGCCTGAAGAAAGTTCTATTAGCCTGACACTGGAAGTTTTCTGATGGCTGAGACGGGACCATGCTGTGCATGACCCACAGGTGGAAATGCTTCAGAGCTGATGCTCTGAACTTTGATATCCAGGAATAAATTGGTGGGGAACCATGGAGAGACATGTGGTACATCTTCTTATACTGGTGTGAGAGGATGAAGAGAAGGAAATTAAAGAGGGAAATGCAACAACTAAGAGGAGAATCATCTGAAGCTGGGAACAAGACCCTAACAATGTGTTTTCAATGCCCCTGCTCTGACACAGGGCCTGGGAACTGCAACAATGAGCTCTCAACAGGGGATGGTATCGCCACTAAAAGGGAGGAAATGAGTTTTTCCACATGCATTAAGACAAGACATGCCAGCGTGAAGGAAGATGTTCCACGTGCCCAGAAATGCACTGCGTCCTGGTATCTCATCACAGGGGATACAGCAGAAAGTGAAATCATGAAAATGATAATGGGTGGAGAACAATTTCCACATGAGAAGAGAGAAGAAAGGAGCTATTTAGTTTGAGAGGGGATGAAAGAGAGAGAACACGGTGAGATGGAGATAATAATGAATGGGACAGGGAAGATGCATCCACCAGTCACCCTCGACAAAGCAAGAGGCATCTGGAGAACTGAAAGGGCCCTTCTTGCGAATGAATGCAGGAAAATGCTTTGTGGCAGAGCTCAAGTGATCTGTCTGTGGGACCCAGGGTGGCAGAAGCAGAGGACGAACTGCCAGCTCATTTCTGCCGGAGCCGCCTGCATTGAGCACCAGCACTGAGCAAGACAGGATCTGCTGTTTGCTCCCCAGAACAGCAGTGATCCCCAGCAGCTCACTAGTGTGGTGTTTCTGTCTGGTGTCCCACCAAACTGGTTATGGCTGTGGCTACTTGTGGGTACAAAGGCCATAGTGATAGCTACAGGGCTCTACCACATTGCTGATGAGTTGTCCGGGTATGAAATGGCTGGTTTCCCTCTGGCAACAGCTCTCAGACAGTGTGGCGCTCCAAATGCCTTCCAAAATGACTGCATGCCCAAGGCACGGTGGACACAGCCACAGGGATGGGGTTCTCCCATCACAGCTGCACATTCCCACCTCACCTAAAGGCAGTGAATGCAAGTTTAAGGGTGAGTTCAAAGGCAGTTCCCTGCTGAGTCCTGGCCATTCAGTGCATGTGTGACTGGGCAAGGGACTCTGGAATTGGAAAATACTGCCTGAATTGCTGTCTGTTACTCAAATTAAAAGCAGGTGATGGGGAACCAGTTGTGGGGAGCTGTGCTGCAGGGAGGCTCAGAGAAGGGCACGCTGCGGTCAGAGGTATCGAGAGGATTCCCATAGCATTTAGGAGTGGTCAGGAGGGAGTTACCCACCCAGAGCAAGCAGGAGGGGAAAGCAGTGTTAATATTAATACTACATCTTTGCATGTCCCTTCTGTCACCTTTCCCCAGTGTCAGTAAACAGGGTGGCTCCTGGGGCTTCACCGTGGGAGGGGGGAGTTGCTCTGTCCTGTCCCTGGGCCAGGGGAGCTGCCAGGTCTCTGCGCTCTCTCCCGGAGGCGCTGCTCTGCTGGGCACACTGGGCACACTGGGAGCTGGTGTCAGGCTGCTGGACGAGCCAGTCCACAGCCCCACACCCCTGAACCCGCGCGGTGTCAGCGGCAGCAGCGCTGGGTGGTGATGCTGTGGACAGTGCCGTGGTGCGTGTGTGATGCACGTTGCTCCTGCAGAGCTTCATGAGGATCTTTTTTTTTCCATAGGGCTGCTGGCATGACACTCCATGGAGAGGTGCCTCGCATGGTGTTTCCATCCCAGTCCTGGGAACCGCCTGTGCTCCGACCTTGCTGTCCCCACTTGGGCCACACGGAGCAGGTGGGGACAGAAAAGACTTGGGGGCTGCTCCTCCTCACTTCATCCCCGTGGCATGCCCTAAAGTTTTCCTAGCCATGCTCCACTGGACAACACTGTCCCACCTCACTGCAAACACTGCGGGTGGCTGCAGCAGGTCGCTGGGGCAGGTCCCTGCCAGCATCCCATCAGCTCCGAGAAGGGACGCTCACGGAGAGCTCAGGGCGAGCTGCCGGGAAGCGTCACCGGCTGCTGCTGCCGTCAAAGCTGCATCTTCCCAGGATGAGTTGAGTGGATCAGAGTTCAGCTTTTCTGCCAGGTCTGAAAATGATGTGGACTTTACAGAGGCTCTGGACTTTACAGATGCCTTGCCAGGGAGAAGGAGAGCAAAAAACCTAGGAAGTATCACGCAGCAGACGATGAGAGGGGATGCACTGCATTTGCTTGCCAGCCACATCCTGCTGCACGTCATCTCTTTAACTGAGGACATCTGCACCGGTGCTCCTCTCTGGTGACTCCAAGGTGCTCTTCATCCACCAACAGGCTGGGGCTTGGCCAGCACGTGGCTTTGCCAGTCTCTCATGTGTGTCAGCCAGGAGGGCAGGACTCCATGGTGCGGGGCATCCCTGTGCTTTCCAGCCAGGAGCACGGCCACGTCCGGACACTGACGGGGTAATTGCAATATTGTCATGACATGTAGAAGATCAAAGACTGGGTGCAGGGGAGGTGGCAGTGGTGGTAAGAATGACATGCAGTTTGCATTTAGAAAGCACTTAAGAAGCAATTATCCAGTGCTTGGAGCCCTGGCCAGAGAGTGTGGCTCATGTATTTTAATGTGTATTTCAAAGAGATGAAGATTGGTGCCCAGCGGGAAGCCTGGCAGTCAGAGCAGCTGTGTGCAGCTTGCTGTGGGCCAGGCTGCAGCGGCCTCACGCGAAGCTGCGGGCTGCCTGCATGCAGGCAGGAGCGCAGGCAGCTTGCCTCCCTCCCCTGCCCCTCTGCCCTGCTGCATCCAGCCGTGCTGTCCCACTAATGAGGGGTGAGGAGGGAAAGGGGCTCTTGCTGTTGCCCTTGAGCATCATGGCTCCAGGGTGGCTCCCTGTTCCTGGAGAAGGAGGTCAGAGCTTTTTTGGATGGGATGCATTGCGCTGCTCTGGTTGCAGAAGCCAGCTGCAGTAATGCTGGCTTTGCTGCTCTGGCACGGGGCTTGGGATCTCCATTCCATGCTTGCCGGTCACCATGTCAGTGATGGGATGGGCCTGTCCAGCCTCTCCTGTTTGCAAATCCCAAAGCAGCAGCACATACCTCTGCAATGAAATTTGGTACCTTCTGTGCACCCCTCTGATGTAGGGCACAGTCCCTGAATCAGCCAGACCCTCCTTCCCAGCTCATGAACACCACATCTCGGGGCAGGGGTCCTGCCAACTCCCTTTCCATCCAGCAGTGGGCACCTCTAATGGAAAAGACTCTTTGGGGAAAGAGACCACCTAGGAGAGGCAGCCTAGTCCTTGCTTTCTAATTAGAAGCAGGCTTAGACAGACTAAATGGGTTAACCAATAATGAATGAATTATCACTTGTAATTATATTCTTCAGTACTGGCTGGAGCAGCAAAAAGTACAAGGAATCACCTCCTAACCTGAGCTGCAAGCCTGTCATCTTTGAGGGAGCGTCCCACAGGCTGCCCAAGGGTGGGCAACCAGCAATGCCCATTGGTGAGTGGATGCTGAGCTGGCTGGACTTTCAGCATCTGTGTGTGGGGAGGTGAAAGACAGTGAGAGAGCAAGGGGGTGCAGCTGGCATTGCACCACGGATGGGGTTGGGAGCACCCCATATGCCTGGGCACCCTGTGCAGGACATCCCATCCCCTCTGTGGCACCAAACAGAGCTCGCCTTGCAATGACCACAGACATGTCTGGAAGGGGCAGATAGCATTGCCCTCAACCCACACTCTGGCTTGAGGGGCTGCTGAGAGTCCTGGGCAGGTGCTCCCCAGCCATGGGGCTGGCAAGGGCAGGCTGCAGCCCGGCACAGCCCTGGGATACACCCTGTGAGGTCCGACCCCCACATCCACCCCAGCACCTGTCCATCAGGCTGTCCCTGAGAGACTTCTCCACCCCAACCCGCTGCTGGAGCCCACTGCCTTTGACAAGTCTCTCCAGTGGAGGTCTGACAGTCTGTTTCAGGGGAAGGGGATACGGGGGGACCACAACATCTCAACGTGGTGTTTGAAATGCTTGTCCACATCCTGCTTGGGTCCCTGACGCGCCGGCTTGCTGGGCGGTGGGGATGCTGTGAGCTGAGATCAGCACCCATGGCACGACTCCACGGACCCCACCTGGTGTGCTGCTTTCTCCTCCTCCACTCACCAGGGACCTCAGGTTTCTGGAAACACTTCTCTCTGAGCTGTGGGAGTGCTATTCTGCTTTCCTGGGGGCTCAGAAAAGCTGGCAGGGTGTCTCCAAAGAGCCCCCTCGGCCCCTGTCCTTGCTTCCCTCTGCCCACCGGATCAGGAAATGCCTTTGTGGGAAGGTCAACGGATTTGTGACAAAGTGGGACAGTCTGAGGATAATCCCAGAGCTACAGGGATATTCATACTGATCCCAAATTGCAATTCTGACTTCAGTCTAAAGCTGTTTGCTTTCTGTTGCTGTTCCATGCACAGTAACACTGACTGCAATGCCTTCATGCTGACCCAGGATGACAACGTGCGGGGATGCTGGCATCAGCTCTGCTGGAGAGAAGGAGATGTGATCAGTAGATCCATCAGGGCCATGCAGATCATTCCTGGCCCAGTGCATTGTTCTCTGATATTTTTCCTTTATGATGTGTATGTCTTATTCACATTCACTCAATTATTTAGACAGAATAAGTGTTCCTGCTTAGGTTTAGAACCTATCATCTCATCAAGCATGGCCATTCAGGAGGTTGTCAACTGCATGGGAGATCCTGGTGAAATTCCCCCTGAGTCAGGCTGGAGCTCAGGCTTTAGGATGTCTGGATGTGGATGTGGATTCAGCTCTTCTGCTGAATGTAAAGTACTTCCAAAGTCCTCGGGAGCATATTAAGATGATTTTCCAAGGCTGCCCAGAGTGGGTGTGGAGTCTCCTTCTGTGAGACATTCAAGACTCACCTGGACACATTCCTGTGTGATCTAGTCTGGGTGTACCTGCTTTAGCAAGTGGGTTGGACTGGGGGATCTCCTGAGGTACCTTCCAACCCCAACCATTCTGTGATTCTGTGTGATTCTGTCATGTCCTGCCAAAGGCTGGGGCACAGTCTGGAGAGGCAAAGGTGGAATTTTAATCCTCTTGGGAAGAGGGAGGTTGGTACTTCTGTCCCCTGCCACGGGTGAGTCTGCTGGTCACTTGCACTGCAGTGTAACAGGAGTTTCTGCTCTCACCCTGCTCCTCAGGCTGCTGGATGTGAACTGGTCCACGGGCAGATGCCAGAGCTCCTCTGGATCTGGACTTCTTCAGTGTGGTGAAGGAGCTTCAAGCAGCTTTGCTCACTGCTGCCGCAAGCAATAGTTTGCAGGAAAAAGGAAGGTGTCAAGGCAGTAGCCCTGTTTTTGACACTGTCTGGTTTTGAAGCATTTGATTTCTCTGGTAGCTTTCAGTTGACTGAGGCCGAGGACACTAATTACAGAAGTGCGGCACAGAAATCGGAGGCACGCGGGAGCACCATGGAAAAAAATGGAACATATAAAAGACATGGTTTAATCAGAACTGAAAGAAAGATAAATCTCAGAAGAGCTAGTGACTGATCTGCTACTGGAGAACTGGCAGACAGAGGCAGTGAGAGAGGTCTTGTTGCAGAGCTGACTCCAGGCAGTGCAATTAGAATTTGCCAGGCAGCAGAAGTCACCCTGTCCAGAGTGACAACTTTGAAGGGTGAGTAGCATGTAGCCTTCACAGACACGGTTGAAAACACTTGACACCACAAGAGTGACCCGCAGCAGAGATGAGAGCAGATCTGAAGGCAGGAATGAAGCCAGCACAGCACCTGGATGCTGCATGGACCATGATAAGCAGGGAAAGCAGAGTGCTCTGCATTTTGGAGAGGGGCGGCAAATGCAGGAGTCTGCAGGCACCAGCAGATGCACAGGAAGGATAAAGAAGAAAGTGACCAGGCTATTAGCTCAGATGATTTCTTCAAAGGAGCAAAGGGCAGCACTGCAAGAGAAGTCAAACAGTCTCTAAATCTTCAGGCCAAGGCAACTTGCTTCACTTTAAATACATATATTTGAGAGCAAGCCAGAAAGTATCTCTACAAAAGGAGCTGCCTCTGTCAGTGGTGAAAGTCTTCTCTCTGCTACATGTGGACATCATCTAACTGGGCCACAGGAACCTATTTCTGCTAGCGTCATCACCCAGTCAAGTGTCCCAAGACCCAAGGGCTGTAACTGGAGAACCAAAGGAATGGAAGATGTTTGGGAATGTCCTCCTGTACAGCCAGATGAGAGGACCAAGGGGCATGGAGTCTGCCTCAAAGGTTTCAGTGGCCAGATGGGGATGAGAGGGCCTCAGGGCACGGCACAGTCAGTACAAGAGCAACTGGCAGCAGAGCTGCCTTCAAGGGCAGCCTATTGCCCAAATACTCTCGTAGGACACCTTGAGACCCTGGCCATGCTGTTACGAAGGTGAATGACTAGCTTGTTGAGAAGGATTTCTAAAGATAATTTGGAAAGACGATATGGACCTTGGGGTGGTGCCTTGTTGGGCTGAGATGTCCTTGAAGGCAGACCAAAGCTTTGGATGGTCTCTTGCCAAAGGCTGGTATCCTGTGGGACCTCAGACAACACAGCAGGGCCTCTGCAGTGGCTGCCAGCAATGGGTGAGGAGCTTAGCTGCAGTGTCCTCAGGATCACATACTGGAGAGAATCATAGAATCATTTCAGTTGGAAAAGACCCTCGAGATCATCAAGTCCAACCATTAACCCAATGCCATCAAAAAACCGTCTCCCTAAGAACCTCATCTCCACATCTTTTATACCCCTCCAGGGATGGTGATTCCACCACTCCCCTGGGCAACCTGTTCAACAAGTCATGGGGAATCGAAAGTGATTAAATCAGCTCTGCTTGAGGGTCTTTTTATTTTGCCTTATGGAGAGACTGTTTCCAAAGACAGAATGGGAAAAATTATATATATTTAAAAATTAGAGGCAGTGTTTTGTCTGTCAGAACAAGAGGAAGATGACTGCTGGGTGAATGTCCTGCCAGTTCCTGGTCACCTGTCTCAGGCCCTGTAATATCTGGGTTTGATGAAGTTCCCTTCTGAAGCTGCTTGACTTCAATTTAGCCCGAATTCCCCAGACGAGAGGATAAATAAATGTCAGCCATGCTGGGGGCTAAGTAAATCTCATGATGTTTGAAAACATGTCATGGGGAAAAGTGATGCCAGAAGCTAGCAATATGACCTCTTGCTCCTTGACCTGCTGATGCCACTGTCTTCAGATGAGCAGGCAGCAGCGTGACACATTTTGGTCAAGCTCTTGAAGACCATTCAGGGGCAAAGTTGAGATCAAAACCCGGAGCTGAGATGACAGAGCCGCATTGTGGCTGGTTTAGCTGTCAAGAGGCTGTGGGCTGGCAGCCAGAGCCGTCCAGTGATGCTGTGTGCTGCCAGCCTTGGCTTCTGTAAAGCACAGTGACTGTGTTGAACAGCTCCTTCCTCCCCTCTGCAGCTTGGATTTGCCTGTGTTGGCTTTCGGGAGCAGCAAACAGCCTCCTGCTGACCCCAAGCAAGAGAGGCTCTGGAAGAGAGATGTGACTTCTCCTCTGCCTCCAGCTGCAGGGGTGGTGCGGTCATGCGTGGTCGTCCCAGCAGTGATGCCCCAGCTCCCAACCAAAGGCTCAGTTTTGTCTACATCAGATTCCCAGATGTGAGTCCTTCTCTCCAGGTGAAACACATTGCGTATCCTCCCTAACCCTTCACCATCTGCCCTTGAAACATAGATTATATTCCTGACAATTTCCAAGTGAAACTGTTAATTAGTTCCTGAGACAGTATTAATTAAATACACGCTCTTCACAAAATTTCAATTTGTTTGTTCATCTTCTGTTGACCCTTGAACTAACGAAGGGCTTTTCACTGACCCCTCATGCCCCACAGGGAGTTAAATCTCAGTGAAATAGAGTGGATGGTTGAAGAAATTAGGCTGCAATTCCACAAGGTTATCCAAGGTAACCAAGTTATTTATAACTTTGTACAATAGCCAGGACTGGGTGGGTAGCTCCAGTTCTTCCTAAATAGTCCTACATCCAACATCCAAGTTGGTGCAGGGTTTGGAGGGGAATCCGTGTGAGCAGCGGCTGCAGTCCCTGGGTTTGTTCAGCTGGAGCAGAGCAGACTGAGGGCAGAGCTCATGGGCTGCAGGTTCAGCAGGAGCAGGAGGGGCAGGGCTGAGCTCTGCTCTGTGACAGTGACAGAGCCCAGGGAACGGCAGAAGATGTGCCAGGGAGGGTCAGTGGGACATGAGGAAAAGGTTCTTCCCCCAGAGGTGCTGGACACTGAACAGGCTCCCCAGGGAGGTGTCACGGCCCAACCTGACAGTGTTCAAGAAGAGACTGGACAACGTCCACAGACACACGGGGTGACCTGTGGGGTGCCCTGTGCAGGGACAGGAGATGGAACCCATGATCCTGGGGGTCTCTTCCAACTCAGGACGTTCTATGATTTTATGATCTCACATGAAGGAACATGGCTTCTGGGCAAGACACAGGCTCCACACTGCAGGACAGACACCTACACGGGGTAATAAATAGTCCCAGCTGGTGGCAAGGTCCCTGACGCAGCTAGACTTATCAGAAAAAACAAATTTTAAACCTGAAACTGCATCTGGGGATCCTGGGACGTGCAGCCCAAACTGAAGGAGAAATCTTGGCTTGGCACTGGTCTTTGCTGTTGCCAGCCCCACTTTTGCATGCAGATGGCCTGTTCACAAATTCCTGAGGTGACAGAAGACAAGGGCAGAGCCCAGCTCTGTGAAAGCCCAGCCCAGGCAAGCAGGACCTGGGTCTCACTGGCCTGGAGCCGATGTGCTGGCAGCTGGTGCCCGAGCGGTGCCCCTCTCTGCAAAGGGGCAACCCTGCCTGAGCTCTGAAGTGTCTGCGGCTGTTCCCATTTGTTTTGCTATTGTTCCCTGATCACTCACCCCATTTTGAACAAAGCTTTGTTTGGTTATTTTTGCAGTGTCAAAATTAATTTTGAAGAGCCTCTCATTGTCAGCTTTCAAAAGGATTATGCCTGTGTCTGCCCAGCTCTATAATTAAGTCTCTTTGAGATTTCCACTTCCAGCAGAAACAAAGCTCTTGAAATAAAGCCGGCAGTTAGGCAGCTATCGGTGCATTTTGTTGGCGGTGCAAGGAATGCCTGCAATGGGTCTTTTCTGCCCATCTTGTGGCTCTGCCATCAGCACTGGGGGTTTGGGATCAAGCAGATACCTCTTGATGGGATGGCAGAGGCTGGGGATGTTAAGACTTGCTGTAACATGGTTCCAGAGGCTGCAGGACATGGAGGTGACTAGTGTGGGTTGTTCCATTTTGGTTTCTGTGTCATTGCCAGTGTCCACAGACAGGCTTGACCTCTGGTCTGGGAGTCCTGAGAAGAGACAACCATGGAAATGCATCCTCTAATCCTATGGAGGATTTGTGTTCCTTAGCACTTGTTTTGGGTTTGAGTGCCTTGGACAGCACTTGACTGCTTGCTGCTGGAGAAGCCTGAAGGTGCAGGGCAGGGTAAAGACAAAGCTGGTACCAGGGAGCAAGACAGTGACCGTCTGTGCAAAAAGAGGAGGTGGCGGTGGGTAGCAGGGCATGGGGATGGAAGTGCCACCGCCATCTGACAGACACGGAGCAGTTCATCTGTCCATGAGGGATAAAGCCCTGGAGGCAGGAGAGACCAAGTCATGCACATGAAAAGAAAGAGCAAGGACAGAGGGGAGTGAAGAAAAAGGTGTAGAACCCTTGGATTCAAGAAATGCAAGGGATGCTCTGGAGCAGGATGGTGCCCGGGTCCCGTGTGGTGGAGGGGCACTGAATTGGGCTGCACGCCCAGCTGTCCTGCAGGGAGCCTTTGTTTTCCCAAAGTCTGAGTGTTTCAAACCACCTGCTCAGACCTCAAAGCCATTCCCTCCTGCAATACCAGAACTGCTGTGCTCTGGAGACTGGGATTAAATACACGCAGTGCTGCCTGGACTAGTGGCAGCTCCTGTTTTATTAGCTCCAGCTAATATTTGTTTGTTTGCACCAGCTTTCCTGAGAGAGCAGTGGGGATGTCCCTGTGTCCCTTTCTTTTCTAAACACGTGTACCCTGGACGGGGATAGGAGAGTTCAGCCGGCTGCTCCACTGCCTTCCTCCACAGTTTCTGACTCTCACAGTACCATGGGCAGCCTTGTGTTGTTTTCAGACGCTTTCAAGCCCCGGCTCCTGGAGGCATATGATGATGACAGTAAAGCCTTTGGCCCATGTGACTGTGCAGAATGGAACCACATACATGGCAAGGTTAGAAACTGGAAGACAAGGGAGTGATATTAAGAGCTATGAGGTACACTTGTGGCTTTTGTGCCATTTTAGTGCCTGATTCATGTGTTTTGTTTCCTGATGTGGCTTGAAAGTGTTTGGACTGGACTGTGTTGCATCTCTGCTCCTTCAGCCAGCAAAGCATCACTATTTGGGATGTCTTCAGAGAAATCCAGAGGCTGCCACATCCTTATCTGGGTGTCAGAGCTGCAAGTGTGGGCTGGAGCTCCTGCAAGTGTTCAACTGGCCACATCAAGACTGCGGCCAGGCTTGAGAGCCTGTGCAGAGCACCCCAAAACCTCTGCTCTGCACCCTGCGTGGCCCCAGCCCTGCTGTGGCATTACCTGCTGTGATGACTTCCCTCCAGTGCTCCCCACAGCACCATGAGAGATGGTGTCTGAGGTCTGATCTCTGAATGCAGAGAGAAACTTCAGAAAGAGGAACAGACATTTCCCAGACCTCCCTTGAGACAGGCCACAGATACATTTTTCTCCATGCTTGGAGATGCTTGAGGATCATCAGGACTTCCTGACACATCCATTTCCAATGGGCATCCCATCCCTTATCCTTTGGGATAAGGGCTGCACTATTGCCAGTGCAGGTGATGTTTGCAGCCTGTGCCTGGGGGTTTTGTGGTGATTTCACTTGTGCTAAACTACTTCTGACCCTCATCCCCTCTTCTTCTCAGGGCCAGGCTGCCCCATCAAAGCATGAGCATACATCTCCTTTTGGGAAACATGGACATGGTGGGGCTTGGAGATGTTGGTATCAAACTAATGGTCCCTGAGAGGCCCCTGCTTTGCATCTCTATATAACCCTAGTCCCTAACAGCTTCATAGCAACTGTACACCCACCTTAGGGAGCAGGGACTTAGTTCCACTTCAGCAAGACAGAAAATAGGCAAGAAGGCAAGCACAACCCTGGCACTCTTGGATAAAAGAACATTAATGCCGTTAATATCCAGCAATCAGAATTTCTTAGCGAGAGAACAGTGCTGCATCCCCTTCCCTCCTGCTCATCCTCTGCTTGTTTAATGAAAATCAGAGACAGCCATTAAAGAGCTGCTTAGCATTTCAATACGTTTAATATCCTCACTGATAAGGGGACGATGGATATTACCAAAAGGCCTTTCTTAAACTCTCCCCTTCTGCAGCCAGTCCTCCTGGCTTGTGTTTGTCTCAATTCCAATTCCAAACCATCTCCTTCAACAAGGAAAAATTATGATAAGATTATTTTTTTTTTAATATAAAGGATATTAATACACAGCATTTCTGATAATGACAAGGAAGAAAGGCATGCCAGGCCTCCCCAGCTTTGACCTGAATTAATCGGGCACTGATTGCTCAGCTGGCCAGGGGCCTCCCACAGTCATACCTCATCATGAATGATGCCAAGGGCTGACCCTCTCCAGTGTTAATGGAAGAAACCAGGGACCCGCCTGCAGTGATGGGGAGGGATGCAGCATCCTCTGCCTGGCCTCGGTGAGGGATGAACGACCATAGCATCTCATGGAGGATGCTGGCTCCACAGCCAGGCCATGATGGGGGTACTGTTGAGCCCCAGGGAGTGCTGGACAAGCAGGGACTGCACCAGTCCGGCTGCTCCCCAGGGCAGGCACCTTGCCAAAAAAGAGGCCAAACACATTAGGAAAGGGAAAACCTCAGGGCACTGGAGAGGGTAAAGAGCTGGGTTCAGGCTGCCCCAGGAGGCAGGGAAGAGGGAAGATGTGGTCCATCAATGTTCGACCTGGCTGCTGAGCAATCTGTCCCAGACCCAACACAGCACGAGGACCTGCAGTCACATTGAGGTAACACAGGTATTGCTCCAGATGAATTGTTGTATCGATATAGATAACTTGTCAGCATGTTTATGTAACAGATGCCAGTTTAAAGGACTTTCCACATGCATTGTTACATGAGGTATGCTGGAGTTCACTGGGAGGTACTGCTAACAGCTCAGGCTAAGGCACCAAATGCAAGTTTTGCTGGTGGATGCCAAGCCATGTGAAAGTGCAGAGAGAGGATGCACTACTCACACGGGTCCTGCACCCACCTCCTGTCCTGCTAACCCAGGGCTCTGCTGAGGAGGCCAGGGCAGAGGGGAAGGGGAAGGCAGGAAGACCCCGAATTGTTTAATCAATCCCTTTTTTAAAAGGTTCTCAGATTCAGGGCTGTTGCCTGTGCCAGAGGTGGAAGGGTCATTGTGCATGACCATCTGTGTGGGGAAAGCCCCCCCCAGGACTTCTGTTCCCCCACACACAGGAGGGCACAGCTTTGCCAGGAAGACCCCAGATTTCTGCACAGTGTTGCCTGTGCTTGGGCACCCGCTCAGCTCATCCTCCTTCTTCTCATGCAGGCACCTCGTGAATGGGACAGGGATGCACTTGGGCTTGCAAGAGGGCACCTATTTCCTGTCAGCTCTCAGTAGTCCTTTCCCTGGGGAATGGCTGTATAGCAAGGGACAGATAGATTGTCAGGCACCAGAGGGTTACAGAAACCTGCAGCACAACTCTGCTCCCTGCCTTGAGCATCTTCTTCTTTGCGGGGGTGGGAGGGGCTTCCTGGGTCTGCTGGTGTCCCAACACGGAGTGACATGGGTCCTGGAGATGGTGCCATTCCCTTAATGACTGCCACCCGTGCTGCCCGCACCAGCCCTGACCCAGAGGCACCTGGCCCTGCAAATGCTGCAGGAGAGCAGAAGTGCCCGGGCATTGCTTTCCTGACCTGGAGGAGCAGGGACACGGGGACAGGCGGGGCTGCCCTCCCCACTAGCCCAGGCACAGATTCACCCTTGCAGGGCTGTGATGGGCAATCCCTGGGCATAAAGCTGAGTGGAAAGGGCAATAGCCACTCAGGTCTGAGCTGCTGAGTTAGCGAGGAGGCTGCGGTCTCCCCGGTAAAATGCACAATAGCCTGGGTTGTGGTAAAAGGTGGTATAGCTGGATTCGTCTCCACTCCCTGTCTGAGATGCGCTTTCCTCTCTCCGCAGCATCTATAAATATCCTCCCCATCTCGGTGACAGCCAGGTGCAGGACCACGTCTGAGGGACGTGGCGATGGCAGGAGACTCACTGAGGAGGCAGCAGAACGCAGTGAGACGGGGGAGGCAGCGGTGGGCGCATGGCGTGCCCCATCCAGCTCAGGCCAGGGACAGGTGGTGGGGAGCACGGGATGCAGGTGTGGGGAAGGGTTGGGGAACCTGGCATGATGTCCTCCATGTGTCAACTTTCCTGGGCTGTTCGGGGTTCCTGGGATGCCTTGTGACTGGGTCTGTGGCGGCACGTGGATCCCGGTTCAGAAAGGATCCATGTTTCCAGACAGGAGCATCCCAGACCCTTTGAACAAGTACTCACATACCGTACTAGTGCACGTGCAATAATTATGCACACGTGGCACATCCTGAACACAAAACCAAGTGTCCAGTGAAACCTGGATGCCTGTCCCTACCCCCACAGACCTTTGATGCTCTGTGTGCAGGCACTGCGTTGTGACATGCAGTTCACACTGAGCCAACACCATCCTCCACCAAGGCTCAGCACCCTCCTGTGCACACCACTGCCTGCAGGCACCCCAGCACACCCCATCCCCCCTCTCCAAAGCTGTCAGTGTATATGAGAGGCCTCACATTCCCTGGGAGGGATGTGGGGCACACTATTCTGGAGTCACTGTGTCCTGGCTCCTGCAAAGCCACTTTACACTCTGCCCTACAACTGCAGCTTCTGTAGGATCCTTGGTCACAGCAAAGGCAAAATCCTTAGGGAGGTGCAATATCAGGTTGCCCTGGGTGCCTCTGCAAGATCTGGAGGATACACATTCCCGGGGCTGGGGACCAGGGAACTTGGGAACCTGTGTGAATGCTGGGGTTGTACTGCAGGGGTGCAACCACCATGGCATTGGTGCTGCACTGGGCTTCCTGGTGGTTTGGTGTTATTCAGGAAACCACCAGCACCAACCCCTTTGCTCCGAGGCCCATTTTAAAGACCACTGCCCGGCTGCACCTCTGACCTGACAGCACCACTCAGCCTTTGCCAGCTGCCTTGGGAACTGCTGGAGTCCCCCCTGAGCCGTGGTTGTATCCCTGTTTAAGCTGCTCTGCAAGCCCATCCCACAATACCACTGATGACAGGATCTCTCCAGTACTGTGTCTGGACGGACGGCTTCCCAGACAGACAGAGCAAAAAACCTAGAGGGACCTGACACCCTGGGCTGTTCCCAGGTCCTGGTGATGAGTGGTGCAGACATGTCCCTGCAGGCACAATCCTCATCTGCTCTGAATGGGGAATTGTTGCCACCATGTGCTACAAGACAGGCAGGGACCCCCTCTCACCCCAGCACATAGGAAGCTGCTGACAGTGCTGTGAGGTGCCCCAGCATGGGGTCCAGCATCTGTGGGGAACACACTGGGATCAAGGGCAGGATGGAAGGTGTGCAACACCCTGCCTCCCTCCCCAAGCCCACTGAGCAAGTCTAGGGTGAGCTTTATCCAAGGGGTGGCCTGACACTCAACAGAGAGGTTTGCCTGTCCTCCTGCATGTGCCTTTTCCTGGGGTGAGGTGCTGGGGACAGGAGAGGGCTGCAGTCACACATCAGTCCCCTGGCCATGAGTGAACAACCCTACCACTTGTGGCACAGGTGGGAGTCAGCATCTGTGGTTACCATGGGCAGTTATTAGTGATCATTCAGCATTTAGATGGGGAAACAGTCGTGGCTGCTCTAGGGGGTCTGTTGACAGATGCCGACTGTTTAATGCTGAGCAAGGTACTCGCACAGCTCGGCAATTCTGGTGGCTCCAAGCAAGAAGGATGCAGAGGCTTCCTCAGCAGGGCAGTGGGGAGGATGCTCTGTGCTCCCAAGGCAGCCCGGACCCCTATCGCAGGGCAGCCCTTGCCCAGCAACTGGCATTCCCCCCCCACCAGGACAAGCTGCATCCTCGTAAACTCCGCTTTTGAAGGGCTTAGCCCTGTCTCAGGTGGCCAGTGCAGCTTCAAACAGGCTGGGTCTTGTCAGTCCTGGCTGTGTTGTTCCTTGGTCCCACTGCCTCCGCTCAAGGGTAAGCAGAGGGTGTCTGTCCCAGGACAATGTGGCATGAAAAACATCAAGAAGAGGGATTCTGCCTGTCTTCCCCGGCCCTAGACCTGCAAGGGGAGCACATGCAAGGGGTTTTCCTCTCCATGCATCCCAGGACTGGAGGGCAACACTGTTCCCTTTACACCTGATCCTGACTGAGCATGGAGCTCCCCACCGGACCACAGCTCAGGCTGCAAGTTTGACTCTGGCAGCAGCTGGACGAGAGCAGCAAAGAGGGATGAGGAGAGTGAGAGGCAGCGGGGGCTGCTGGAGCATCAGGAGGGAGGGAGGATGGATGGTGGGGGGAGCGGGAGCCCGCTGTCCCGATGCTCGGGCTGGGTACAGCGTGTGTGTGTGGCGTGGGAAGGGGGGCTCGCTGCAGAGCCCACCCACCCCATTGGCTTGCGAGCGGTGACGGGCAGGCTGCTCCCTCCCTGCCGAGCCGCTTTCCTGTGTGGATGTGAGCAATGTGCGCAAAGTGCCTTTGCATGAGCCGGCGTGTGCCGTAGCTCCAGGCACTTGCTCGCAGAGGTGCTGGGATGAGCAAGGTGGCTCTGTCCCACGACTGGTGGCCCCACCAGACCATGGCATGGGCACAGAGAGATCTGACATCCTCGCTCTCCATCGTCATCGCTTTGGCTGCCTGCCTCTCCGCCACCACCAGTGAAGGTAGGAAACGGGGTGGCCCTGGCACAATGAGCCAGTGTTGGGGGGACCCACAGGATCACTGTGGCTGTTTGGATGCACCTGCATGGGTTTGCTCGTTCTGCCGGGCTCAGCTTCTCCCTTCTCCCAGGGGAGTGCAGCTCCAGGATCCTGCCTGCGTGAGTTTACTGATCCCAGAGCTTTTGCATCGGAGGCTAAACTTCAGAGCTGGGCTGTGGGACTTGATTTCTGCAGCAATGCTGCCAGCTCTGCTTGGACTCCCCTGCAAGGGCTCTGCTGCAGCATGCAGGGGTGGCTGCAGAGGGGACAGGGACGCAGGCACCAGCTCAGCCATGGCGATCCCCGTCACCAGAGCCGGCGGCAGCGCAGGGCCGTGCAGGCTGGCCCGTGGTGTGGCTGCAAGGGGGCGAGCGGGTGGGCACAGGAGGGTGTGCGGAGGGTGCAGGGGGCTGAAAGGGCACTCAGGTGGGGAACTTGTCATGAGGAGAAAGGCCGGAAACTTCCAAAGTGGGAAGCAGGGATTCAGCCAGGGACCATCTCCCAACATCTCGGTGTCAGCCACGTCAGGCCTGCTCCTGCCACCCTGACACTCCACTTTGTTGCCGGTTGCGGTCATCCTTGGCCCTTGTCAGCAGCGCAGTGCTGCTCCGGCATCTTGGGTCCCCCTCGGCTTCAGGAGAGCTGCTCCTGCTGCCTGCCACCCACCTGCTCGCCTGCCTCCATCCGCGCTGGCAGCGGCGGCACAGCTGCTTCCCAGGTCTGCTGATCTTCATCACCCGGAGATGTGCCGTTCCCACTCCTGAGCATGTCCTTGGCACTGGCAGCAGCATCTTTCCTCCCTTCTGCTATGCCTGAGAGCCACGACCAGCACAGCACAGCACTCTGCAGCGAGCCCTGGTGCTGGTGTCCCTACCCAGTGACAGCAGTGGCATCCCTCCCTTCTCCTGTCCCTGTATCCCTGCCACCCTTCTGGCATGCTGGGCCCATAGGCTGGCAGCACGATGCCTGGTGCACTTTGTGGCACCTCACCAGGCCGGGTCCTTGCGGCTACTGCCATCTTCCAACACCCACCCACACGTCCTCTCCCACTCAAACAGTCTTCCTCATCTGTATTACCCATTTCCAGCTATTTGCGGATCCTAACCCTGTTTTCTGCCAGCCATTCACTTCCTGGCACTCCTCTGCTCCTTTCCTCATCGTGTTTCCTGCCCTTGTGGGGGATGTGTTGGACTCTCACTGCTGAGGACAGGCTGTGTGGGTGCAGGATGGGACCCCAGTACCCCGACATCCCCAGCCCTTGCTCACCCTCTGCTCCATGGTGCAGTAACTCCCCTGTGCCCCGAGTCCTGGGCAGAGTGTGGTGAGGCTGCTGCCTGCGCTGCCCCGGGCTCCTGGTGCTGCAGCCCTGCAAAGCCAAGCAGCCCTGTCTGAACTCAGCCAACCCTGGGCATTGACAAGCCATGTTGGGGCCTCTCTGTTTTCCTCTGAGGAGGAGATCGCTGGCTGCTGGGGTGGGTTTTGTGGTGTCTGTGTGGACAGTCAGGCCCTGGACTGCTGTCTGTCTGTCCCCACTTGGGAAAGACCCAGGTTTCCCCCAAGACTTTGGAAAGGAAAGCTAGTCTCAATAACAACCTTGGTTGGGGGGATGCGTGGGGCTTGGGATGAGTTGGGCTTTGGGGAAGACCAAGAGGGATGGGTCTGGGTTGTACTGGGTGGAAGGTGCTGGATGGCATCGGGACAAAGTGTGGGACCCTGCAGAAAGCTGGTGGTGCTCTGTCCGCTGGCCCAAGGATGCTCTTGCCTCCACAGGTATTGGGACACAGCTCTAGGATGGCACAGGGCAGCTCAGTGCCAGCTGTGCCCCACAACATGGATCCCGGAGACAGGGATGTGGCTGCGGGCTCCTGCCAGCGCCCGGTGTCTTGGGGCGCAGGGATGGGCTGATGGCAGTGTCCGTTCCGCGGCGATTGTGGTGCCGGTCGCTGAGCAGCCAGGCATGGGGATGTGACTAGAAATGTGGAGAGATGCACAATGTCAAGCACAGCCCTGGTGTCCCCTGTGCACCGGTTGTGCTGGGCTTTGCTGCCCCGCGGCACGTGCGGGCCGGGCGCGAGGGTGCAGCCGTGGTGCGCACAGGTGCTGACCGGGACCAACGCTGTCCCGCAACCACGGCCCGCGCCTGGCCCTGCATCTCTGGCCACGCTACCCAGCAAGCGCAATGCTCATTTAGGAGCTGCAGAGTAGAAAATTACAGCCACAAAGCAAATTTAAGGCCGGCGTGTTTTGCACTCCGCGTGTGCGTATTGGGAAGCAATTGGTGTATAAAGATGTATGTTAACCTGAAGAAATGGCTTCAAACTGATTTTCTTCCCCATCTAAGAGCTCCCAATGCCTTTTTCTTTCCTGAAAGATTTGTTCCAAGAAGTTTTGAGCTTATATTTTTTATTCCTTTCAGTCTAGTGTGCAGTGAGTGCTCTGGAAATGGGAGGAAAAGGGAATCGCTGTTCCTTGGGAAATCCCCACATTTCAGCGCGGCAGCCATTGCAAAATGCCTTGAAAGCCAAAATTCATATTTTTTTCAAAATGAGTGAAAATGTGCTGGATGCGGAAGATTTTCATTTGTAGCACTGAAAAAATTTTGTCTGAAATCGTTAAATTGCTTTAGAGCAGGGAGGAACAAAAATTATTTTCAATAATATGAAGACAGCGTGATAGACTAAAATCACACCGAGTTGCACAGGCAAAAATACTAAAACGGATATTTTACATGACACCACAAATTAAAGTTAAATAGTAAAATATGAAATATCTTTTCTGTATTGAGCGAAAATCAGACAAGCAGAAATTACCACATTTGGGGCTTGGGCAGGGGGTGACAAAATTGTGCTTTCTGCCAGAAAATGGCACTTCAAATGCTGCTGCTGGAGTCTGCAGCCTCCCAGGTGACGCCTCGGCCTCAGCTCTGCCCTCCGTCCGTGAGGTGGGCGACCTTCATCCCCATCACAGCACAGACCCCGTGGCCCGCGGGTGAGCTTGAGTGGTACCTCGGTGGGAAACATGGTGCAGCGAGGCAGTGGGACGTGGGGACATCACCCCAGCATTTCAGGGCACGTAGGAATGGCTGAGGCAAGCAATGGGTGACGGGGACAGTGTGATGTGCAGGGACCATACTGGGGAGGATGCAGAGCTGGTGGCACAGGGATGCTCTCACTTTCCCCGCACCATGGGGTTGGTGATGGAGATGTTTTGTTCCTCTCTGCAATAGGGATGCACGGGCGAGCAGCGGGGTTGCCGCGCTGCCGAAATCGGGGGCCAGGGGAAGGGTTTGTGGCAATCTCCCCTGCTAATCTCTCGGTTGTAATCTCATTAATTGTCCCTGAGCACAAACAGAAAAAGAGGTAAAAACTCATCTGCGCATTTGTTCAATACTACTTTTCTACCCTTTCTGCGGCAATGCTGAAGTCGGGGCTGCGGGAGAAGCAAAGCTCTGGAAGGGAGAGGAAATAGCGTTTTCAGTTGTAAAGAGGCTGTGAGGATACCGTGTTCCCCCGTAAGAACAACAAGAGGTTTTTTGTACACAGACTTTCTGGTGACAGGCGGATGGAGAAGTATTAGTTTAAAACAGGGAGTCGATTTGGGTTATGTTTGAAAAAAAATAAATCATTTTTGAGGTGTGTAATTTTTTGATCGCTCACAAAATGCTGACATAAAGCAAATACTTCCATGATTTTAGGCAGACTCATGGGCTATGTTTTTGGTCTAATCTTCGTTTCCATCCTTCTTATATTAATAGCTTATAAAACTTCCAGAGAATCAAACCCCCAAATTTGCAGAAAAATAACACAACGATGCACGAAATGTGCTTATTCTGTGAGATTTTTTTTCCATTCTCCTTGAATTCTAGTTTCCTGAATTCATGAGGGGTTTACTTACAGTGAAAATAAATGGGCACTCATTTTGGTGACAGTGGAAATAGATCTGATGTATCCGAATTTAAGCACAACTGAAAAAACATTGAATCGCTACAGGAACGAAAAAGTCCCTATTTTTTCCAAATGATGAGAAACGATTAAGAGAAATATTTCAGCCAAAAGAAAAACAAAACAAAACAAAACAAAAACCCCCAAATGAGCGGCAGCCCCAGAAGGTGCTCGGCTGGGGAGGGAGGAGCGCGGCGCATCCCGCGCATCCCGCTGGGATATCTGCACGCCGGTGCCGGCGGGCAGGACTCCGGGGATTGCCGGTTTCATCCAGGCATCCTGACACCTCCGCTCTTTGTTTTGTTCAGATTCTGTGTTCCGTATGTCCCTGCTTGCCTTGCTGGCAGCCTTCGGTGCTGCCTTTATCTCCGGGGGCAAATCCATTCATATGATAACTCTATTCATACCCTGACAGTTTTGATAGTTTATTCTCCTAACCCCAGCGTGTTTGCATGACCAACTCTCAAAATTATTCTTCTATCACAGAGAAACAATTAACCCCTTCGGCCCTGGCGGTTCAAAAGTGAGCGGCGGGATCACGCAGTCATATTTATTTCGAAAAGAAACAAAAAGCCACCCGCGTCCTGCCTGCGCAGATGTAAGGTCACAAATAACCACATAAAGGACGTAACTCTGTTATAGATCAGGTCCAACCACACCAATAAAGCCTAACAAACTGTGTTTGGCCCAAGGATGCTGTCCAGAAAGGCATTCAATGTTTAGCTGAAAACATCAGCAAAGGAAGAGTGATCACTGCCTTTAATAATTTGTGCTAATGGATCATCAGCCTCAGCCTTAAAAAAAAAATGGACTCTTTAGACTCTTTTCCCTCATACAAATTTTCCTGTCTTCACCTTACTGCCATTTGTTCTTGTTAGGCTTTTCTTGCTAGATTATAAAACCCTGTTTTTCTCCCGTCAAAGTACACTCAGTGTAATCAGGTGCCGTGCACCCGTTTTGGGCACAAGCAGATCGAGCTCTGCACGTTCCCCTCCTGTGGTTCTTTCCTTCAGCCCCGGTATCGTGGTTGTGCCCGGGATATCTTCACCTCTATCTCCAGTTTCTCATATTTCAAATGCTTTAACCACGCCAGCGAGTGGCAACATCTCTGGGTAGACCAGGTCCACCCCAGTATCAAGGGCACACAGAAGGCACCAGATCCTTCCTCAGATGCAATACTTCTTGTGTTAGGAAATTCTTCCACACAATTTTTAAGGGCTCTCATGATATTTCATTACTGGTGGCAAGAAATATTCAGCCTGTCCTCTCAAATGTTTTTAGTATTGGTATTTTTGTCCGTGAAAATGTTCCATTTTAGAAAGCTATTTTTAAGAGAGCAAAGAAATTGCCTTTAAAAGAAATTAACTCGCTTTAAAAATGTCACTGGGGTTCAAACGGCTAAGCATGGTTTAGAGTGGCTAACCGGTGTGAGAGCAAAATACGTACTCAGAGAAATTAGGGAAAAAGCATCTGACAGCCTGAAAAACTGCCATCCAAAGCCCCCTCAGATAATCCAGATAAGTGAGCACATTTGCAAAAATCCACATTTCCCAAGTGAACCCTCCAGAGAGGATAAAACTTGAATCTTTGCCAGGGCTGCCGGACACAGGACTCAGTGGGAAGGGCACAGAGTCTTTTTCGGGGCACTGCAGGGTTTGTCCCGCTGACGGACCCTTGGGCTCTGCCACAGGCGCGGGTGTCCAGCACCAGCTCCACCCGGGTCACTGGGTGGCATGGGAAGTGGCTGAAGTGACACCAGGGAGTAACAATTTGGGGTAAGAAACCCATGATGTTCCGAACAGGCGGGAGATAACCGAGCAGGTGTGTGGTGTGCAGGTGAGGAGTGGAAGTGCTGAGGTGCACTGGGACAAGGACCTGGGACAGTGTTAGGGGCTTGCCTGGCATGAGCTTCAACTCCCAAAAAACACAGCAGAAGCCAGAAACCTCAGCAGCTAAAGATGAAAGTAAAATGGGATCTTTTTTTTTTTATACCCCAAAACCTTGAAGAAAGAGAAAGGGGAGTCAGGACTGACGCGAGGACAACGGCACAAACCTCTCTGAAGAGCGCTCGCATTTCCCTGAGTCTGTACTACAGAGGTTTTGCTTACTGAGAGCAGAAGAGGTGTATTTTGTGTTAGAAAATACTCCAGAATGATTTTTAAAGACTGTCACAATATTGCATTAATGGTGGCATGAGATATTCAGCCTGCCCCTGAACTTGGGTCTGCAGTTTGTTGTGAAGTGGGAAGTCCTGGTCTAGGGGCAGGTCCCTCACCTGTTCTTCGAGCTCCTGGGTTTGGGGACACTGGCCAGAGAAGCTAGAAGCTTTCCTTTGACAGCGTGTGAGTTGAACAGATCAGCTCACACGGGGCTTTAGCCAAACGAGATGCCAAGGGGTGGCTGTGAAGGGTGCGGGCTCCGCGCTGCAGATGGACGAGCCCGTGTCGCCTTGCCATCCCTTAGGCTGGGGACATTGTGATGGAAAGGACTCGCGTGACTCTCAAATGGCCAAACCCAGACCTGGGAATACCAGGCCAGCAGAGCTGTCCCCTGGGTCTGCAGGGACCTTCCAGGTGCCCTCAGCACTCCCCCTCCGCAGCTTTGCCGCAGTCCTGCCCCTTCCCCTGCTCACATCGGATGTTTCCATGGAATTTCTTCCCTCCCTGACCTTTCTCACCCCCCACCGTCCCCAGAGCCTTCCCACATCCTCTTCTGGCTTCTGCCCTGAATTACAACGAGTCCAGCAGCCCCTTGAGCCCAAAATAACTCCTTCCCCATCGGCACAAGCTCCTGGACCGGGGCACATGGAAACGTGCGCTCACCCCTCACTTTGAGCCTCGGATCTGGTCCCGTACACCCCGTTCTCAAGCCCTCGGACAGCCCATGTGTTTTAACACTTCCAGTCAGCTATTCATGTCCAAGCTTACCACGGCACTGTTTACACCGAAACCTGCGTGTGCCGCAATGTCGGGGTGCACACCGGTACTGTAACACCCTCCCGGAGGCGGGTAGGGTGCGCGCTTTAATTTGGGTTGCTTAAACCAGCGTGCTCAATTCTCCCTACTCAAACCAAGTGGGAAACACGAGCGTTTTTACATCTGTATTTTCTCACCTATATTTCTGAGAGAGAACATTTTTTTGTTGTTTGGCTTTTGATACGGGTGATTTTCAGGGGAAAAAAATGCTGCCTTGCAATTTCAAGGTTTTCAGCCTTGGAAGTACTTTATTCAGGCTATTTTGTTTTGGTTTGTTTCATTTTTTTACATTATTGCACGGCACCTCAGTCCTAGCACAGGTTATGCTCTCGTGCTGCACATTATCTTACATGATATCACGCAGGGTCTGGAAGGATCAGGTTGATCATTTTATTTTTAAAACCTGAACTGCAGCTTTTTGTTAGCACTGATTGAACAAACAAGCTTTCTTCCTACATCAAAGTATCTCCTGCTCCTGGTATACTGAAAAGGGGTGACCCTCTGGGCAGTCCTTACGGGTATTACCGCTCCTGATGCATTACAAAATGATATAAAATTAAATACAGAAAGTTCAGAGCAACAATCCAGAGGTCTGAGAAGAAATCCTGAAATGGGAATTATGGCACGTCCAAAAAGCAGCCACTGCTTTTTCGCAGTAATTGTCTGAAAATGTTTCTTTTTAATATTTTTGTTTTCAGCCTGACTCTGGCATTTCCAGAAATGTGGAAATCCCACATTCCTGTCAGATTTGGTGACATGCTTTGTATCTGCCTGCAATGCTTTCCTAAGTTTCGTGTCTGGGCAGCTGAGGCCAGCGGGTGCCAATGTGAGCACCATCAGCGCTGTGCACGGAGTTCGCGCAGCTCTGCGAACCCGCACCTGCTGGACAAAGCCCACCTGGATGTGGCCTCATGCGGCAGAGCACCGGGGCACATCACCTTGCAGCCGCGGTGCCGACCCCGATCCCTGGGGCACATCACCTTGCAGCCGCGGTGCCGACCCCGATCCCTGGGGCACATCACCCCACGGCCGCGGTGCCGACCCCGATTCCTGGGGTGCATCACCCCATGGCCGCGGTGCCGACCCCGATCACTGGGGTGCATCACTCCACGGCCGCGGTGCCGACCCCGATCCCTGGGGCGCATCACCCCACGGCCGTGGTGCCGACCCCGATTCCTGGGGTGCATCACCCCACGGCCGCGGTGCCGACCCCGATCATCTGGGGCACAGCCCCTGCGCACGGCTCCCGAATGGGCAGAGCTGACCTTCCCTCTGCTGCTTTTATCTCGAAGCCCCAAAAGCTGGCTTCATGTGGTGGTGAATAAATGGCTATTTTTCTTTATTTAAATATAAATATTGTCCCAGCGATGGGGAAACTGAAAGCGAAGCATCCCATCCTGTCCCCCTGCAATGCTCCGAGGCCAGTAAGACACAGCTTTGTGCTCAGTTTTGCTTCCCAAGTTGGAAAGGTCGTGGCTGCCTATTCAGCATGTCCCTGGATTAAATGGTGGGACACAAATAGCTGACCCACCCCGGCCCCACCTGCCCCTTCAAAGTCCTGCCTGAGCTTATGAGAAATGAAAGCCGCTGGCTCTTGTTCCCTTCTCTCAGGGAGCCTCTCCCTTCCCCTTTCCCAGAGCTTGACACTCTCTTTCTGCTGCGGATAACCCTCCCCATGTAGTTCCCCCAGCAAGTGGGGCTGGGGCTGTGGGGCTGCTGTGGGCTGTGCAGACCCACGCGGGGCTGTGGGGGCTGAACCGCTTGTCTGTGGGTAGCAGGGAGCAGGAGCTCCTAACCGGGCTGATAAGAGTTTAATTATCGATGCAAAAGGCGTTGTTGCATGGGGGGGAGCCTTGCTGTGAATCTTGGGAGGCCTTTGAAGTTGTGATAGAGAGGAACTGAAGCCCAAGGGAACAGGGCTGCTCCCACTGACCCTTCCTCCCCACGCCTGCGCTACAAAGCCCCTGCCTGGGAGGGAGATGGCAGAGTAATTAGAGTGAGGACCGCAGTGGGTTAACAATTAGTGAGGGAGCTCAGAGCCCTCTTTGGTCCCCCACTGCTCTTCTAGAAGCTGGGGCTCAGCGCATCCCACAGCTAACAACCCCGGGCTTGTCCCACCACCCCACTGCGCACCTCGGGCGGGCTGAGGGTCCACGGGCTCCCCTGGGCTGGGCAGCCCTGGGTCTCGTGGCACCATTCCCAAGCCTGTGGTGCTTGGATGTGGGATCCAAGGTGCCTGTGCCTTTGTTTGTAGGGTTGCAATATATCCCTGAAGAAGCTGCAGTCACCAGCACAAGTATTGGGAAGGGTCTCTGAGTACTCACTCTTTCTGCAGCACAAGAGATATATGGACCCAGGCAAAATGTACATCTGTTAGATGCTAGTCCCTACCTTGGTTTCCTCAGTCATCCCAAGCAGTGTTTGGGAATTTGGTAGATATGGGTACATGTAGAGATACAGTTACAGATATAGATTAAAAAAAATAAAATAAAATAAAATAAAATAAAATAAAATAAAATAAAATAAAATAAAATAAAATAAAATAAAATAAAATAAAATAAAATAAAATAAAATAAAATAAAATAAAAGGTTTTAATTATGCATGTACATCGTATACATACACCCAGTCTTTGACTCTTGCATAATCTGCATGTATGAGATTGCAATGTGCACTACTCACGCAACATTACATGATGTAACTTTAGGAAGGCGCGAGTAGGTCTGCCTTGCGTGAGACTCCGGCTCAGGACCCCAGTTGATGCTGGGGAAGCGACCTGCTCACTCCTAGGTGCTTCCATTTGAATGGGCAATCAGCCTTGACAGCTTTTCCACCAGTGCGAGAATTTCCCCTGACACCTCCTGGTGTTTTGGCTCAATACGCCGAGCCAAGGCCAAGGCACAGAATAGGGAAAATACAAAATGGTGCTCGGGAAAACAAAATGGAGCTCGCAGTTTGAGACTGATATGTGCAGACAGTCCATAACATCAAACAGAATTGCCCAGCTGTAGGAGAGAGGTCTCCCAAACCGGCACGTTTTCTGAGAAACATTTCGTCTGAAAGGGCTCCTTTGTGCCCATCTCGCTCACCCTCCGGCATCCAGAGCGGGCTTTTCCCGAGCATCGCCCCCAGAGAAGTGACACAGCCAGGAGGTCACCTCCATGGGGCCAGACGGGGCACTTGTCGCATGCAATGCTGTGGGTTCCCTTCGGTGTGGGTCTGTAGCCTTTCCCTGAAATGGACGATCAGGTTTTGGGTGAATATTGGTCTCTCCGTATCCAAGCACAGCGTGTAACAGTGCTGCTCAATGGATGCTCATATCCACAGAGAAGCGTGCTATACAATGAGTTAACACATGAGCTCTTGGACATGCAACGCCTTTACATTCATGCAATGCCCACTGCAGTGGGCTTAATGCATGTAACTCCTATGCACTTGGTTGAAACGCTTGATCAGGAATAAAATAAATATCTTAGCCCTCTTCCTGCAAAGAGGCACGAGTAATCTGCTCCACAAGTGTACTGCGGGGAATGCATGCTTGTCTAGTTATTCGTGAACCAAAGAACCCAAAAAAAGAGACAGATTCCTCATCTATGTGAGGTTGGTGGTAACCATATGGTCCACATGGTGGGATGGGGTGTACCAAGATGGCTCCAGGTTCCCCCGCACTGCTGTGCAGACACACCATGTGTCCGACCATGCCTATTCCAATCTCAGTGTCTTTTCCCTGGTGCAATGCTCCAGCTGGACCCCAGTCTATGGAGGCTTCTCATGCTGCCTGGAGAGCAGCAAGAGGCAGATGCATTCATTGCTGAGCACCTCAGCGTGGGAAAGAGGGTGCAGAGACCACAGCGGGGGAGAGAGAGGGTCTGCGAAAGCGGTCCCCTCCCCGCAGCCTGCCCGCTGAGGGTCACCGGGACTGTGCTCCTGCACTGCGAGCAGGGAAACTCCCGAGCCCGGGCTCCTGCTGGGTGAATTACCCAGAGAAAATAGGCAGAAAATCTTCAGATTAACAATAACAAATAAAAATGGATTTGAGATCTCCGAGGTAATTACTCCGTGCTGAGGGCAAGGGGCCTCTTTAGCAGTGGGAGCAGCACCGTGCAGGGAGTGGAGGGGCTTGGCCTGCTGTTGGGCCAATGGAGTCACACAAGAAACCCTGGAAATTCTTTCAAATTGTTCTGCTAACATTAATAAATGCCTCAAAAGCTCCTAATCTGCTCTGTCAGGAGCATGATGTCCGGGCGTTTCACAGCCAGCTCACGTCTCTACTCCTCTCTCCCCCTTCTCCTTCCCTGCCTGGTAATAGTAAATGAAAGTGGCACCCGCTCCTCCGGCTGCTGGGACCAGCATCACGCTGAGCCAGCCTCTGCTGGGGCTGGAGCCGCTGTCCTGACGTGCCCTGTCCCTGTCATGACAGGCTGGTGCCTTGCACTGAGACCTTCGTCCCTCCAGAGCACGGGGACTGGCTGAGACCCCGCGCTGCTGCAGGGACGTTGCACCAAGTTGCCTCGAGGTCCACGTTGGTGCTGCTTGAGGGTGAGGAAAAGCATCCAGAGTGGGCACAGCATCCAGAGAGGGCTTGACCTTCCTGGGCAACTGCAGGTCAGAGTGCTGGGGAAAGCTGAGGGCACTGGAGGTCCCTGGGGGAGCCTGGTGCTGATGAAGGGTGATGAGGCATGGGCACGCTGGTGTCTGTGCCTGCTGCACTCACTCCCAAAGGTCAGGGCACCTTGCTGGCCCCCTGTCCCAACCTCCATCCCTCTGGATCTGTACACTGGTGCTGGGGCTTGGGGTCCTTTCCCAGGTGCTGAGCAAATCAGAGGGTTATCAAGCACTGGCAAGGTTCTCTGCCTGATGCTGAGAGATGCGGGTGTGGGGCAGCAGATGACACTCAGGGGCAGCTCACCCTGTGCACACAGCAGTGCCATGGCACCCCGCTGCCCCCCGGCTGACACTGCACAGGTTTCCATGGGAATCTCCTGAGCATGTTCAAAGGCATCCTCGCCTCTCCCCACACAGAAGCTGCTCCCCTCTCCTTGCAGATTTGCCCGTGCCTCCTCGTTAAGCTGAGCTCCTGGTGGTGGCAGGGCTTTTGAAGGGTTGGCTTTGATGGGCCTCTTCACGCAGCCTTTCCTCCATGGTCTGGCCTCTCCAGTGGGGTGTCAGCCAGGACCATGGGGGGTCACTTTGTGCTGGAGCCAGGCACTGCAGTGTGTAATTACAGCAGCTGCTGGAGCGCAGGCTTCAAACCAGTGATGCTGAGAGGGATGTGATCCTACAGGGCTTGTCAGAGCCTCGGTAGGAGAAGTGTCTAAGTGAGGAACGATGCTCTGGTTGTATTGGTGTTGGCCCAGGGTGGGCCTGGTGGACAACTTGATGCTTGGAGTTTGTTTCTCCAGCTCCTCCTTGCTTTCTATCCCTTCTGACCTGCCCTGCAACCCTTTTGACCTATGATTTGCAGTGCCTTCTCCTCCAAAAGGTCATGTTGCTCTATTGAGAGCCAGGACTATGGCCAGGACTGATACAGACCCACCCAACTCTACCCTGAACCAACAGCTCTGGGGAGCATCATTTGTTGCTGTCTCCCCTCTCCCCACATCTGCCTCAGCTGCAGCCAGGCAGGTCCCTGGCAGCATCCCCATGGATCGATGGGCACAGGGGATGATCAAGTGAGTGGGGTGCAAGGAGGGGTGGTTTGTGGTGGCTCAGTTCCTCACCTCTTGGAGATGGGGAGAAAGCTTTCTAACACAGCACTTTGCTCCTGTTTTTTTCCAGTGAACTTGCTCGACACATCAACAATCCAGGGGGACTGGGGCTGGATGACTTATCCCTCACACGGGGTAAGTATCAAGTGGCTGTTGGCACATGGGGGACCCCAGTGGGACAGGTCCCCATGGGCAGGGTGGATGGACATCCCAGCCTCAGGCTGGTGCCTTGGTCAGTGCTGATGGGCCAAAGACACCATGTCTGCTAGGAAATATGAGCCTGAAAGACGAGCAGTGGGATGTAGCCAGTTTGGAAATGCCATTTAACTCTCCGTGTTCCCTGGTAGGGATCAGGTTGTCACCAAGTCCTTAAGCTTTGAGGGAACTCAAGTGCTGGGTGGCCCCATGGACACCCATGCTGGGAAGCAACTCATCCCTTATTGCACTGGGGGAGTGTCAGGATCAACAGTCCAAAAGGACTGGGAAACTCTCAACTGCCTGCAATCTGAGGAGTTTGTTGTGGGAACTGGGCAGGAGGGGCAGGCGAGCATCCCCTGCGGAGGGTTTGTTACAGGCAATGGAGATGTAAATGCACAGCCCTGCAGTGTGGCCAGGAGGGATGCAGGGGTGGTGACCCCCATGTAAGCCTGCCATCCCTACTACATCTCTACTGCCACATGCTCTCTTCACTTGCATTTCCATGTCCAGGTTTTGCTGCCGCAGCAGCTTTCTGGAAATTGTGAGTTTCAGATGGCAGCGGTGACCTGGCTGTAAGGATTTTGCTCATTCATTTAGTGAAGAGAAACAATCCCATAAATGCACACAGGACCAACTGCAAGGCACAGTGGGGCTTGCTAGATGTACAAAATTAGGGGTGCCTACCTGGCTTTCGCTGCTGTGTTGATTTTTCATGTCCACTCTTTTTCATCCCCTCTCTGAACTAAATGGTCCTAATCTTTTCAATTCCGCCTCCTACAGAAATCTTCCCAGGCCTCTCATAATTTTCATTGATCTGTTGCTTGAGACTTTCAGTCCCTGCACTGTTTGAGCAGGAGGGATCAGAACCGTGAATTCATAATAACGATGACCAGATTTATATCACATATTATCACATGTGTAAATATATTAAATCATTAACTCAGCTCTAATTTTAGCAGTTAGCTGTTGCAATGATGACTATCCTGGAAATGTAATAGATTCAGAGGTACAAGGTCAGAGGGGACTGCAGAGCTAATGTGATGTGATCTCTTGCATAAATACAGGCCTTCAGACCTGGCGTTTCACTTGCAACTCAGAAAATCCCTGTTTTTAGAAAAAAAACATCCTCGGTTACAAAATTGTCAGTGGTGGTAAATTCTCTGGGTCCTGTCCTGACGTTGTTAACAGGTAAAACCCTATCACTATGTGGGTTTGACTTGCTTAACTTTCCAGCCACTGAGCTCTCTTCTGCCATTGCCTGGTGAAGGTGATGTTGTCCTTTTCATGGTCATTCTCAGGGTGCCCTTGGTTGTGTGTACCCCTGTCCTGTCACCCTGCTGCTGCATCTCATCCCAGCCCTTACTTCAAATCCTGGCATCCTGAAGGGGACCAGGGATTCCTCTGCTCCCCTGGGAGTGAGGATATTTCTGAGAGCGAGGGCTGTTTTCCTTTGTCCACTTCCACTGCTCTGTCCTTGACTACATCCTAACCAATTCCTCCCCATAGTCAGGCCCCCCACTCCTCGCAGACTGCCCAAGACCATCCTCCTTCTGAATCTTCCACCATGAGTCCAGCTCTCCAGACACCTGTTTTGACCACATTCTCAGGCCCACCGCTAGCTGTCAGACATGTATGGGATCCATCACATCACCTAGATGTCTTGGATGAAGATGAATCCACCTGAGCTCGCTGTCCTGGGGACACACAGGCATCACTGGGCAGGACCTTGCACTCTCAAAGCAGACCCAGAGCCTACAGGTGCCCCTTTCTCACCACATCAGGGACTTCCACGACTGGTTAAGATGCAGCATCTTGTATTGTACATCTGCAAATCCGGCCGGTGAACCCCAGGTCCTGACCCATCAGGGCTGCCAGGTGTAATGCGTTACATGACAACAGGGTGCCAGGGCTCCTCGCGGGGCGGTCACCGCTGAGCACTCTTGCACTGCAGCAGATGCACAGCAGCCAAGCAGCTCCAGAACCCTAGTGCTTGTGTGAAGTCTCTACCTGATTAGTGATTTTTATTAAGAAGAGTTAATACTGGATGCCAAAAAAAAAGAAAAAAAAGGAAAACCCAGCTCTTGGACATGCTGCTGTGTCCTCCTGCAAGTCTTAGCTATGGGGTAACAGCACCCTTCACTTACCCTGTGCTTTTGCCCAACTCATGGCCTTGTAAAACCATACAGCTGTGTGAAAACTGGCTTGGACATTGTCTGGGAGGGTGTCTGCATTTCAGTGCAATGTTCTTTCACAAACAACTTTGCATATCTTTTCCAGCTGGATATTTTTATGGCTCCTCTAAATATTTTTCTTGACTGTGGTTCTTCCCCCATGGGCCATCACATTGTATCACCCTGAAAGAGCATTCCTTTACCCGCTTGCTGGTCCTTCAGCTCCAGGTGCTTTTTGAGTAGTATATTTGCACTTGGATCCAGTTGCTATCACCAAAAAGGAGGTGAGATGGGGTGCTGGTATCTCAGAGAAGCTGCTGTAGGAAACTTGCTCTCAGTGATTTGGCACTGAGCAGATGCCTCCTGAGCAGCCCCTACAGCAGGGTTCAGATTCAAGTGGGAGAGATGCTGAGTGACTCACAGGCTTGGTAGCTTGGGTCCACATGGCTCCAAGCCTGATGTGATCGCTGCTCCAGGAGAGGGACTGAGTTTGCTGGTCACCATCTCAGGAGCACTGCTGCTGTCCCTGGGACTGTCCCTGCCCACTGCAGTGTGCTGCAGGTCTGGCAGCCCTGGGCTGGGTAGACCCCAACTGCTGGTGTAGTATGGAGGTGGTGGTTGACTGTGCAGCCAGATTTTGTTTGAGCTCCCTTATTTTTTGCTGCCATTTCCTTAATTCAGATACTCCTGCTGGAGAAAAGCTGGCAACGCTCCCCATTGCTGTTCTCCCTTGCTGCCTACTGGCTGTCCTGCCTGAGCCACGGCTGCAGTGTGCAATGGGTGCTGGAGGGTGCAGGATTTCTCCTGTCTCTCTGCTCCCTCCAAGGACAGAAACATCCACCACACATCCTCCTGCCAAGGGGCAGCGTTGCGGACCCTGCCTCCCCAGCTGAAGTCATGATTGTTTTTGCTTTACCCACTTCTCCATCTCCATGCCCTGTGTGATCCCAGGGCCACTGCACTGGTGACAATGGGGAGGTGCGTCGCTCTGGTTGGATCTTTGCACAAACAGCACAAAGCCCCAGGCCGCAGCCTGAGGTGCTTAAGAAGGGGACTTGTGTCCACTGTCTCGGTCCCTATGCCTTGCTTTTTCAGCACCTGGTCCTGTCCCACCTCTCTGGGGCTCCTGGGGATGCCAAGAGGAAGGGCAAGAGTCTCAGGGGTTTCCTCTTCTGGGCTGGGAGATCCCAGAGCTGCTGGCACAGCCTGGACAATGGTCTGAAGCATCAGCAGTGCAAAACTGGCAGGGTACCACTTGCAAAGTCCTGATGTTTTCATCACACCTGTGGGCAAGGTGAACTTACCTCACAGGAAGGTATTTTTATGTCTCTGGGTTTGCTGTGCCCAGCAAGAGCAGTGGAGCAGGGAGCAGTGGGCACAGCGGGGGTCAGCAGCACCATCGGGCCTGGGGAGTGTCAAGCCATCAGGGAGGCATGTGTGGCCTGTTTTGACATTTCCTCTTGCCAGACAATTAACTGAGGGGTAATTGGCTGTAATTGCTGCTCAGGGGTTTAATTGTGTCCCTCTCTCAGCTCCACCCCGGAGACACGTGCAAGAAGCGGAAGGGTCACCGGGAGCATCCCTGTCCCGCAGGCTGTGGCTCCTCTCAATTATAACTTCAAAGGGCTCCCAGGAGCTTTGCAGCTCGCTGCATCCCCAGAACAATTCCCTTTGCATTGAAAATTAAACTCTTATCAGTGCCGTCAAAGAGGCTGCCCCTTCCCCTTCTGTGCCTCCAGTTTCCCAGCTCTTCCCCAGCAAAATGCCCCAGTGCCCCACTGCCCTTCTCTCCCCTCTCCTTGCTCCGCACGTGACCTGCTGGATCAGAGGGACCCTGATAGGCCCCTTTGCAAATTGCTTTTCTACTGACTAATTAAAACGCTGATGAGATAAGTCAACATATTATTAATAATTATTGTATCGTCTACTTTGATTTACAAAGTCAAACAGGAAATGATTTTGTTCAGACACAGCCTATCTAAGGAACTTGAATGATGCCTTGCAAAAGCTAATTATAATGGGAGCACCTTGAGTGTGGGAGAAAGGCCCCCCATGCTGCCCACACCCTCCCCGTCTGCCTACACCTTCATGGTCTCTCTCCACAGCATCCCCTTTGCTGCACGGGCTGGACTCAGCCCTGACAGCACCAGGCACACTGCTTGTTGGCTTTGCTGGTGGGAGCACCTAGAAAGACCCTTCAGAGGTGGTTTGCACCTCCCCATCTCTGCTCCTCTGCTCTTGGTAAAGGGACATTTCCTGAGGCCCCTGGGCACAATTAGCCAGAGGTGCTTTTCCCTCATGTCTACACGTAGCTCAGAGAGAAAACTGGCAGAAAGGCACCAGATTCGCTTGAACAACCAGCTGAGACCACAGACGACAATTTTTGCCTGTAGGATGGTCCCCCAGCGATGTTTGTGCATCAGTGGTGGGTATTTCATGCTGGTGTATGGTGCTCCTGTAAACACCCCAGGACTGAACTATTTGCAGAGCAAACCCTACACAGCAGGTGACTTCACTTATTCATTTATTTATTTATTGCCTGGCTCTGGTCCTGCAGTCAACAAGTTCAGGACTCAGATGAGCCCCATCTGACATGCCCACCCCGATACAGGGCAGGGTTGCCTTGTCCTCATCTGAGCTGTGCTGTGTGTTCACCATTTCACCCCCCTGCAGGGTCCTGCCTTTCTAATCAGAGCACCAAAAGATATTGGATCTCTCCCATCTGCCTGGGCCATGTCTTCTGCCCTTTGTCACTTCAATGTCCTTGTGCCATTTCTTGGATTTCTCTTCCAGTTTGAAATCTCTGCCTAGATCCAGGAATACCAGCAAGTTACAGGGCAAACTGTGGTGAAACTCATTTTCTTTGAAAAAAGAAGATCAGTAGGAAGGGAAGACTGGAAAATAAAGATTTAGACTAGTAATTGAGATAAAAGCTCATCTCCCAGTGCTTGTTCAGTAAATGCTGGGTTATTGCTAATTCCCCAGACGCTGGTCACTACAAGGAGTTAATCACCTGCAGTGAAGCTCAGGGTAGTTAACTGCCTGACAAATCCCTCCTTAGCCACAGCAGTGACTGATTTCATGGAGATTATCTCCATTAACCCCTCCCATCTGAAGATTTATAGCTGCAATAACATTCCTCTCTGTTTTTTCTCTCCCTGTAACATGGAGTGAGGGACCCGGCAGCTCCTGGACAGGAGCTGTAGCTCAGTGCTCGCCCTCAGGAGGAAGGAGAGTTCTGGATGTCCTGGTGGCAGCAGCAGTTTTGTGATGTCAGGCAGACCTGGGAGCTGTCCCAGGGCTGGGGAGACCTTGTCCCTTGTGTCCCTCTGTGGGCACTGCAAGGGTGGTGGGAGCCTGAGCTGCCTCTCCAGAGGGACGTGGTCTCTCCTTGTGCATTCATCGCCCTGTTCTTCCTCCTCCGCCCCACTCTGCTGCACTGCACAGGCCCTGGGAGATTTCTAGGACCTGCTCAGCCGCCCAGATATCTGGTGTTTGCATCTTTTGCCTTTCATAATCTGGAAATTTTTTTTATAACTGGTGTTGACTTTAATTTAAACTATTAGGCAAACCCCTGAATACAGATGCAATCATGTCCCCCCCCAGTGCGTGCGCTCGCCACGTTAATTATGATGTCCTCATTTCCGTCTCACTAGGGGATCTTATCACAATGGCGGGGGCCGGGCTGAGCTTCATTTAATAAAAGCTACTTCAAACTGTCAGCTGAGAGCAGGCGATGCCGGGAGGCCGGGTACATGCACAGTGAACCGATGGTACCCAGCATCAAAGCTGCGGATGGCCAGAGGCTCCTCTCCCTGGCCATAGGATCTTGTAATTATAACGAAACTGAAAAACCCTTCATGTCTTGGGGATCCCTGAAGCAGGTTCTTCCATTCCAAATGCCTGGCAGCCCCTCAGACCTGGTAGAACTCATGGGATTTGTGATGCCTTGTGGCACCCATTCAAGTGGCACCCATTCAGGTGGCCCAGCTTCCCTCTGCACATTTCCACTGATGGCAGAACACTTGCCCTTTTGGCCAGTGGTACGAGCATGGAATTTTGGACCAGTCTTGAACTGGGATCCCACGATGCTGGGTACAACCCAAGGAAAGACCTGACAGTCCAACTGCTGCACAGAAAGCACCAGGTTTGAAAGAACAATGCTGTAAATGGAAACCCTTGAAGTTCTCCCCTGTGGTGGCTGCTGACCTGCGATAGATATTTAGCTCCCTGCTCTCTGCCAGCAATGAGGACGCTGCCAGCTCTGGCAGTGCCACAGGGATGTGGGGATATTGTGGTCATGAGCACCATCTCCTCAGCCAGATTTGGGAGAGAAGTGAATGTCTGGTGGTGCTGGAGACCCAAAGCAACCACATCAGCTGGAGACCAAGGCCTTTTGGTGCACACAGTGGCCTCCTGTTTCTCTTGCTGGACACTGGAGAGCCCTGAGCCCCCCAGGCATTGCAGAGGGAGCTGACTCTGCACTGCGGGAGATCCCAGCTCACCCTGCTCAGCTCTGCCCGTGCCCCATGTGCCTCCTCCCGTGTGCATCTCTGCCTCGCTTCCCCCAGGAACCCAGCAGGAAAAAGACAGGAAACAGATGTTGTGTTAATTTGTGCTCAATTAATTGTGACGACTTCCACACCCTCTGCAGCGCTGTGTTGCGCACACACATCGGTGCGAGAGCAGGGAGCTGGCTGGGTCCCGCTGGCCCCGGTGCTGTACCTGCCATGCTCAAGCTTCAGGGCACCCCCGTACCCTTGGCCAAGTGGCAGGAGTGTGTCCTGGGTGTCACAGCACTTTCTATAGGCTCATCTCAGTGGAAGCTGAGGCATAACAAGAACAGTGCTGCCGCTCACCCCTCCAGCAGAGCACACAGGCAGCCTGACCGCTTCCCATGTTGTCTAGCTGAGTGCTGGGGTGCAGAGCAGGTTCCCAGTGGTCCCAGGACCCAGGATGACCCTGGGTATTTCTGGAATTCGGAGGGTGATTTTTTAAAAGAACCAGAAATATTTTTCTCTCCTGGCAGTGACTTGACTTTCACACCCTTTGCCACCATGTTCCCCTTTCATTGAAGTCTGCACCTGAAACTGCTGCCTTCCCCAGGTTGCTTTCAGCTCTTTAGGAGTTAGAAGCAGAGTTTTCTCCTAAAGGTGGGATTCTGGGTGAATTTTGAAGAGGTACATCACTGAAACAGCTGCTCTGATCACTAGCAGAAGGCACAGGTTGGGGTCCTTCTAACCTTAGGGTAAGGGTCCTTTTTCCCAGGTCAAGGAGGTTAAATGAGGAAACACTTTCTCATCGGAGAGAGGAGAGGGGAGCAGGCTGTCTTACAGGTATCACTGATAAATCTCTTCCCACTATCCTTTACTCTCTGGAGGTACGATGCCTTCCCCCAGCTGTGTCCTGTCCCTGCAGCGCTGGTGGCCGCACAGAGATGCTGTTGGGTGCTGGTCCCAGCAGATCTGCACCCTTAGTCTTTCACAGCTGAGCATCAGACTCCTCTCTGGTCTGCCATTGGTTTTGCATCTGCAATGGAGAATGGGTCACCACTTGCAGACAAAAATGCCAGTTTCACCCATCAGAACAAGCCCAGAGGTTTATTTTAAACTATTTTCAAGGCTACTTAAAAGATCCGTTTTCCTGCCCTGTGCACCACTGCTGGAGCTTCGCTTGGCTCCCCGGCCAATGCACAGACCTCCAGGATGGGGGCTGCTCCCCATCAGCTGCCGGCAGCCTGAGGAACGGGGGTGGTGGGGCTGTGGGGGTGATGGTTTGGCAGGCAGGACATGGAGTGCAGCAGGGGGGGCCAGGTCCTTCCCCAGCTTCTGCAGGGCTGCAGCTGGGGCTGCCCCTCACCACTGGACTCAGGCATCTTCAAAGGCTGTTGCTGAGACCAGGGAAAAGTCAGAAGGTCTGAAGTCCTCCTCTGCTTCTCTTCATCCTCCTCCAAGAAGAATTCAGGTGTCCCAGACCCCTCCAAGTGATGGGGATGCCTGGTTTGGACAGGGACATGGGCTGAAACTCCCAGAGAAGGGAAGGCCTGTGTGTCCCAGTGAGGGGCTGGTAGGGCTGAAGAGGGTGGAAGGGAAGACACATGAGGCAAGAGTGAACCCCCGGAAGTGTCCTGTAGGTCCCGACAACTAAGTTCAACTTGTCCCTCAACTACTGAGCTCATTTGTATCCAAAATCTCACTATGCCTTCTCACTTTGCATTGGTCAAAACCACTTAGTATCCCTCCCTTGTGTGACACAAATGTCCCTGTTCCCTCCTAACTCACCCAGTGACTCCTCAGACCACCCCTCAACCACAGTCCTTCTTGCTTCCACCTACTTTTGCCCAGCACACCCTCCACAAGCTCACCCTGATGCTCCTGCTACACTGAATTTTAAATCCAGAGCTACCAAGCTCTAAGCCTTAGGTTCCCAGATCCAGCCCCCAGTTCAGCTTCTATGCTGGACTGACAACTGTGGGCTCGCATTGAAGACCAATGCTGACCTCGTCTTCCCTGGGCTGAAGGGGGGTCTGTGCCCCATGGACCCCCGTTTCTTGCTGGAAGTCCTGTGTTTGCCGCATGATTCCTCTTCACTCCATGGTATGCATACCAAAATTTATTCTCGAGCTGGAAAACAGTCAATTTAGTTTGTGCATGGAGATAGCATAAGCCAGAAGAGATCCAGGTGAACATCATGCAGGTGCCTTCCTCCTGCTGCTGTGACCAGCAGGTTGAGCACCGGGAAAAGGGATTTGCAGACACGGTCTGGGGGGTTTGGAGCCCTTCAAAACACTCGCTGCCATCAGTTTCTGCCCTCAGATCAGCCTCTTGCAAGCATTCTCACCTGTGAACAGGGGTGCACTTCATTCACCTTCATCAGGGTGGGGTGTGAGAGTTGCTGCCCAGATTAGCACTGAGTAAACTCTGCTCATCAGCATTTTCCTTTGGCCTATGGTGGCAGTGATCTCTCTTCCAGATGGAGAGAGTTTTTCATGGGGTGGGTGATGGCACAGACTCCTGCTTGCCCTGTGCTCAGCTGGTGTTCAGGATGACCTGTTCTCTCTCTGTCCTGCAGTGGGATTCAATCAATGAAATGGATGAATTTTTTAGCCCCATCCACACCTACCAGGTCTGTAATGTCATGACCCCCAACCAGAACAACTGGCTACGGACCAACTGGGTTCAACGGGACGGTGCGCGGCGGGTCTACGCAGAGATCAAATTCACTCTGCGGGACTGTAACAGCATGCCAGGCGTGCTGGGCACCTGCAAGGAGACTTTCAACCTGTACTACCTGGAATCTGACCGAGACCTGGGCACCAGCACCCGGGAGAGCCAGTTCACGAAGATCGACACCATCGCAGCTGACGAGAGCTTCACCAACGTGGACCTGGGGGTGAGGCGCCTGAAGCTGAACACGGAGGTGCGGGGCGTGGGGCCGCTGAGCAAGAGGGGTTTCTACTTGGCCTTCCAGGACATAGGTGCTTGCATCGCCATCGTTTCGGTGAGGGTGTACTACAAGAAGTGCCCAGCAATGGTGAGGAACCTGGCGTCCTTCTCTGAGGCTGTGACTGGGGCAGACTCGTCCTCCCTGGTGGAAGTGCGGGGAGAGTGTGTAGGCCACTCGGAGGAGAGGGACACCCCCAAAATGTACTGCAGTGCTGAGGGAGAATGGTTGGTGCCCATTGGGAAGTGCGTGTGCAGTGCTGGCTACGAAGAGCAGCGGGATTCCTGCACAGGTGAGTCCCTGCCTCTCATTCACGGTGCCTGCAAGGGGAGTGATGGCTGCAAGGGGCTCTTTCCTCTCGGGGGAAGGGCTGAGGACAGACAGCTGTTCACAAAAACTTTGAAAGCCAGCCTCTGTGGAGGCCAAGCACTGTCAAGCCTTTGCTGGTCTGCTCTGTGCTTCCAAAATGTGTTGCTGGTAGAACTGGGGAGCTCCTTGGAAGCTTCTATGAGCTTGACAGTGGCAGGTCTTGGTGCACAGGTCATGGCTTTGGGATGGGGGCTGCCCTGGCTCCGTCTTCCCCTACTATGAAGTGCATGGCGCAGTGACCCCAGCCCGGTGCCCCCAGCAGATCTCTTCTGTCACACTCCAGCAAACCACAACTTGGCCTCTCCAAAGTGCCCCACCACTCACTTCCCTTTGCCAGAGGGTTTGAAAAAGAGGAAATCAAAAAGGAAAACATCGAGCTTTTATGAAACAAGGTTATCGCATCCATCCATCACCCATCCAGGGGCTGCTGCAGAGACCTGCCGTCTGGGGGTGCCGGGAGCCTTCCCGGGGGCCTCTGGTGCCGTTGGGCAGGCGTCAGGCTGTCGACTGTACAAACTGCGATAAGGAAACAGGGTGACCAGCAGCAGCCGTGCACCAGGCACGGGGATGTGTGTGTACAGAGCACGGTGCTCGGGTCCCCCATGAGAGCCCACCGCACAGATTTGTTTGCTCTTGGTTTCATTATGGGAGGTGTTGAGGGGAGCAGCACAAATAAGAGTACAGGGCTTTTGTTTGAGTTTCATAGAAATGTCAAGTGGAACATTTGTCTTAGGGACACTTGACGCAAGGTTAGGACGTCTGACGCCAGGCTGGAACGGATCCAGGTGCTGTGGGGACTGCGCCAGCCCCGGGGGTCCCAAGCTATGCAGAGTGGGAAGGACGAGCAGAATAAATGCTTCTATCAGAAACTCCCTCTGCCCTCAAACAATTGATTTGAAAGTCATCTTGGGGTAGATCTGATAATTCAGAAAGGGTCGTCTTCTTCTCCCAGGTTAAAGAGTGGGGGTGAAATGTGCGTGGGACCAGTCATGTGCTGTTGTGGGAGGGGGCAGTGACACAGGCCACCTGGACGGCTGGGTTGCAGCCCCACCGCTGCAGGGAGCTGTGAGCTGGAGATGTGGTCTGCCCGGGAGATCGCCAGCCCAAAACTCGGAGGCAGAAGGACACCCTGGCATCAGCACTGCGCTCAGCTCACCTCTTTGCCTGTTTCCTTGGACACATCTGTCTCTCTCCTGAGAGCTGATTCTCTGCCCTCCTGCCTTTTTCTGGTGGGATTGTCCCTACCCATGGGCACAGCACAGGAGGAAATGTGTTCCAACCTGCGCCCCTGCATGGGGTGGGCACAGGCAGATGGACTCAGACCTACACTGCTCAACCAGCAATGCTCTTGGGTGAAGCTCTCCAGGGCTTGTGGCATCAGAAATAGGACAGAAGTGTCACTGGGCTTTGCCCAGCCTCGGAGGGAAAGGTTCAGTGTCCTCTTGCCCTTCTGCCTTCCCTGTCCCACTTATCCTCAGCAGCTGCTTTCATAGCAGAGGGAGTTCGATAGCCCAGTGTCAATGAGCAAGGGCAGCACCTCCATTCTGGCATCTCCTTTGGTGGGTGTGGAGCCAGAGTACATGTATTTACACACAAAACCAAACAGATACAAATCTCTGATCTAAACTTCTCGTGGTTGATTGGTGCAGAGTTCATTTTTCATGATGAAAAGTGCCTTTCTGGAATGATTTATAACCCCAGCGGATCTGTCGGAGTTGGAAATTAGCCGTTTTAATTGTCAGACAGACAAAACCAGGATTCCAGTGGCTGCTGCCCCAGCAATTTTTCATTCTCCATTACAGGAATGAGATGATATAAATCACTCCTTGTGGCCCTAATAATCTTTCTATAAATATCAGGGAAATTCATTTTTTGCTTGGGGGGAAAAAAATTAGAGAGAAGATACTTTGCCTTTATAGCAGTCTTTAAAATGTGATTCTAAATTAATTTCCTTTCGCCTTTCACAGCCGGACGCCTTATTTGTCAAAGCTAAAGATGTTTGAACAGTGGAGGTTTCTCCCCCTCCTCTTTAATGTTCATTTTTCTAAGGAGCTGCCAGAGTGATGGAAGACAGTTCAGGAAACCAGATCATGGCCAGAGCTGCTCCCAGCCCTTTGGAGAAGGACAGCTGTGCCAGAGAGCTGAGAAGCACAGAATGAGGTGGGACATGGTGTAGGATGTGTAGGAACCTGAGGAACTTCTCTGCCTCTTGTCCCCTTTCCTCTCAGACGTCATCTTGGATGTCTCTTTGTTTGAGCAGGAGCAGGGCGCCTGGGATCTCTGACCCCTTGCACTTACCCCCATGGGACCCACACGTTTGATCTTGCGATGTCCTGGTGTTTGCTGTAATGAGGGGCACTTTCCTTGGGATCAGGGGGCTCAAATCTCAACCCAGGGGCACCGAATCAGGACCATGCTAAGGATGCCAGCTAGCCTGGCATCAGATGTGTCACAGCCCTGCATTGCACAGACATTTGGCCCCTGTATCTGTGCCACCACATTTATTTTCAGAGGCACAAGACGCGTTTTCCAGCTGTAGCTGGGCGCGAGTGCTGCAGTGCCTTACTGGGCAGAAACCAGGTTTGAGTGTGAGTTACCACTGCTGGTGCTGGGGTCCTGGGGTCTGCCAGCTCCTCATATTCCCAGCTTCTAGTCCCGTGGCACCTCCTGTCACAGCTGCCCCACGGATGAAACCCCTCAGGGTTTCTCCTAGGACAGCACAGCCCTGCTGTCCCGCTTATTTGTCCCCTCCATTTTCAAGGTTCTGAAGGACTTTGCTTCCCTCACCCACATCATCCACAGCTAGCCTTGGATGTGCTGCTCCTTCCTTCTCACAATGCATCAGTCCACGGGAAGACACGTTAGTATCTCTTACACACAGCAAATGGGAACTGCTCTGTCTAAATAGCAGAATAAGCCATAGCGTAAGTGAAAAGGATCTGTCCCAGCAATTTGTCTGATAAGAAGACAATCAGCATAATTCACCTTATTTATATGCAGCTGCTGTCCAGGACAAATAGAGACCAATTTCAATAAGGTCAGTGCAATTAGGGAAATGAGAAAGGGAAGCACTTTAATCCTGGGTCTGCTTCTGTGGGAAAGGAGGAAACCCACAAGCCGCCTCCTCAAACAGGAGGCTGAGAGCTGGGACATGTGAACCGCGTCCTGTGGATGGACGGAGAGCGGACAGAGAGGCTCAGGCAGGGAGGACAGGGGCTCTTCACCCACAGCCTTCCCACCAGCCCTGGACAGCCGCTCTTTGGGGATGGCTGCTGGGCTCCTGAGCCACCAAAGCTTTGGGGCCGTGAGCCTTGCATTGGGGTCAGCCTTTTAGAGTGGATCCGAATTATTCTTTGTGCTATGCCTGTCACCAGCTGTCAGTGAGAAAAAATAGAAACCTGGGGTAAAATCTGTTTAGCTGACTGCAGGTTGTACATGCACTGAGTTGGTTTGGGCTGTTGGTAGCAGTGCCATGGTTATGGATCATGGTGATGCTCTTTGGGAGCCGACATAAACCCATCCAGCCACCAGCCACGGAGATGTCCGGAAGCATGGAATCTCCCAGGAAGCATTTTCTTTAGTGAACAAATGAAAAAGGGTAAAACAGAAGGGACAGGCCCCTTTCCCTGCTGTCAGAGCGGGTGATGAGCCTTTGGCAGAGATGCAGCTCCCAAAGAGCATTTTAGTGGTATATCTGTGGGTTTCAGGACCGGGACTCACTGTTTAGACATTTTTGTATAAAGTTTGGTACCAGGCATCTTAGCCTCCGAGTGTCCTGATTGCTCTGGCCGCTTTCCCTCTGTCATGCTTTGGGGTTTCAGCTTGGCTGTTGTCTTTGGCTGGAAAACAGTGATGAAGGAGCAACAGTTAAGCAATTACTGCTCCACCAGCCCATTTGCACATGAGGAGAGGTGTTTGTGGCTTGCCAGGGCTGAGTGAGAACAGCTACCAAACAGGGGTCTGATGTGTGTAGCTGAACAAGGATCTGGCCCCGGGATAGACTTTAACCAGCTCTGCTTAAGACAAGAACATGGCCTGTGTCCTGTGGACAAACAGAAGAGAGGGAACCTGTCACTGCCCGGACCCTTTCCCATCCAGCTACCAAACTAAGGAAAGATGGGTAGCGGAGGAGGACTGCTGGCCCCTCCTGGATGAGTCCCTGTGGTACTGGGCTCTCTCGTGCCTCCCGTGGCACACAGCTGATGGAAACGGATCTGGAGAGTCTGGTTGGCAATCTGGAAGCCGGTTATTTTTTTTCCAGTTGGTGGGATTCGTGCTGATGGACCAATAAGCAAATTTAATGTACCTTAAACCTTCCTCATGGGCAACTTTAATTGAGCAATTAAAGCACCACGGCATTGTTAATTAAGAGGAGAAAACACCCAGCTTGGTAATTATATGCTTGTGAATACAGTTTTGCATGCATGGACCTTTATGAAGAAAGTCAGTGGAGACTGGCGTCCTAGCTGGCAGGGCAAGGCGGGAGCAGAGCTATAGATGTGAGAGAGAGGAAAACTCCATCCAGCTGTGCCACATCACCATGTACCATCTGGTGGGCACAACTCTAGCCACACAGGGTCAGGGTGAGCCCTAACATCACCAGGGGACAAAATGACACAGGAGAAGCCGTTGGCAGGGCAGGACAGGTCAGAGACACAGACACCAGTGGTGCTGGGCAATGACCTGCAGCTTCAGTGGCAAACCTTTTCAACTCTGTGAACAGATGTGGTCCAGATGCTCATATCAGAGGGAGGTCGAGGGAGGTTGTTCCTCCCCCTCTGCTCTGCCCTAGGGAGGCCCCATCTGCACAACTGGGTCCAGGTCTGGGCTCCCCAGTTTCAGAAGGACAAGGAATTACTGGAGAGAGTCCAGCGAGAGCTACAGAGATGCTGAGGGCTCTGGAGCATCTTTGTGATGAGGAGACACTGAGAGAGCTGGGGCTGTTGAGCTGGAGAAGAGAAGCTGAGAGGGATGTGATCAGTGGATCAATAGCTCAGGGTGGGTGTCAGGGGATGGACCAGACTCTGTTCAGTGGTGCCCAGCGCCAGGGTGAGGGGCAACGGGCACAGACTGAAGCACAGGAGGCTCCATCTGGACATGAGCAGAAACTTGTTTGCTGGGAGGTGCCAGAGCCTGGCCCAGGCTGCCCAGAGCGGGTGTGGAGTCTCCTGCTCTGAGACATTCAAACCCCCTGGACCCACCTGTGTGATCTGCTCTGTGACCCTGCGTTGGCAGGTGAGTTGGACTGGATGGTCTCCAGAGGTCCCTTCAGCCTCAAGCAGTTTGTGATTCTGTGATTCTGTGAAGGGGAGGAAAGGTGGAGGCACGAGACCTGGTCTCCTTGGGCTGGGGTGCGAGGGGACAGACCCGCACTGCAGGTGGGGATGCTACTTGTCCCTGGGTCTCTGCTCAAGAAGACCCCAGCCTGTGCTCCCTTCCTCTGGTGCTGGAGGGGTGGAGGAGCATCAGGGAGGAGGAGAGGTGTGCTGCAGGGTTAAGGGAGCCCATGAGGGCCTTGCTCCATTCCCTTCTCTCCCCAAACTCCTTATCCCTTTCTAGGTCAGAGATGCTCTGAGAAGCCTCAGGCTTCTCTCCCCTTTTTTCAGCTAACAGGTATTTTCCAACACATGTAAGAATACCACAGAGCAACCACGAGCTCCTTATGTTGTGTCTTCACCCGAAACAGCCATTACATACCGCTCAGTTGGAAACAGGACACTGGTCTTGCTGACTCTAAGAAAAAACCCTTTTTCCGGGCTCTGAGTTACATGGGACCCCTAAAAATGTGCCTGAGTGTCACACTTGCCTCTGTCAGTCAGCAAACCTGGGATTTCAGTGCACCCATTATCAGGCTGGGCTCCACCTCCCTCAGTTGCTGCCTGGAAGCATTTGTCCTATACATCAAGGTGACAGATAAATATATGTTAAAACACTCTGCCACTGCAACTCCAGACGAACACGTTGGAATACATTTCACATTTCTTTGCAGACTGGTGCAGATTTCAAGGAGACTTTCTAAGCAAGTCCCAGCACACACATGCCAGCTCTGAGCCGCAGGCTTGGTGGCCGTGTTGCCCCCCAGTGACACCTGCTCAGTGTCCCGTGTCGCTGGCAGGACACCAGGCTGTCACACCGCCACACGCACCAGTGCCCTGGGCGCCCACCACTCAGGGCTTCTGCCAGGAGTCACCAAAACAAACCTCTGAAGGGCAGGAGCAGCGATAGTTTTGAAGATGCGCTATAGGAGTTGCGCAAATGTGCTTTCAGTGACGCCAGGCAAGAAAATCAAAGAAAAGTAGTGACTCACGAGATTTTCATTATTGCTCTGCAAGCCAGTCAGCCGCTTTGTAAAATACAGGCAATACCACTGGCAAGATTATATCGCCTTCAGTTTATCCAATGTGAAGCCCCACACCCTAAAAAATAAGAAAGAAAACAGTTTGTTTTCCAAACCGCATAAGCTAGGACTGTTCAGGATCCAGATACTAGACTTCAGATGGGAACAAACTGCAAAGAAGATGTGTCAGAGCCACTAATTGTTTGCAAGGTTTGGGCTGGACTTTAGGAAAAACTTGTTTCCCTAGAGGAATATCCAGCCCTGGGAAGGAATCCTTGGATTCACACTTACCTCATGCCAGCGCTTCCATTTTATAGTCCCAGACCAAGCTGCTAATTAATCTGTTTGTATCCCAGGTCCACTGGGCTGCCTGCGCAGGACTAACTCAGCTCTGCGAGCACGCTGGAGACGGCAGTGTGTAGGACAAGGTGATCTCGGTACTGCCAGCACCTCCACTACCTCTAAGAAAGAGGCCCAATTGAATTTCCTAGGGAAAAAAAAAGAAAATAAAGAAAAGAAAAAAAAGGGGGGGGAGGGGCGGGAAGAAGGTGTCGGGTTTAGATTGCAGGGTGACAATAAAACCCTGGCAGATGTATTGTTAACCTCCTCTCACCCCTTCCCCCCTTCAGCTCCTCCCTCTCCCCTCTCCCCACTCAGGACAGGCGATCGGGAGGGACAGAAGGATAGAGAGAAGAGAGCTGGAAGAATTAAAAATATTTTACTAATGCTACTGATAAGAATAGAGAAACTAATACAAAATATACAAAACCAATCTTGAAAGTCTCAGCAACTGCAGAGCCGGCAGCTGAAGTCCTGGACTGGACTCTGCAGCCAACCGGAGCTGGATTCAGTCTGTCACTGGGCCTCAGTTCGCAGGGAAGACTCACAAAATCCTCTCCTAATGTCGGTCATAGGGAAAGGGAAAAGGAAAAGGGATGAGATCCTCATGATCTCCCACTTTTATATGAAGTATTTATGTGAATGGAATGTTATACACAGTTGGTCAGTTTCTTGGTCACCTGTTTCTCGTCGCCCCTCCCGCGAGATGTCCATCCGTGCTTATCAATAAGTTTGCATTCCATTGCTATGCTTACCAAAACATGTATCTGGTTCTCCAGGAAAATGCAGCTAATATGAAGGCTTTAGCTGACAGGCAAATTCAGTAAAAGAGAAACTTGCTTTTTAACAAACCCAGGACAGAGGGGAAGGCAGCTTTTCCCAAGACCTAAAACCATATTTTTTTTTCCTGGTTAGAAGCAAAGAAAAAGGACAGAGATGACTGCAGAGCTGCCATTTCTTCACCAACAGGACATTTTTGTGCCTGCCATAATATTTTATTGTTTGGCACTTTTCCTCTGAGTTTGCTGTGTTTAGCCACTGACACAGAAGGAGGGTGAAAACAACGCCAGGCTGGAGTTCAGGGTATTGATGGGGATGAAACAAGTTCTGTTTTTTCTTGGTAGGTCTCTATAGTCCCTGTAAGAACTACCAAAGAGCAGCTGGAATGTAATGGATGGATCTGGCAGCACTCAAACACCTCCACCAGTTCTGGAAAGTTGTTTTGTTGGGTTATTTTGTTTGAACTCTTCTGCAGAATTTGGCCACGTTCACATCATGAACACTGGATGACCAGTGTGCAGGTGCTCGGGAAGCTGTTGCTGGGGAATTTAGAAGAAGTCTGCAAGAAAGACCTGGCATTCTTCACCTGTACTCACAAAGGGGATGGTGCCATGCAATGGCAGGATGGGGACCTTAAATTCTCTACCAGCATATTCAGAGGCTTGGTGTGATCGCCTTGCATGGGGAAGATGCTCCTCATTCCCACAGAGCAGTAGGTCTGTGCCCAAAATTTTTCTGCACTTGGCATGAGATAAACATCCCATCCATGTCACTGCTTCTTGTGTGATGACTTCTTTCCCTTTCTGGAAACAAGATGCTGCTGCTGACACTTGTCTGTGCAGGAGGAAGGGATCCAAAAGCTGGTGGTGCTCAGCTGTGTGGGGGCGAGGGCTGTGCTGGCCCCTGCGATGCTCTTCTCTTGCTTCTGCTGGAGTGCTGGGCACCCTTATGCTAGAGCTCAGCCCCTGGATATATCCATAGCTATATGCACATGGTGAGACAGCTCACAAACCCCCCAAAACTGAATGCTGGTTCCCACAGGGGCTGAGCCAAGGTGTTTTTTATGTCCTTTCTTCATTTATGTATCTTTGATCCCTGAAGCCTTGCAGCAAGGATACCTGCAAGGGTGGCTCCCGCTCAGCCCTGCTCCTTCCTGAACACATTGTTTTCTGGGTTTGTTTTTGGTCTGGTGAAAGCTGCAGGTTTTTTTCACAAGCTTTGGATAGTTCTATCTAAAACCCTCTGACAAATCTGAGTTTTGGAAACAGCTTTTTTCTAATTCTAGAATTGGGCCACCTGTTTCCATCTGACTCCTGAAAGCTGTAGCATTTCCCCAGATAAGCTTTATAAAAAACTCTTCACTCCGAGAACGTGCCAGGCTGTCTCACATATATAAGGCTGCACAGTGTCACCTCGATATCCCTCCCACAGAAGGACATCTGCACCTTTCTTTAAGGATGTAGGGAGGAAGAGCAGGGCAGAGTCAGGGGTGCTTTCAGCAGAACTGATTCCAAGCCAAGAGGCAAGTCCTGCTGATTTTTCTATGGCAGCACCAAGCAGAAGCCCAGTTTGGGATGCAGCCAGTCTGGACCACCATGGTTTCAGTTTGCCCAGCACTACAAGTGGGATTACTCCACTTGGAAGAGCAACGTCCTCCTTACATAACTGTCCTGGTGGCTGTGAAATCGGTGTGTGGAGCAAGAAGCTGTGCACGTCGCCTTTTGCTGCATGTGCCATTTGCTCACAGACTGATGTGCAGGGTTTTGCTGGATTTGCACAATCTTCATGGGTGAAAATTCCCCGTGTTCCCCTCTCTGTAATACCCAGGGGTGTGAAGGAGTGTGAGATGATGTGAATTGAGGGAAGAAGGGCCAAGCAGTGAGGTGAGGGGGAGTCCGGGGTGATATGAGACAAGTTCAAGTGGGTAGAGCAGTGGGATGGGTTGTAGGTAGTACTGGGCGTGGGAAGGGTTGTGAGCTGTGAGAAGGGGGTGCAATGTGGGAACTGGGCTGTGTGAAGGGATGTAAGGTGGTGCTCTGGTGCAGGAGGTAAGGCAGGAATCCGGGGTGCAAGATAGTGCAGGGGCCAACAGCACGCAAAGGGTGGGCAGAGCATCAGCTGTGAGGCAATGCATGATTTGGGGAATAAGGGTTTATCTGAGAGATCCAGCCCAGCCAGCCCCCAAAACCCCCTCCAGATCACCAGCCAACCTGGGGACAGAGCCTGCGCTGACCTGGGACTGCACAAAAAGGGGAGCACAGCCTTGCAAAAACACAGGGTTTGGGGCAATGAGGCAGACGCATTTTTTTGAAGACATAACTGAACAAGATGCTTCTGTTTCCATGTCTGTCACGTGGGAGCTGAGATTGGAGGCATCATGCTGAAACAAGATTGAAAGAAGCTGGGATTTTGTGCTTTAGCTTCTCCCACAGCCTGCAGGGCTCTGGGACTGGTCCCTGTCCCTGTCTGTCACAGTGGCTTGACACCCTTATTTCCAGCTCTATCTCTTCCCAGCACCACTAAAATGAAGACAAACAGCTGCTGTTCTTGTTCTTGCTGATGCCCAGCTTTGTTGCAGGGTCAGGGGTGGGGGTAATTGGTGGCACTGGTACCACGGAGCTGCCCCATGCACCCTCCCAACTGCACTCTCACCCTGCCCAAACCTCATGGGCCGAGGATGAAGCTGAGAGGGTGCAACACAGAGTCAACACCCACATTTGCAGCCCCACCAGAGCAGACCTTGGTGGTCCCTCTGGGGCCACCTGCAGAACACTAGTCCCAGATGGTGACTTTGGACTCAGAAGAACGGCTCATTCCTGGCTAACATATCCTCGACAGGTTCATCTATCATCTCCTGAGCTCTGCCAGCTTATTAGCAGATGTTGTCCTGTTCCCAGAGGATGGAGAGGGAGGGAAACAAATGGACTGAGGTACAGATGGCTGACAGAGCCCTCCCTATACGCGCATTTTCTGAGACAAGCCTGATGCTCCGGGGCCCTGTGGGCAGGTGATGCATATGAGAGTGGGGCAGTGGGCTGGGAAAAACCCACAAGATGTGCTGTGCAGGGGTGGGATCAGTTGCAGCCACATGGAATTGACTCCGACAGGCTGGGGTGATAGTTAAGGAATCACTTATGAAATAGAGGTCTGGAGATCCGCTCTGCCAAGCACAGGTTTAGTGCTGGTTTGTGTGGGCTCTGCTTGTGACACTGGGACCAGCCAAGTGTCAGGGCTGCAAGTTCAGTGTAGATGTGCAAGGCCTGAGCGAGGCTGATGGTGAAGGTCTTCTGCTGTCCCACGTGCACGGCAAAACCACACTGCGAGACGAAACTGCAAGGACAGGCAGCCCTGGATGGGCTTCGCAAGGGGAACGGCACTTCTGGTAGCAGGTCCACAAAGAGGCGGGATCCAAGATCCTCAGACACGGAGGTACCAGCTACATAAAATAATAAGAAAAAAGGAAATCCCCACTTTTTGCAGGGCTCCTGGGAGGGAACTTGGGGCACGTGGCAGTAGCTGGTTGCAGTGAAGACAGCAGGACACTTCTGCACCTTCCTGGTGGGTGCCTTCAGATTTTCAGCGGCTTCAATGTGTGATACAACCATGGTTGTGGAGCCCTGTAGATTTTATACCGCTGTGCTTGACTTAATTTTTCTCATTGGCCCCTTCTCCGCTGGTTTGCCCTTACACACATCATTGGTGTGGAATGAGAGAGCTGAATACAGAGCAGGACATGCCTGTCACCCTGTACTGTAGGGATTTCAGATCTTGTGCAGGTTCCAAGCCGGTGCCCTGCCTCCCGTACCTGTGAAAGGCTTTGCGTGTGAGTCCTGCTTGCATCCAAGCAAGCACCGAGGCACACGGAGGAGTGTGATGCCACCCAGAGCAGTGCCTGCCCCAGCCCCAGTTGCTCTCCAGGTCTCCTCATATACTTGTGCTGTCCAGGTGCTGGGACGTGGCTCCTAACGGCTCGGCACTGTGCACTAATTCACCTGTAATTTGTCATTTAGGATAATTTTCCCCCTGAATGCATCTAAAATGATCGTGAATCATTGCTATAGGTAATTAACAGGATTTTTTTTACAGCATTTAATGCTAAGTAATTGCAATTGCTTGGTGCAAATCTGCTGTGCTTCGTGTTCTCATCCTTCCCACTGGCATGTCTCTCCACACCTGATATAGCACCGATTTCTCTGTCCTTAATTAAATATTGGTGAGGGGAATCACTCCAGTGCCTCTCGAATCAAGTGTCCCTGGTACCTGGTTCCTGCATCAGTAGAGATGAGGGTGGTTTGCAGGTCTAAGGGAGGGTTCGCACAACAAGATGAAGGCAGCAAATCCTGGAATGCACACTGGCCAGCAGGGACCCATTGCTCAGCTCCCATCTGGTAGGCCATGCTCGTGCCCTGCCTTCATCCTTTCCCACATGGAAAAACTGGGAACTTTTCATTCTTAGAGATTCTCCCTCCCCTTCAGCTGGCTATCTCACAAATTTGTCCCCACCTGGGAACAGGGTGTAACAGCAGTTGTCTGTCTGACACCCAAAACCAAGGTGTTGCAGCCTGGAGGGTGTTGCAGCATCAGGCAGAGAGTCCCTGGCTCTCTGGGCGTGCAGCACCACGAGGACCAGTCAGCACCAGAGCTTGGTAAATGTCCCGGGCTGCCCTTAGTGTGGATGCCTGGGGGCAGCAAACCTATGCTCCTGTTTCTGCCTCCCCTTCTTTCTCTTCTGATGCCCTTGAAGAGGTGACAGGTGTCGAGAGTGCCGAGGAACGAAGCCAGCTGTGAGCTGCTACCATTTGCTCGTGAGTCACATCTGCCTTCCCTTGCATCTCTGAGTTTGGGCATTTCTGCTCCTTGTTCTGATGCCCTTTGGGGAGTGGAGGAGCAGGAGCTTAGGAACAAACTCTGGAGCTTTGTTTTTTCCAGCCTGCTGTACCAAGCTGTGGTACCAACCTGCAATACCAACATCTGTGGCATGTGCAGCATGTGTACATCCTGCTGGTGGTATTGCTCCCCTGTCTTTAAAGCAGCATTCAGTGCAAAACTGCCCCAGAAGCTGGTGATGTAGTCTGAAGAAGGACCAGAAAGCCGCGAGGGATGCAGTGTGCAGCTGGGGCGCTGCCTTCAGCTGCCATTGCTGGAAGTAGCTCAGTTATAAAGAGGCCGTTTTATCACCATGCAGGTGTGATACGTGGTATGTATCAGCCCAGGGAGATCTGTGGAAAGGAAAGGAGTGTTGTTAATAAGAAAACAAATCAGCACCTAGAAGCTGAACAAACAGACAGCAGGGAGGGACCGAGACCACCGGGGATGCTGGATCACAAACAAAACCCTTCTACATGCTTGGAAGCAAAAATTGAGGCTGTATGCAGAGCTGACCACTGGGGGTAAAGATGGGAAAATTAAGGTATTACTACCTCAGTAGGGAAAAAAAGGAATGAGTCAGAGCCAGGAATAATGCTTGAATCACTGGAAGTGGTTCTAGAAGAATACGGGGACGCAGATAGACCCTGTTTTTCCTTACTTGGAATCGAAATCTGCAAGAGAGGACAAATCCTTCCACCCGAGACAGATACCTGACGTGCCACATGTCACTCTTGAGCTAATCGATTTTTCTAACGAGAGATGAGTTGTTTGTTTGTGTGACAAATGATTCACCCGAGGGGCTGCCGGCAGAGGTGGGGGTGGGACGGAATGGACTGACGGCAGCCCCTGCGCGGGATGAGCGTGTGCTCCCGCCGCACAGCCCCGGCACCGGGAGGAGGCACAACAGCTGAAGGCGATTGTATTGTGAGGATAAACGCGGGCTGGCTCACTTGGCCTTGCTGTCCCTCTGTGGAGAGCAGGCAGCCTGCATGCTGTGCTGGTTTGCTGCCACATGAAACCAGAGAGGGTGTTTTCCCTTTGTTTTGTGCAAGAAAACTTGTTGCGTTGTATAGCAGCACAACAGGGGCTTGCAGAGGGACGTGCACTATGTCCCAAGCTTGTAATTCTTGAAACCACGCACATGGATGCTCTTGGTCACCTGGGCACACGCAGCATGAGTGGTGTGGAGACCACTGTGAAGTGAGGACTGTGCTGTAAATTTGTCCCATAAATGACAGTTCTTAGAATAGTTGATGAGGTGGTTTCCAGATCTGCCTGGTTTGTTTGATCTTTGCAGCACACCCTGCCCTGGGGCCAGGCGGTGGCTCAGGGGGTGTCTGCATCAGGGGGAGCTCTGGGCAGCGGGCACGGGGGCAAGGAGAGCACCTCAAGCTTTGCAGGCAGCTCACGAAAAGCAGAGGCACACACGTCTGCTTGTGAAACAGTGGGGAACGGGCACCAGGACGGTAGTAAGTACTGACTGGGGGGAGAGACAAAAGCAGTTTTCACAGAGCCCAGTTTCCAGCTGGGCAGCTGGAGGCGGACTCACGAGGGCGCTGGGGAGAAGGGTGGGTTTCCCGTGCACTGGGATGGGGGTGAGAGTGGGGTCCAGCTCTGCGCTGGTGGGATGCACCAAGCCATGGGGTGCTCCTCGTCCAGGTGCATCCCTCTGAGCTCCGCCCTTCCCTCCTCTGCAGCCTGTCAGCTGGGGTTCTACAAGTCAGCCCCCGGGGACCAGCTGTGTGCGAAGTGCCCCTTGCACAGCCACTCGGAGAGTCGGGCGGCCCGCGTGTGCCGCTGCGACAGCAGCTTCTACAGGGCGGTGCAGGACCCCCCCTCGGCTGCCTGCACACGTGAGTACCCCAGCTGTACACAGCAGATGCTCCAGGCTGAGCTCATCATGCACCCGTGTCTCTGTGCGTGCTGCCCACAGTGCTGTAGCAGCCTTTCAACCCTACGTTTCCCTTTGGCACATGAGTTCAGACCCCATGAGCTGTGCTCCCTCACTGCCCGCTGTCTCATCCTGCTGCGCTCCAGACATCCCTGCCCAGAGTCTGCTCCCGTCCCAGGGCTGCTCCCGCCATTGGGCAGGGTCAGACCACGGCTCTGCCGGCAGGCTCGCCCGCTCTCACACCTGTGTGCCCAGCACTTGCACACTCCTGTGCACACGTGTGGGGTGATCAGCCCCTGGGAGGCCGTGCATCAGCACGGTTTGCTACACTCTCCCTTGCTGGGGTGGGTGGTGGCACCAGGTTTGTTACATGGTTACTGCTCAGCTCTCTACAACAGGCTGCTTTGAGGGGTCTGGTGCTATTAAAAGGGGACAAAATCATCCCAGGAGGGCTCTCGTCTCTGCAGTTGGTCCAGGAGGGCAGAGATGTGTGGCTGCTTGCTGCAGCCAGGGTGAAAGGCAGGTCAGCAACATCTGGCTTGTGTTTGCCTATCCGTCCACCCAGGACTGTTAACCTCCCCAGGAAATGTGAGTTCACCCTTCCCTTTAGACGAGTAGGTCCTGCTCTCCACCCTCCAGCCCACTGACACCTTGGCTCTTTCCGCAAAAGCTTCATGCATCCCCATTGCTTCCTGCTTTCCCCAGAGCAAACGTCAGCTCCTGTCTGCCTGGCACTTGGCATCCACATCCAGAGCATTTCATGGCATTTCACCTGTCTGTGTCTTAGCTGTCTTCTTTTTGGAGCGTTTACCCTACTGGTCAGCTCCTTCGTCTCGGTAGCATCGTTTGTATGTGCAGGTACTTTCTGCCCGAGGTGCATCTCTCTGTTGGTCCCATGATCTGACAGTTCCAACACACATCAGCAGTCCTGGCTCTACCTGAACCTCTGCTTCTTCTCCAGGTCCCCCCTCTGCTCCTGTGAACCTGATCTCCAGTGTAAATGGCACCTCGGTGACACTGGAGTGGGGGCCACCTCTGGACAAGGGGGGACGCGCTGACATCGTGTACAACGTGGTCTGCAGACGCTGCGCGGGGGACGCTGGCCCGTGCGAGGCGTGCGGCAGCGGGATCCGCTTCGTGCCCCAGCAGATGAGCCTGGTGCAGGGAGCGCTGACAGTGACCAACCTCCTGGCCCACACCAACTACTCCTTTTGGGTGGAGGCCGTCAATGGTGTCTCCGACCTCAGCCTGGAGTCCAGGAGAGCTGCAGTCGCCAACATCACGACAAACCAGGCAGGTAGGAGGAGCAGACGTGCCCCAGGCTTTGCCTGTGTGGGCTGCAGCAACAGGCGTCAGGCCGTGTACCACGGGTGTGAGCCTCTGGGTGCAAACCCCGAGTGTTGGCAGGAGATCCCCTGCGGTCAGGGACGAGGGAAGGGAGGCAGGGTCCCAGTGACAAGATGCCTGGGTCAAGTCAAAAAGAGTCAACGTCTCTGCTTCCCATGTGGTTTTGAAGCTTCAAAACAAGAAGTCCCTCTATAGGCCAAGACGTGAGAAGTAAATAGGCGTGATTCTGTGATTTCACCTTCAATGCCACTAGTAGATAACTTGAGTTTGAATATTGACATGCCGGTGTATCTGCACAAAATATTTCTATCCTAAATTAATTTCTTGTATTCAGAGTAACTATTTGTGGGGTGTGTGTGCATAAGGGGGCTTGGACCCATTAAGTCTGGTTTTTCTTTTATAATACAAACTTGTTTCATACGTAATGATTATGAGGAGAAACTTCTTTACTTTGAGGGTGCCAGAGCCCTGGAACAGGCTGCCCAGAGAGGTTGTGGAGTCTCCTTCTCTGGAGACACTCAAAACCTGCCTGAATGCATTGCTGTGCCATCTGCTCCAGGTGAACCTGGTTTAGCAGGTGGGTTGGACTAGATGACCTCCAGAGGTCCCTTCCAACCCCAGCCAGGCTGGGATTCTGTGACTGGCTTGATTATGGGCATGGGACCCCCAGGAGGTGTGACCCCTATCCTCTCTGCTGCTGGAGATGGGTACAGGGACCTGGGGTGGGCTGGAGACAAGCTGCTGCTCAAGGCTGCTCTTACCCTTCTCTAGTTCAGGGTATCCCTGTTGACCTTCCTCTCCCCTCACTTCAGCCTGCAGCTGCTGGTGGAGGCTCCTTTTCTGCAGGAGACAGAGGGCACGGAGAACAGTTGTTTGTTGACAGGAACACTAAGTAGAGCATGAATCTTTCAGGCTGTTCCTCCAGCCTCCTCTCTCTTCCCAAAGGGCCAAGCAGCAGTTCATGTTGTGCTTTTAGTTCACACCAAGGCCAGGCCCTGGCAGGTAACAGCAACTTTTGCTGGGAAAAGTCTCTGTCATGCATGTCTCATCTTTGCAAATCCCTTACTGTGAAATACTCTTTCCCCAGGAAACCCTTCTGAGCAATGGTCTAGCCCAGGTGGGCCGGGATCTTGCTCCAGGCTTACCTGGGCATTTACCCAGAGCAAAGCAGAGCCCAGCTGAGCCCCTTTCCATGGACCACGCTGCAGGCAGAGAGGACAGGGCAGGAACTGACCCTTCTTGTTAATCCCCCCTGTTGGAAACAAACCTGCAGAACTTTCCTGGTGCTGAGCCCCTTCTGCTCTAATGGTGGTGGTGCCAGCAGGGGAAACCTGGGGGCCCTCATGGGGTTAGCTCATGACTGGCACAAGAACAAGGGGTTTTGTTATAACACCTGCCCATAGCACTTCTTCAGCACTCTGCTGAGCCCACGTGGAGATGGCTCAGTCCTGCCGGCTCGCTACTGCGTGATGCCTCCAAGTGCCAACGAGCAGCATTGTCCTGATGCATTGGGGGATGTTCTTGGGATGTGCTGTGTGTTCCCATTTCAGCCTCTCTGCTGGAAAGTGGATATGGAGCAGGTGCTGCAAAATCAGAAGGGTTGGGAATGTGGTAGTGATTGAAGCTTAGCTGCCGTGCCTGCATGGTGCTCTATCTGCTGCACATCACGGAGCATCCCTCTGTGCCAGGAGGGGCCGAGGGACCCTTGCTGCTCTGCTGGGTGGCTTGTTCACACTGGGTGCTGGTCACTCCTGTCCCCCTGGCCCCGGTCAGCTGAGCAGGGCAGGCACTGGTGCAGCAGAGGTGCCTGGGGCTGTTTGGAGAGATGGCGTTACACGTGCCTGTGGGGTTTAGCAGATTTGCACTATCCCACCCTGTCCCAACTCCCTGGGTTCCTGTGTCCCAACAGTTATTTCTGCTTCTCAGAGGAGCCAGCCTGAAGATGAACTGAGCTAAAACTGGTACCTTTCAGTCCCTGGGAGCCCCACTTCTGTCGCAGCCCCTGCAGGCTCTTTTGGTCTCTGTGCTGCTCCAAAGGACACCCCTGTGCTGCAGCCACAGCAGACAGAAGCTCCATCTGCCTCAGAGATGCCACATCCCACTTTTCATCTGGCAGCTGAGGTCACAAGCAGTGCCTGAACCTTCCCATGAGATTAATCCAGTGGCTGCCCATGGTCATTGCAGCACCCACCACACTCTCTGGGGTCCTTCCAGGGGGGATTTTCTTAGTGGGGAAAGAGGTTGGTGAGTTGGCTCCTCCGGCTGTGACAGCTCCAGTTTGGGCATGGCAGGTACAAGGACTGATTCACAGGCTCCCAACTCAGGACCAGGCAGATGACAAGTACCACAGGGCAGGAGAACACACCCAGGGCACCTTTAGACTGATGCTCAGCCCCTGATCACCCCTCTGGGCATTTATTATCCCCCCTTTCCCTCTTCGCCTGTCTCTCTTCCCCTTACAGAGGTGGGGCAGGAGGGGTCAGGGTCCTGGTAGGGGTCTCCCCAACCTCCAGCCCTGCAGCCCCTTCTCCTTTCTGGCTCCAGATCACAGCAAAGCACCAATGTCCCCTCCTACCCATGCTGGGACTATGTCCTCCTCTTTCATCTCCTCAGAACGTGCTCACTCCATGGCAAAGAGACTGAGGCAACTGAAGTGAACAAAAGCCTCTTTGCCAGCCCCTTCACAGCAGTCTACTCCAAATGGCTTTAATTAAAACAAAACCACGGTTTAAACCGGGGTCCTGCATGGGGCTCCAGTTCCACCCTTCCATGCTGCTGTGTCCTGCTGCCCCCACCCGTGCAGGACCCCCACCAGCAGGTATGTAACACCCTGTGCTCTGCGTCCCCAGCCCCGTCCCAGGTGGTGGTCGTCCGTCAGGAGAGCACAGGCCAGAACAGCGTCACCTTGCTGTGGCAGGAGCCAGACCAGCCCAACGGCATCATCCTGGAGTATGAGATCAAGTACTACGAGAAGGTAACGCTGAGCTTGCTGCTGCAAACCCATCCCAGGGTGCCAGACTTAGACAGGAGCATGGCTCAGCTTAAATCCATTGCTGGTATCACCCAGCCTTGCATAAAGGAGTATTTTGGAAGACTTTGTGGTCACTGTGCTGATGCAGCAAGGTTTTTGGTACTGTTTTTCCCCAGGACAAGGAAATGCAGAGCTATTCGACTTTGAAATCCAAGGCCACCACTGCCACCATCTCTGGGCTCAAGCCTGCAACCCGCTACATTTTCCAGGTTCGGGCTCGCACCTCTGCTGGCTGTGGAAGGTTCAGTCAGACCGTGGAGGTGGAAACGGGGAAGCCAGGTGAGTGTGTGCAGCCGTGGGACGCGGGAAGTGCAGGGCAGGGAGCGTGGGGGATGGTGATGCCCTTCTTCATGGCCATTGTTCCTCTGCCACACAGGGAGGGAGGCTGGAGGAACATCTCCTGAGGTTTCAGCCTGCAGGCCTTGTTTGATGTTGCCCTCCTGAGATGTTCTTATACATTAGAAAGAGGGAGGAAGGACGTAGCAGATAGGGCAGGGAAGATCTGGTGAAGTCCTGAGGCTCCAGACCCCTCTCTGTGCTGGTTTGCTGTATCACCACGGCTTTCCCAGACCTGTCCTTGGTTTCCCCATGTGTAAATGATCCCTGTACACTAGGAGATCCCCAAAGCTGGGGGGCTGGGTGGGAGATGGTGCTATATCTTTGTAGATCGTGACCCTATTGGGGTAGGGAAGTTCCTGAGCACAGCAGAGCGCTCCCCGCTCCAGCTCGCCTCCTCCCTACCCTGCTTCTTCCAGTCTCTCTCCGGTATGACACAATGACAATTGTCTGGATCTGCCTGACACTCATCACTGGCCTTGTCGCGTTGCTGGTGGTCCTAATTTGCAAGAAGAGGTGAGTGTTTTCTGGAGGTCAGTGTGACTTGTCACCAGGTGGGGCAGAAGGAATGGGAGAACCTGGATGCAACTTTTCTGCTCTCAGTTTGTCCAGAGTATTCATAGGTCAGGGGTTAATAAGCAACCAAGAGATTTAGGGGTCACCCCACCTCCACTTTCCCTGAGGCAGAACCTGTTTCCAGACCTTCCTCTCATGCCATCAGGTTGAACAGCAGTAGCAATAGCAATAGCCATAGCAATACCAGTACGAGGGCTGACTGGGTAGGCTGGGGTATAGGTTAGGAGTGGAGAGAACTCTTCTCCAACAGAAGGGTCTGAGGGAGGCTGTGTCTGCCACATCTCAGCATGACTGGGCCAGGCTCATGGAGCATAAATGCCACTGCCCATAGGAGACAGGAGAACTGCGGCTTTTAGCACTGCCAAGCCTTGGAGAGCACCTGGAAAGTGCCTTGCTCCAGGCCACAGTGTCAATCCAGCAAGATGCAGGGATGCAGCGGGTGGAGGGCCAAGTGCCATCTCCAGCTCCTCCTGGGCTGCCTGCAGCCCTGGCACACGCTGCCTTCCACCCTCTCTTTGGACTGCTTGTGGGACAGGAGCACCTCCACTGACACTTGTGTCCCTGTGGCAGGCACTGCGGGTACAGCAAGGCTTTCCAGGACTCTGACGAGGAGAAGATGCATTATCAGAATGGTCAAGGTAGGACCTACCCCACTGCTGCCCCTGGGGTGTAAAGGACTTAAAGCCTGTGGATGGGCAGGGAGCTGGACCGTGCCCTCCAGCACTGCTGTTGTTTCTGGGGTGAAGGGTTTTGACCACTGCCTGCTCTGGGGAGAAGTCTTCTAGGATTGCTGAGCGGGGACTCTGATCCCAGGGACATCCTGGTAATGGGGTTGCAGGGTTGCACAGTGTGAGATGGGACTGCGGCAGGTTCATCCCTGACAGCAGCAAACCTAGGAGAGTGGAAAATTCATCACAGGGGACGGGTGGGAGTTGGGGGGATGACGAAGTGGGATAATCACATGGAGGAGACCTGGGCAGCCAGGTCCTGGACTGCTCTGAGGACACTGCTACGCCAGAGTGCCTTCGGTTTTCTTGGGGCTGCAACCTCTGTGGCTCCTCAGCGCGTCAGCCCAAGAAGCGCTGTCCCTGCCCGTACTATGCCTGTCTGCTGGGTCCCCCTACTTCTCAGCAGGGCTGCCTGAAAGAGCTTATCTCCTCTCTCCCCTTTGAAACCTGACAGTGAAGTTCCCTGAGTCCAAGTTCTACGTGGACCCCCATACATATGAGGACCCTTGCCAAGCTGTGCATGAGTTCACCCGCGAAATCGAGGCCTCCCGGATCAAGATTGAGAAGGTCATTGGATCTGGTGAGTCCTCAGGCCAGCTGTTTCTTTGCATCGCGTCTGCTCAGGGAAATTCATGGTCTGAGATTGTGCCATCCCTGTGTGACCACAACAGCACCGACACTGTCCTCAGCCAGGGCTTCATCTACTCCTTATCCTTTCAAGATCAAAATAATGGCTAGAGTGGGGTATTTTTGGTGCATGAAATAAACTCTTTGAGGCAGCCTGGTGCACAGTGTTGCTGTGGCACTGATGGCTCAGGCTGGTACAGCAGATGGCTCAGCCTGTCCCCTGTGGGTGGCCACCCTGCTTTCAAACCTTGGTGCAAGTGTCTGAGGTGCCAGGATGCAAATGAAATTGCAAACAAAATTGCAAATTTTCAGAACAAAAAGGATTTTTGCATAGGAACAGGGGCTTGCAGGAGAGCAGGGGGCAGAGATGGAGCTAGAACTTCACCAGTAGCACCCCAAGGGTTTACCCCCAGAGCAGCATTAGGAAACCTGACTGAGAGACACCCCTGCTGCTGTAAGAGACTCCCAAATTTGTTCATTAAAAACTGTAAAGCAAGTGCCACTAATCACTACTCTTGGCCCAGTGCCTTTAGTAAAAGGCATCAGAGGGAGTTGGTTTCTGATGTTCCTGCCCAGTTCCCAGAGGTGGCACTGGAAGCCAGAAATGGGCAATCCTTTCTGTACTCACAGGCAGTGATGCACAAAGAGCTCAGAGTTAGTATAATAGAATCATAGAGCAGTTTGGGTTGGAACAGACCTTCAAAAGTCATCTAGTCCAACTCTCCTGCAGTGAGCAAGCTCCTGAGAGCTGGAGCATGCTGTGAGTGTGCCAGCAGGCTGGGTGATCCATAATGCTGGTGGGTCAGTGGAAGAAGCTGAGGAACTCCTTGTGCCCTCACCTTCCCTTGCCTTGCAGGGGAGTCTGGAGAGGTGTGCTACGGCCGCCTGAAGCTGCCAGGGAAGAGGGAGATTCCCGTGGCCATCAAGGCTCTGAAAGCAGGCTACACGGAGAAGCAGAGACGGGACTTCCTGAGCGAAGCCAGCATCATGGCACAGTTCGACCACCCCAACGTCATCCACCTGGAGGGGGTGGTGACCAGGAGTATGTGGCCGGTGGGGACAGGAACCTATTTTGGGGCAGAGCTGGGATGTATCTCCCTGTGGGCACCCTGGGAGATGGGGGTCAGGAATCACTTTGGGTGCACTCCATCCTTTGGCTGCCCCAATTGCTCGCTTGTCGCTTGTCCATTTACCTGGGTCCCCTCTGTCCCACCCCCTTGCCTTCTCTTGCAGAACAAACTTCCCATGCTGCAGTTCCCTACCCTGCTCCACAGTGCACTCCAAGTCAAGGTTATTGGTTAAGGAGATGCCCTGTCCATTAGTGTTTATTTTAAAGGCTGCCTGTATTGAATCATAATTTGAAGTCTTCCTTCAAAATGCACATTCTGATGCAAAGCGTTATGCTAATGGCATGCAAATTTCAGCAGGATAAGGAAGCTGACCTAGCCACATCAATAGCACCTGGAGGGAGGGGTGAGTGTCAGGGTTCTTGCTACATCCCCACTGTCATGCCCGTCCCGTGCGGTGCAGGGGTGAGAGGGCTCCGCAGGGCTGCAGAAGATCCACGGGCCTGGATTCATGTCTCTCCCAGTAAAAGTGTGGTACTGGGCTTCTCGGAGGAAGGTGACTTCTCTGCTAACTTGACCTCCCTTGTCTTCTGCAGGCAAATTGGTAATGATTGTTACTGAATACATGGAGAACGGCTCGCTAGACACCTTCCTCAGGGTAAGGAGTTCTTTTGTATTTTTATTCACTGCACATCCCCCTGGGCTGCAACTGGAGGAGAGGCTGGTTTCTGCTCCTCAGCCTCACGGCTGCTGTGACCACTGCACGACGGTGGTGTGTGCACTCCAGGCTCTCACCTCTGCAGCACACACCTGCTCCAGGGCATTGTGGTCCCACAGTGGCACTGCAAAGGTGGGGATACCTGTGTGAGTGATATCAGAGGCACTGGGAGAGCAGGAGGTGGGCTGGGCAGACCAGAGAGAGCCACTGGGGTTAGAGGAGGCACTAAGCCAAAGATGAGAGGTACTACGGGGTTAATTTGACAAGTGCAGCATCAACAGACTGTTGGTGAAAATCATGAATGAACTCTGAGTTATTTCCTCTCCAGAAACACGACGGGCAGTTCACCATCATCCAACTGGTGGGCATGTTGCGTGGCATTGGAGCAGGCATGAGGTATCTGTCTGACCTGGGCTACGTGCACCGGGACCTGGCTGCCCGCAACATCCTGGTGAACAGCAACCTGGTCTGCAAAGTGTCCGACTTCGGCCTCTCCCGCATCCTGGAGGATGACCCCGATGCTGCGTACACCACCACGGTGCGTGGCTCCTAGCCTCGCAGTCTTGTTGATCCTTACTGATGGTGATTGCCTCAGGCCATTGACAGATGTTAGACACTTGCAAGTCAAGATAGGCAGGTCAGGGGTGGAGACAGTCACGTCACTGCTGATATCTGGACTAAGAGCATGAATCCAAAATGCTTCTGAGCCTTAATGTATTGACCTTCATACAGAACCATCCCAGAATGGAAGTGTGCATTGAACAAAGAGAAGCAGGGTAGGAGGGCAGGGAGGTCATCAAACCTCCACAGCCAACAGTTCCCGTGGGCACGTGTGGCCCACCACACAGGGACACTCCCATGTCCCTGTTAGAGTCCTTCCCTAGACTGCATAGCTCTTTCCAGTCTGTTGGTTGTCCTAGAGCCATCAGTTAGTGTTACAGTACACTCTTCAGTGACCACACACTCGCTTTTCCATGTGACGGTGCCTCATTCAGGGTGGGAATTGGCTTTGCAACCTAGATGATTATGTTTTAAGCTGGGACACTTCTCTCTGTGAAGTCTTTTTAAGGTTTTCTGGCCAACCTGACAGGTCTGGAGCTTGATGTGCTCCTCCACTGGAGGTCATCAGAGGGCAATTGAAATGCATTGAGGGAACATGCTCTTCTTGCACTTCTCTGGCCATGAAGGGAATTAGTGTGTTCCCCAGACACATCTCTGGCAGGGCAAACATGGTTGATAGGCAGTTCTCTATGGTGGCCAGTTTGGAGCTGCAGCTGAGGAGTTTGAGCACCACTTTTCAGAAGGACCAGGACTAAAGAAGCAGAAGGAGCTTCAGGCTAGTTTGGGATAGCTCATGGCACTGAAGAGCAGGGTCCAAAGTAGTTGCAGTTCCGAGGCATGAGTGCACAGTGGCCCAGCCACATGGCCTTCATGCTCTTGGCTTGGGTTCAGTCAAGTGGAGAAGTGAGCCAGAATGTATCCCATGTGTATCTTTGTGTTCAGACGCTCCTTTGATTTTTCAAGGAATAAGTTGTTATTTCAGATCCCTGAATTTTGGGTAAGGTTCTTGCTGCTTGGTTCAGGTACAGCTTCTTCTGCATCTTGGCTTTGGGGTTCTCAGAGGAACAGTAACAAGGGGCCCAACATAAGCCAGGTCTACAGACACACATACAGCCTGGCCTTCCTCCCACCAAGCCAGTCTCTGAGATTTTCCCCAGTGCTTTTGATCTTTGTGAATAAATTTCCAGAAACAGTGTGTCAGTAACCACACAGTATGAATGCAAGCAGGGATGTCACCAGAGGATGGAGCAGCCACCAGGAGTGTCACAAGCAGAGGCTTTGAGGCATCTTGGCACAGTGAAACCCACCAGAGATGTTTGGTCTGGAGGAAGAGGAGGTGCAGAGTCTGGACAGAGCTGAACTGTGAGGATGCAGTGACAGGATCAGGAGCACGAGGTCTATGGTGAGACCTTGGTTGGGTTATCCTGAAAATGATGATGCTTTCTTGTTCAGAAACTTGTGACAAGGTGGTATCCTGTGTTCCTCCACTGTTGTTCTTGACCTGCTCAGGACATTACTTCCCCAAATGGGCTCTCCCAAAGGACACATCATTCATCTTCGGTCCCCATCAAGGAGTGGGGCAGAGCAGGCAGGACTCAGTTGGGTGGAAGCAACTCTCCCAGACACAACATACCTGCCCAGCTGCTCTGGGGAACTCATCCCACATTTCGTGTGCCATGACTTTCCTCTTCCCATGGCTGGCCATCACAATTTTACCTTAAGTGTATTCTTAGCATGTATATTGCTGATTTTTGTCAGAATGGTCCTTTAACTCACCAAGTTCTCCTCTTCAATGTTTCTCTACCAAAGCACTAATGGAGAGGGAGCACGTGCCATTGTTCTTGTCTGCTCAAGTCCTGATCTCTGCCTGCACCCAGGGTCAGCTCCCTGCTTTTTGCTCTGGTGACCCTTGGCTCTGCTTCATGACTTTGAATTCCTCTCTCTTGAACGCTGAGGGCCAGAATTGTGCATGAAGGAGACCTCGTAAAACAGCACAGCTTTCTTCTTTCTCTACGGGAAATACTTTAAAGTCATCCTTCAGTTACACCTCTAGGCTTACCTTGTGCCACTTCAGTCCTTTCCACCAGAAGATGCCATTCCAGCATATCGCTTCTCTGATCTGCTGTCCCAGATGCAGAGGGTTAGGGGTGATCTGCTGTCCCAGATGCAGAGGGTTAGGGGTGATCTGCTGTCCCAGATGCAGAGGGTTAGGGGTGCTTGAGCCCTGCATGCTCTGAGCCTCCACTGTTGTTCACTTTTTCAGGGGGGGAAGATCCCCATTCGCTGGACGGCTCCGGAGGCCATCGCATATCGCAAGTTCTCCTCGGCCAGTGATGTGTGGAGCTACGGCATTGTCATGTGGGAGGTGCTGGCCTACGGCGAGCGCCCGTACTGGAACATGACCAACCGGGACGTGAGTGGACGTGGAGCAGTGCGGTGGCCTCTCCTGGCCTCACCCAAGCCAGCCTAGCCAGGGGATCTGGGGAATAGGGACCCAAAGAGCAGCCCTTGCCTCTCCTCACATCCCTGCAGGGCTGTGCACAGCATGTTTGTCCCTTCAGAGGGGACATCAGTGTGTTGCCCATCATTGCGCCAGGCAGCCTGCCTTTTGCAGCCCGGTGACTCGTGGCTGTGCCTGGCTATGGGCACTGTGTGTCTCCCCATCCCTTTCTGCTGCCCTGCACAAGCCTTTCTGCTGGCCGGAGAGCTTCAGCATGTGTTATGTCACTTTTCCCATTCCCTGGAAGGGGTCAGGGCTTCCCCGGGATCACTGCACCCCCTGCATTCACCTGTCCACCCCTCCTGCACCCTGTGCTAGGTGTTCATCCCTTCCACTGCCCTCGTGAGGCTGCTGAGAGCCCCAGGCTTGCACCACTTGGCAGGAAGCTTTGGGCTTGTCAGAGTTTTGTGGAGCCATTCTTACCTCAAGAATAACATAAACACTGTAGGAAAACGTAGGTTATGTTCCTGACTATAACCTGAGAACAGAATTTCCAAGAGGAGGCAAAAAAATGAATATTTTGACTTTGCAGAACCACAGGAATCATTTTTTTTAACTACAGGCACTACAAATCTATCTGCCTTCTCCCTCCTCTGAGTCCTAAGAATCCCCTCTCTCCCTGTCATTTTTATTATTTTAAAAGGTGGCTTTGGTGACAGCAGGGCATGGATGAAGGGGTTACGCTACCTCCTTCACACAGTTGCTTTGAGCAGGGTTTCCTCCAGCCTTGCAAGCCCTGGTTGTAGAACACCTGAGCACGAGTGCAGCTCTCGTAGCTTGTCTGTTGGAGGAAAGCTGCAATATTTTAGGCCTGCTGGACCACTTAATAAACCTGCTGACATAGCAGTGATTTCTTGTATGTGTATGGTGTCCAGCCTGCTTCCAGCTCTCCACAGAGACTGTGCACAGCTCACTGGCAATTCACGTGTCGTTCAGCATGGATCTTGTGCACAACCCCTGCTTCCCCATCTGATGGCCCCAGCAGCTCACACACCAGGGATCTTCGCCATGTGCTGCCACCCGGGGTGCTAGGGGCTGGGTGGGAATGCCACTCAGTGCGGCCTGTGGCTTCCTTGCAGGTCATCAACTCGGTGGAGGAAGGCTACCGGCTGCCCGCCCCCATGGGCTGCCCCACCGCCCTGCACCAGCTCATGCTGGATTGCTGGCAGAAGGACCGCAGTGAGAGACCACGTTTCTCCCAGATCGTGGGCATCCTGGACAAGCTCATCCGCAACCCTGACAACCTGAAGTGCACGGCCACCGTGAACCGGTAAGAGCTTCCAAAGCTGCTGCAATGAGCAGGAGTTGACAGGTGATGCTGGGCAGAGCATGTGGTCTGCAGTGAATGAGGGATATTTCTGTCCAGCTCCAGCAGCAGTGGCTTCCCTGCAACCATGGACATGCACAGGGCCCATGGGCACACGTTGTGGTGGGCAGTGGGGACCATCCTGCACTTCACTGCCTTGCTCCCACTACAGTATCCTCACGCCAGCGTCTGGTGAAACACGTGCAGCAGTGCCCAGGCAGCAACATGTCTGCCTTCACCAGCCTGTGAGGTGTCTTTCTGTCCTGGCCTCACCTGCGGGATCACAGGCTCTTTGAGATGGACCTCACAGCCTGGCCACCTAGGACCAGCACCTCCCGGGCTAACCCGTTCTATCCTGCTCCCAGGTTCACCCAAACACGCTTCGACAGGAGTCTCCTTGACCTGTCCAGCTGTCTGACAGTGGAGGACTGGCTGGAGTCCATCCGGCTGGGGCACTACCGGGACAACTTTGCCATGGCAGGGTACTCCTCCTTGGGCATGGTGATGCGCATGAACATCGAGTGAGTACAGAGAACAAACAGCACTGATGGGGTTGCCTGCACCATCCCACAAGCCCCAGGCAGTGGTCATCCTGCCTTGCCTCACTCAACCTAGTTGGCCCCCATGGCAGAGACAGACCCCTAAAGAAACAGTGTTTGGTCCGTAACAGGTTCATGCTGAGACCTGGGGTGATGCCCAAGGGTGCGCTAACCTTTGAAATTTGGTGTGGGAGTCATAGTGAGAGGGTGTGAGTGTTGAGTCACCTCTGGTGCTCTGTGGTGTCTCTCCAACATCACCACAGGGTCACAGATAATTAGAGTTGTAAGGTCCTTGTAAGGTCACCTAATCCAAACTCCTGCTCAAAGCAAGATCAGATATGATGTTGCTGTCTCCCCTTAGTTTTGTGTCCCCTGCAAAAGGCATGTCTGGACCAGAGTGCGGCTGGGCCATACTGCTCATCATACTTCTCTGGGATCACCTTGAAACAAAAGGAGCTAGGAGGCATCTCAGAGCTTCTTCAGACCTCGTGCAGGGGACTGACTCCCTGCTCAGTGCAGCTGGGCAGGGAGGCACCATCCAGGGCCTTGGCGAGAATAACACATCATAGTGAAGTGACCAAGGCTGGATTAAGGAGGGCTTGGGAAGATGTGTCCCACCACCCATCCTCATCCTCCTGCTGTAGGGAGCTTGCTCTGTCACCTGCCTCAGGGTTCTCTGAGGTGGCTGATGCTCCAAGTGTAACCAGAAAGGACAGCAACTATACCCACTCCTACCCTGGGCTTACATCCCCCTCCCTTTGTACTAGCATTAGTGCCGGGGCTGGCAACAAACTCTTCAGCCTCTGAGAAGACTCATTTTCTTTCAAAGCCATGAGGCTGCCAGGCATTAGTTCTGATGGCTCGGGAAGGATGTGGCACTGCACACCCTGGTGGAGATGGGGCAGGTAGAGAAGTAGCCGGTGAAAGGGAAGGTGGAGAGACGCAGGCAGAGCATTGTCATGTGCATTGATTGGGGGCTGTACTTGGGACTGAGCTGATACTGATCCTTGTTTCTCATGTATATTGTAAAAGCTTTTGAGTGGGGAAGGCTCATCATCCATCTGTCTTTCTGACTGGGTTATCTGAGAGCATCTCGCTAAAACTGAATCCAATTTCAGAGCATCGATCTTGTCACCTACTCATCTGTCAGGAGCGATCCCCCTCCTGCTTCCCCTGGGGCTGTCACAGCAGCCCTGTCAGGAGGATGTGCCCAAGTGAATGGCAGCCTCTCTGTCCCTGGCAGGATGCGCAGGGACCTTCAGCAGCAGCAGCCTTGTGGCCATGGGCAAGCAGAGAGGAGGTGGGTGTGGGGTCCTGGGCTGGTCCATGGGGTGCACACACACAAAGGACAAGTGTCTCTCTGGGGCTCAGCACAGGTCCAGACCATGGGGTGTCTGACAGTGTCCTTGTTCTCCAGGGATGTTCGGAGTCTGGGCATCACCATGATGGGCCACCAGAAGAAGATCTTGAGCAGCATCCAGGCCATGAGATCCCAGCTACTGAACACAAATGGCCCTAAGAGGCATCTCTGATCACCAGCTTTGCAGACCAGCATCAGGCATTCCTTAACACTTACCCTGGCAAAGGGGCAGCAGGGTGGTGAGCAGGAAAAGGGGCACCAGACCAGGACCTGGAGCTCCACCAGCATCTCTTTGATTTCAGTGTCAGTGGAAACGTTGCCTTCCAAACACCTTGATGGTCCTGCTACCTCCTTCCCCCATCTGAAGGGGGGAGCAGCTTTCCAAGCAGGCTGGGAACACATCTTGCCTCTCTCCATCCTCTACTGTGTCCCTGTGGGACTGGGGGTCCCCACACAACTATGCAGGACAGGTGGTAACCCCTTCACACAGCGGGATGGCCCCAGCTGCACCTGCAGGTGGAGGGGTATCAGACACAACAGCAATACCAGGAGCAGTGGGACTGGCCTTGCCATGGCACACGGCTCCTTTGGACCTGACAGCTGGGGAGTTTGTTGCACCTCTGCGCTGAGGCGGCCCCCACAGGCTGACACACAGCAGAGACAACCGTGCTCCCAGTACCTCCCAGCTTCAGTGTACTCCAGCCTGGACCTCCTGAACTGCACCAGCCCGCAGGTGACTTCGTGGTCACCTCTACCAAACCCAGGAGACCAGGGGACAGAGTACAAGCCAGCAGTGCCAGGAACATCTGGCTCTGTGTACAGAGACTTCCTCAGCATGGAGAAGGGGTGGCCAGGATCTGCTGTCTGGAGCCTCAAGAAGTCTCAGGGTGCTGCAGGAGGCTCTCCACCTCTTGAACCCACCAGCACTGCTCCTCTCCAGACCCAGAATAGGCATCCCAGGGCAGTACAGGCACATTTTCTAGGACCACAAGCTCAGGTTTCTCCCCCAGCAGAACAACCATCCTGGCCTCCACCAAAGCTGTACCAGAGCAGAGAGTGGTGGGAGAGTTTATTCCCACCTCACATAATGGTGGGACAGAGGGGCTTCTGCCAAACTGTACTTTGTTCTGAAGTTGCCTGAGAGAAACCCAAGAGCTTTCTCATCACCACGTTACCTGCCCATGCCAGGGCTGCCATGTCATCTGCAGAAGAGCGGTCCTGAGCAACACCTTCAGCTGCAGTCACACAGTGTATAGCTGGAGACAGGGGCTCTGGGCAAAGAGGATTTTCCGCACTATCCAGATGACGAGCCCGGTGACTGGGAGGTTGGCCTTCCCTCCACAGCTCTCCTCTCCTCCACAGAAGCATCTCTTCTGGCGACCTTGCCTGGTGCAGAGCACTGGCCTCCAAAGCCTTGTGGAAGCTGGTCTGAGAGGCTGAGCCGGATGCAGAGATGCAGATGTGGCAGGGAGGGGCAGGCTGTGGGGTGGGAAGGTTTCTTTTGAGTGTAAATACAATTTTCTATGGGATTGGGAAGTGTTTTACTGAAATGTGATGTTAAGTACACAAAAGTGGTCTCAAGCACAGAAACCTCAGTCATGAGGTTGAACTCACTGCAAAAAACTCTGCTGGGCACATGGCTGGGGAGGCGGGCTGCTGGAGGGACCAGCCTGGCCCGCGCATCCTCTCCTGAGCACTGGCACGGTAAATCCAGCATCACTCAAATGAAGGTACTGGTGGGATCTGGCCTGAGGTCTGTTCCTGTCAGTGCCGTTTGGGCACACCGCGGGTGGGGGGAGGGTTAAAGCCATTTCTCAGCTGCAATAATCCTGGCTAAACTTGCCTTTCTGGGGCCGGCTTAGCATTCCATCCGGGGCATTCATGTCCTGATGTATTCTCTGACTGTGGCGGGCACTTTACTTCTTCCTATGGAAGCTCTTTGTAATGGGGGACAGATGCAATGTGTTGTTAAATTTGTATTGCACCCTGCGCTCTGCACTCACACCTGTCACACACCCACCCTGCAGCCAGTGTCAGGATGGAGGTCAGTCCAAGCCCTGCAGCACAGGATGGTGAGTTCTGGCCGTGTCCTCTCTTCCCAACACTTGCGTCTCCCAAGAGGGTGAATCCATTATGGACAAACTAGGGACAGTAAAGGTCAGCCTGGTGCCACAGACCTTGGGGTTTGCTGGGCAACCCTGGTAACGTGGTCTGCAGGATCTGAGGTTGGGAGCTGCCAGATGGCCCCTTTCCAGGTGGTTCATGGGTCAGATCCTGCAGCATGAGGTCACTGGGCTGCTCCCAGATGTGAAGATGGAGGGGCAGGGTTTCCCTTTTATGTTCAGAGTGTGCACCTCACAATAAAACTCCTTCTTCCCGTGAGCCGTCTCCTTGCCTGTTCTTGTCCCTGAGCTGCAAACTGTTCACTTGCAGAGAGTGCAGGGGCCTCCATGGCTGCTCCACAGGCATAGGGAGGCAGCAAGGGATAGCCAGCTAGCCACCTCTGCTCCAGAAAGCCTCCCGCAGGTGAAGGATGGACCTTTGTGTGCAGGGGGAGGCCAAGATGCTGATAGTTCTTAAAGTCCCAGTGTGGGGATGCTGTGGGCCAGGAAAAGCCACCCCCAAAACACCAAGTCTGTTTGGGTCTACACAGGGTAACAGATCATGCAAGCACAGGAGATCATGTGTGCAGAAGCTCCTCTGAACCTCGGGGGTCTACTGCAGGTTTTCCCAGATCCACATTTGTCCTATCTTGGAAATTCAGTTTAAAAAAACCAAAAAGGCAATAAACCCCTCCAGTAAAACCTCGACTCTCATCGCCTGAAGTCTGAGCTGAAGATTCTTGTAGGTGAGCTTGCAACACCCTTCTTGTAGGCTTTTAGCTGTGGTTTCAGCTTCCCTCCAGTGAAGAATTTGCCAGCATATGAGTTGCAGGGACAAAGACAACACAAGCATTTATAGGAACAAAGCATATTTTTCTTGCCATATAAACCCCACAGGGTGGGATCACAGCCTGCTCGCACACCTGCAGCCTTTGGAGCCCATCAGGGATGGAGATGCTGGTCCCCAGATAGTGCAGCCCTGCTCTGCATCCCAGCTGTGGGGAAAGGCCATCCTGGCTGCCCCGGTGCTGTGCAGCCCCGTTCTCCCAGGCAGCCCAGCCCTACTTGCACCAGCTGCTTATGTGCTACTGAGTTATCCTGCCAGCCCCACCCAGAGCATCCTTTCTCCCCATCCCTTTCACTGTTCTCCATGGTGCTCAGCACGAGCCCCCAGGCTGGACAAGCTGCAGCTTCCCCAGCCTTGAGGACTGAGCTCACAAGCCCTGCACTCTGCACCCCCCTTTATGTACCCCTTCATGTAACAAAATAGCTATCAGGATTTTCACACCTTCCTAAATGCCCCCCAAGAGACTTTCATTCCAACTTGCACCTTTGGGAGCTGGTCTTTCCTCAGTAAAACAGCTTTCCTTTTCTAGTCACACTCAATATTATCCCAAGATACCAATAAGTCATCTCCGAAGCATTTCATTTACAGCTGTCCAGGCCAGATTTGGCTGTGTCATTAGCGAATGAGGTTCTGCGAGCTTTGTGTGCCTGGAGGTGGCAGTCTGGACTTGCAGAGCACCTGCAGAGCCCTGCGTGGAGCCCCCGTCTCAGCTCTGCACCTACGCGCAAGTCGTGCCAACTTTGCGCAGGATTGTGGGGGTCAGACGCACTCCGTGGATGGTGTTAACAGATGGTGAACTCTGCCTCGTGTTTACTGATATGATTCCTGTCTGATCACATACCAGCTCAGTCTGCCAAGGAAGGCTGTATTCCCAAACCACCTTCTCTCTCTGCTTTTAGCACAGTCATGCTAAGTGCATCATGTCCAAGCAAATTACTCAGGATAATCTGATGTAAGATAGAAATATCATCCACAGTTGCGGTTTTAACCCTTGTAAGGGTTATGAGTTACGATCTGCATGCGCATCCCATAGGTCACATCCTGGAAAACACCATCCGGGAGCGAGACAGCAGCACAGTTTGTCCCAGGATGAAGAGAGGCTGACAGAAGTCCTGCTCTGCGGTCAGGGCAGGGTCTCCGTGCCTCGAGCAAGCCGGGCTTGGGGAGGGATGAGTCAGGATCACAGCAACCCCGACGTCTGCCGCAGGGCTGGGAGCACAGGAGAGGCTCCAGAGCAGAAACAGTCTCGGATTGCGAGGTTTCCTCCCAAGCAGTTGTCTGATGTGGTGAGTGGGAAAGGGAGGAAAAGAATGGCACTTCACCACCTGCTTTGTGCAGGTGCCTCCTTCTCTCCACTGGCTGTAAAGGAGAACCTGGACTGAGCAGTCTGACTTAACCTCAGGTGACACAACAGGTGTCCCACCCCTGCACTCAGGGCGGTCCCACCACCCGTGGGGTGTAACCTAAAGCTTCTCACGCAAGGGGAGCACCAGGGGATCCCCAGACACACGCAGCCCAGCTCTCCAGGGACCCGCCACCCACCCCACACCACCCGGGGTGTTGGTTTTGCTGTGCGGCCCATCAGCAGGATCCTCGGCTCACTGCACTATCATCAGTTTATGGGTCCCTCATCCAGCAACCCAGGCACAGTCACACCTGTGCTTGTGAGCAGGCTGTCAAATACCCACAATATTCAGACAAACAACAGAGCTTTTCAAATATCTTGGATGAAAACTCCTGGCAGTTGTGTCTTGGGAAATCCCAGTGCACAGTTGTTGCATCTCCTGCTTATGCTGGTCCTTCTGAAAGGGAATTGCAGATCACCTGCAGGTGCCAGAAAGATTTCTGCATGCAAAGCTGGCAACTCTTCCCTCACACACCATGCTGCTTATTCTTGGAAGTAAAGAAACGTAAGACTTTTTTTACTGAGTTAAAGACTAAGGAGTTGCACAACACTTAGGAAACTTGTGAAAAGGGCAAACTCATTGAAAACAATTGATCTAGAATCACATCTGTGGCATGTCAGAGATTTTCATTGTGCTGATGCTGAAAAGAAGGTGAGATTTTTCCCAGGCACTCACTGATGTCTTCCCAACCCCATAGTCCTTCATTCACATAGATTTCTTATTACATTTCATTTTCTCCCCACCTTCCCATCTTCCCCTCACAAAGTTGTCCTGAAAAGTGACCCTTGTCAGGAGTGGGCAGTGGGACAGAGAGTGTGGGTGTGGAAGACAACAAGGAGCAATCTGTGTCCTTCCCAAACACAGAGGCGGGTATAAATTAAACGGGTGTGTCGAGCAGGAGAGGTGAGGGCACACGCTGCAGAGGATGGTGAGCGGTGTTGTGGACAGGAGCCGAGGGAGCACGGCTGATGGAGGCAGCGCGGGTGCTTGTGCTTTGGTGCACTGACGGGGCAGGAGCTCGGGGATGGCGTGTGCGGCAGCGCGGGCTGGGTGTGCTCCAGCGGCAGCGTGTGAGCCCACACCTCATGCAGAGGAGATGGCGAGCAGAGGAGATGGAGACGCCGGAGCAGCAGCTCGCACCGCTGTGCCCGGCAGGACTGACCCCGTCCCACACGGACACACAGCAGGAGGGGTGAAGCCTGTTTAGTGCTGGGCTCCTCTAAACCTGTTGTCAAAAGTTGAAGCTCCTCATTACAATTCCTTCATTTCTCTCACATTCAGAGTTGCCAGCAAAGGGTCAGCAGCACTTATGAAATTTTCAATTCTCGCAGGTTTTGAATTTACATGTTTTTTTTCTGTGTCTGAGCTGGAAAAAGGATTATGAATAAAAGATTAAAATTGGAGGTCTCCAATCATTTAAGAGCAATGCAATGAGCATTTATTCTGGGAATGAGCATGAGCCAAAACACTATTGCATGCATACCAAAAATTAGCAGCAAACTTCTAACAGGCCCTAAACAAAAGGGTGTGCTCTTTGATGTGACTCTGCTGGGGTGCAGGGAGGAATGAACCTGGGGACCTGGAAGCCTCTGGGTTCTTCAGGGTCTTGGGGAGAAGAGCAACAGCCTCCTTGACTCCAGATGCTCCAGAGGAGAGATGGGTCCTTCCAGCTCCATCAATGCTCTTCCATGGCTCAGCCTTGCCGCGATGCGTTAGCATCCTACCGGAGCATCTTGTGCAGGGCGTGGAGATCTTCTAGAGAAGACGGAGGGATGGGTGGTGGGAAAAGGAGACTACGGCAGATTTGGGTGAACTGAGACACTTGGGAAGAGCTGAAGCAGGAGGAGTATCAGGGATGAGCTGAGAGCAGGGGGGAGCCAAGGTATGTCTGAGTGAGGAGCTGAAATAGGAGGCCAGGACAAGCCCTGCCTGGTGTGGAAAATGTTTTTTTGAAACTAGAGGCAATGACTTCTTAAACTTTGCAACGAAAATAAAAATCTTGAACCAAATACTTGCAGCTTTGGCTTCTCTGCTCAGAGACCTGAAACCAGAATTGGAGTTGCTGGTGTGTGGCCCCTTCTGTGACCATGGGCACAGCTCTGTGCACGTTCTCATCCCTTGCTCCTCTCGATACCTTCTTCCCTACATCCTCACTTTTGCAGGCAGTTTGACTTCAGTTCACTTCTTCATCAACCGTATGATACTTAAGGAAATAGGCACATACATGGCTTGTGGTTCCCAGCAGAGCCTCTCCCAGGTTTTGCTGGAATAAGAGACATCCAGCCTGAAGTGAAGTGTCTCCTCAGTGCTGTTGCCTGCCTCAGTTTCCCTTGTCCTTTCAGAGTCCTGCTCCCATGCCTGATCCAGAAGCTCAGATCTCCAGCCTGCGGGTCCTTTGCCCGCACTGTGTCTGTGCAGGTGCCACCAGACGTCTGTGCGTACAGTGGCCTGGATTAGCTGTTCAGAGAGCCCCGGTGGCTGGTGCTGGTGCAGGGAGGGAGCAGAAGGTCCTGCGAGCAGGCGAGGCTGTCAGGACCCCAGTCACACACAGCAAAGACACCACATCCCCGGAGGAGTCTGAGGGGAATGTGATGCTGTGGGACAAGCTGATCTGTGACAGGTCACAGCCCTGCTGTGAACAAGACGCTGGACAGGACAACCCAGAGGTCCCTTCCACCAGCCCTGGTGGATCCTGTGGAATTTCCAGATAATGAAATATCTCTAAGCAGCGGATCTCCTCAGTAAATGCTGTACATAAAGCACTGAAATGTTATGATACAGCTTCACAAAACATTTCCAGGCCTTGAACCTCCTACCAACAAGGATGTGGTGATGCAGTCATGGGCAGCATCCCCCCTACAGCCTGCACCTGTCCTGCATCTCTTTCCCCCCCACTGAGCAGAGATGGGTTTCAATCAGATGTGACAGAGGACAATAAGCACAGAAGAGCTTGTGTTTCCACTGGCTTTGTGGAAATAGATGACAGATGGAGAAGGAGCATGTGATGTGGCAGTGCCCCCACAGACAAGACGGTGGCAGCCTCAGCTTGTGCCTACACGTGTCTGGGAGATGGCACGAAAGAGGGACCTGTGACAGACCACTGCAGGCAAAGCTTTGCTTCCAGCTTGCAATGAGCCTTGAGGAAAGGAAGTGCCTCCGAGGCTCCTTGTAGTTCACGTGATCTTGTTTTCCAAACAAGCCTTGTCCCCTGCTCTCCTGCCACTGTCTTCAGCTGCTCCCTGAAATCATTCCATCACCACTCCTTCAGCTTCCTCCAGGCCCGCCGGGGCTGGTCCCACAGCCTGTGAGGACAATGGGCAGGGTGGTGAAGCATCCTCGGTGGCAAGAGGATCCTGTGGTGCTCATAGCTGCGGGTTACACTGAGTTTCACTTCCCTGTCTATGTCCTTTGTGTAGGGAGGATAGCTGTGATGGGGACAATGTGTTGTCTGCAAGAGGGTGGCAACACAGAGCTCCTTCCTGGGAAGAGCAGAGTAGCAGCCTCGTTGAAATTCCCGGCACACACATCCTGGGGAGCGGGGAGGGACGCTGAGCAGGGGGAACTGCTGGGGGAGCCTGGGTTTTGTTTTGTCTCTGCAGAGTGCCTGTCAGAGACGTCCACCCTGTCCTCCTGGGGGTGGGCATCTTGCATCCACCTCCAGGAGGACAGGATGGACAGATGGACGTGGCTGGGCTGAGCAATGCTTGTAGTGGGCTGTGGGGAGCTCCCTGTGCTTTGATAATTCCCCTGGGCTCAGTGCTGACAGCCATGGCTGCCAACTCTGCCCTCACAAAGCAGTGCCTTCAATTTGATCCTCTCCCAGGACTTCTCCCACCACTGACAAAATCCTCAGCTCTTGCACATCCTCTTTTTATCATCCAAGCCCCCAGTGCTGCTCCTTGGGCATGGGGGCTCAGTCCTGCCCTCGGGGCAGAGTTGTCCCTGTCACCCAGCTCTTGTTGGGCATCCCCAGGCTGCTGGTCCTGCTCCCGTGCAGCCTGGCAAAAACATTATTCTCTCATCCTATAACTGTGAGAGAAGGGCTGAGGGTGGTGAGCAAGCTGTTAGTGGCAAAATGAAGTGGCTCAAGGATGAGCTGTGCCTGAGCCACCCCCAGTTCTCCACCATCCTGGTGAAACTCCCTTGAGAAGACGAGTGGGTCTGTGCCAGCTGTATCTCTCCAGCGTCCCACATCCTCTTGTTCTCACTCTATTTTCCAAGCCTAGTACCATGCCTATATTCACATTTACTTTTCAAATCCCAGTGCACTTGCAAAGTGGGCGATTTAAGAGTAGTTAATGAAAGGGACTCATCAGCACATGTCACTTGGGGTACACAGAGTTGTCACCTGGGACTGGTTTTCAAGGCCCACCATTACATCTGGGGTGAGATTCCCCAGTTTTTTAAGGATATTTGGTGTCCATGGGAGGCATTTGTGATGCTGCCCATAGCTCTCACTTCTACCAAGTGGCTGTCTCTCACTGAGCCTCTGTGCTGGGAGTTAGAGTGCAGGACAAGAGACCAGATCCAAGTAGACGTGTCATGAGTTTACAGACCTGACGGTGAGAAGAGACAGGCAAATCTCCATCTGGAAGGTCTGTGCAGGAAATAGCCAATATTTATGCTTGTCTACCCCAAACCTCTCTTTTCCCTGTTGCAGTTTCAACATCTTCCCTTGTGTGCAGAGGCAGGGATGCGGTGGCCAAGACAGGTACATCCTCACCGAGGTCATATCCAGGAGGTTGGGTTTGACTTCAAGTGAGCCCCTTGCTGCCATAGGCTACATGTGGCCCCTGGGTCCAGACCCACCTTCAGGCACAGGTTCCACCGTGGGACCTGCTGGCTGCACACGGCCGTGCAGGCTGAGTGGTGCGAGATGTCACCGCACACACCAGCCCTGCAGGATACCTGGAGACTGATGGGTTCAGTCTGTGTCTCACCCTGTCTGTCATTAGACCAGGACGTTTTAGGTTCCCTGTGGCCCTGGGAGGAGGTGAAGGGTGTCACAGCCTTGTAACAACCCTGACCAGTCCCAGACCCAGCAACTTCAGCTGCCAGTCTTTCCTTTACTCTTCCATGGTGCATTGCTCTGCTTCTGCCCCTGAGCCTGGGTTAGCCATGTCCCTGCCTCCACATCTTCCTGGTACAGAACAGGTCTGCTTGGGGATGAGGCATCTTCTCTGTGAGTGACCCTGCTGGCACCACAGGCCTTTGGGGAGCTGCTTGACAATGCCTCCAGACCTCTTTATTTGATGCTGAAGTGCCTCACCAGGTTTAGGTGAAAAGTTTTGGGGGCCCAGGAGATCACAGAATCCCAGAGTGTCAGGGGTTGGAAGAGACCTGGAAAGTTCATCCAGTGCAATCCCCCCATGGAGCAGGAACACCCAGATGAGGTTACACAGGAAGATGTCCAGGTGGGTTGGGATGTCTGCAGAGAAGTAGACTCCACAACCTCCCCGGGCAGCCTGGGCCAGGCTCTGCCACCCTCACCGGGAACAAGTTTCTTCTCACATTTGAGTGGAACCTCCTGTGTTCCAGTTCAGTTTGTACCCATTGCCCCTTGTCCTGTCACTGATTGTCACCGAGAAGAGCCTGGCTCCATCCTCCTGACACTCTCCCTTTCCATCTTGATCCCCAGGAATGAGTCCCCCCTCAGTCTCCTCTTGTCCAGCTCCAGAGCCCCAGCTCCCTCAGCCTTTCCTCACACGGGAGATGCTCCACTCCCTCCAGCATCTTGGTGGCTGCGCTGGACTCTCTCCAGCAGTTCCCTGTCCTGCTGGAACTGAGGGGCCACAGCTGGACACAATATTCCAGGTGTGGTCTCCCCAGGGCAGAGCAGAGGGGCAGGAGAACCTCTCTGACCTACTGACCACCCCCTTCTAACCCACCCCAGGTACCATTTGCCTTCCTGGTTACAAGGGCCCAGTGCTGGCTCATGGTCACCCTGCTGTCCCCCAGGACCCTCAGATCCCTCTCCCCTACACTGCTCTCCAGGAGATTACTTCTGGCTGAAAGCAGGATGCAGTGTGAGCAGTCCCAGGGAGCCAACAGTGTCTGCTGCCTGCAGCGGGGTGCAGGGGTCCCCATATTTTCACTGTTATCTGCCTACACTCTGGTCCTGGAGTCTGCACCACCGGTCTGGCAGCAGCAGGCAGCCTGTGCCCTCCTGGAGTGCAGCCTGGGCGGTCAGGACAACTGACTCGCAGCCAAGTGATTCTTCATGGAGGGCAAGACCCAGCAACTGCTACTGAACCTGCATGAATCTCTGAATTGCTGCTATTTTGTGTGCTCTTAACAAAACCGATGGGCTCAGAGAACGGGTGGAAGTAAGGCAGGGAGTGAGGGGTGATGAGAGGGAGAGAGTGTCCTGCAGACACCCATAGGTTGCTCTGAGCCAGCACCAATGGTATCCCCACCAAAACCAGTTACTTCTCCATGCGAGGTCCCTGAGCCCTGTGAAAGGCCAAAGCAGAGAGTGCTACTAGGAGGTGTAACACTGGCACAAGGAAGGGAAAGGCAGTAGACTCTCCCCAGTGACAGGCTCACCAGCGGCTGCCAGCTGCTGTACTGGTCTGGTCATGCTGGGGATGGGCACCAGTAAGGGCCAAGTCTCTGGATCTAAAATGGGAGTTTCCTGTCTTGGTCCTTTGTCCCTCTTGCCAGATCTCCAAGAGGAGTGGTTGGCTGCCCACCCATTTGTCTAATTCCCAGCATGCCTGTTCTTTAATCCTGTTTTTATCTCTTCCTGCTTATCAGCTCTAATCACTGGCTCCATCTGCCTTACCTCCCCTGCATGCCTCCCTCACCGTCCCTGCAGGGAGCTCTGCAGCGAAGGACCCCACACATCTGCTCACACCCCCTCGCTCTTGCAGCAGAGACCTTGGTTCATCTCCTGACGTGGGCTGAGGAGCCTGTGTACAACCTGCCTCTCCTACACCGGCAGCAGCCCCGTGCACCCTGCTGGTGGGATCTGCACCCCACACCCCATCCCGCAGCAGCAGGGGCTTTGGAGGCAAAATCCCTAAAGAGATTCTTTCTGGGGACACCCATGCCCTAATCACTGTCTGCCATGGGTGCTGTCTTCTCCTCATCTTGCTGGCCATGAGCAGCTTGGGCTTCTTCCACCACTGGCAGCACTGAGCAGTAACTCCCTCTCAACCAGGGGCCAAGAAAAACCTCCAGCAGTCACAGAAGAGATGGAGTAAAGCCCCACACAACCCACTTGCTTTGCTGACTTTCAGACGCCAGAATCTGAAAGCCGGGGAGCACTGACTTGAGCTTACCTGAGACATCACTGACTCGCCGGTAAGTCCCAGCCACCGTCCCACAGCCCGACCCCATGCCCAGCTCAGCGCTTGGTTCTCCTCTTCCCTGGCCACCTGCCACAGCCCTGGGGTCCCACCCATGCCAAGCAGGACTCCTGCACCTTTAGCACTGGGTTTTATCTCACTGAAGTGGAGCAAAGCATGAAATATGAATGAGCCGCCGCGGCCTGTCGCGTGCTGCTGGGCCGGACCCTGATTCGATTAGCACTGATGTTTCTTTCATGAGCGAGAGGCTTTCTCCTCTGCGGAGCTCTTTGCTGCAAACTCTGAGCTCAGTCACGGAAGCAGACGGCTGATTAACCTCCCGCTGCCTGCCGCCGCTCCTGCCTGCATCTCCTGCGGGCTGGCCGTCCACTCCCTCCCTCCTGTCCCTGTCCCTGCCCACCGCTGTCCCCCGCCACCTCCTGCCGCTCCGCAGTGGCCCCGCTGCCCGCAGCCTGCTCTCGCCGCTGCTGCATCTGGCTGTCTCCCCCGTTCCAGGCTGGCATTTGCCACTGGCACTGCCTACGCCAAAGGCAGAGCCATTGTCACAATGCGATGGGTCTGGGTACAGCCAGACACAGAATGGCTCTGATGAGGGAAATGGTGGTCGGACCCTGCCTGGTGCAGAGGCCATGGGTCAAGGTGCGTGACCAGGTACCTCCTGTGTGAAGGATGCAGCTTCTGCTTCTGCTCTGGAGACACGGGTTCAGATGCTCCTGAACAGCCTGATAAATGCTCTCTTTTCAGCAAGATCTTGATGATTTTCCCAATGACCAGGCCTGCAGAATAAGCCTGGCTCCTGAGAATTCAGCTGGGCTATTTCAGGCAGCTAATTGTACCTAGCAAGGACGTTCCTACTGTTCAAATTTTTCAGTTATCTGGGACAACACGAGTGCTAATGGGCTTCCCCAGAGCTGGTCTGTGGGGCAGGGAGAAGGGGACACAGGAAAGATTGTATTGCATCTGCCTCTCCGTCCCTGGGTTCTTGTAAGTTAACCTTGAAGCTGACATGTACCATCAGCTTTAAAACTCTGTGCATCCAAAATTGCCTCAGCTTTCTTTGTACAAGAACAGCCATTCCTCCCTGGCTTCATCCCCACACATGAGCACACGGCTCATGCTCAGCAGGATCTTGGTTGTCTCTTTCCCGCACAAGCAGCTGCAGGAGGCATCAGAGGCACCAGGACTTTGGACAAAATTAAATGCTTGACTATCTGGAGAGGGCTGTGTAATTTTGTGGCTGAAAACTTTCCCTTTGCCTTTTGCATCTCTGAATTGCATCCGTGCTGTGAATCATGTGCACGCGTAAAATTTCCCAGACAGTACTGGTGGGGGCCAAAAAATCCCCATCTGTGAAGATTTTCAGCTTTCAGTTGGCCAAGTGCAACCTGATCTGACTTTGGAGTCAGCCATGCTCAGGGCAGGGGGCTCTGTGGACCACCACAGAGCCCTTCCAACCTAAATCTCTGTCTGAACCTCATTTCATGGCAGCCCTGGCAACGCGAGCTCTCTGGGCAGTGTGGTTTTGCTGTTTCCCTGCTGGAATGATCCAGCCCATCCTCCCTGGTGTTGTTTTGCTCTGGGAAAAGCTGTGTCTTTTCTTACACGTGGATTTCAATCACAGCCACACACCACCAGCTCTGTTCCCACCCAGGTACTCATTGACCTTCAACAGGTGGAATGTAGAAGATGGTGCACTTAGCTCCAGAGCCGATTTTTCTGTCAGCCCACACATGGTGTGACTTCTTGGGTGCAGTTTGAGGAATACTAGTGGCACCATTAATGTGGGTGGATCGCGCACACCAGCTCTCTGTGCCTGTGCTGCCCCTTCACCAAGGGCATGGAGGTTTCCACGCTCCAAGGAGAAGCAACGCGATGGAGCAGGAACAGCCTCCAACGCACAACAGGTATAAGCCAGTCTGCTGAAACAACTGGAGTAGCAACGGGCCAAGAGCTGGGACATGGTAAAGCAGCCTAAACGCACTGACTTCAGGTCTTCATGCTCCAAAGGACTGACCCAACTCTTGACCCCAAACCCACCAGCTCTCCTGCACTGGGGTGGCTGTTTTTGGGAGCGCATCACCGGTTCGGGAGAGCCCTGGCTGTGCGCAGGGATGCAGCCCTTCCCCGCAGCAGCCTTTGCGGTCCCGCTGCCCGGCGGGTGGGCTGCCTGCAGGATGCGGCTCCCAGCCGCGCTCTGCTGCTCTGCCGTTGTGGGGAGGGCAGGGATGGGGCAGGCGGCAGCGATCCCGCGGCCCCAGGGAGCACTTGACACACGATTCCTCTCTCGCAGACAGCGCTTTACACGCTATTGCTGGCACAACACAGCGAGCGGCCAGGGGTTTCTCTGACACATACACTCTCTCTTGCAGCTCCCTGGGCTCATCCTTCTCCCAGCCATCACAACAAAGCCAGCGTGAGTGGTCTGTGCTTGTGGGAGCCTGGGGAGCAGCAGCAGAGCAGGATCATCATGCTGCCTTCGCTCCCTTGGCTCTGCCTTCCTTGGCCACCCCACTCCTCCCTGCCTGGCTGCCCCAGCCCACTGCTGTAGCCCCGCCAGGGATGGGGATGGCTTTCCCCCTACAGCATCCACTGGACTGGAGTCACTGGTGGGAGGTGCAGGGCAAGGTGACCGTCCCAGCCACAGCCAGCAATTACCCAGCCCACCAGCCCGGTATGGTTAATATATATTTTTTTTTTCAAAATGAATTTATCATTCTTAGCTCTTGCTGTCAGGCTTTGTAGGCTGTCTCATTGTTCTCCCAGATCCAGCTGATAGTGGTTGACGCTCCCACGGGTCAAGATTAGTGGTGCAATGAGGCAATGTCAGCTGTGACCACTCAGGCACAGGAGCTGCCCCAGAGGGTCCAGTTCATGTGGGAAATTCAGGGGTTTTGGAACTGGAAATGTCCTAACCAAAGGGGCAGCACTATCCCATACTGCTGAGATTTGTGTACCAAAGGGTGAATAGCTGATGTGTGCAAGAGGACGGCTGGGGATGACCTCTGGCTGGCCACATCACAGTTATCAGAGCAGAGATGTTGACCCTGGCAGGATGCAGAGGATGGTCCCCTGCCCAGCAATGCTCTGTGCCCTGGACCGGTGGGGTGACTGGCCAGCCCTCCGAAGCTGTGGCTGCTAGGACGATGGGCGCGCTCCTCTTCCCCTGGACATCAGGCTTTGGACTCCATCTGCTGTAATAAAAGTGAAATTTCCCCAGTTTGTGCAGACCTGCCTGTATTGAGGGAATCTGCAGCACTGCTGGTGCTCAGCAGTGAGCAGGAGGAAACTAGGGCAGGCAGGGACGAACTAGGCTGTGGATGCAGCCTGGGGAAGCCCGGTTGTTTCCCAGGAAATCTGAAACTCCACTCTGATTAGCAAGGATGCCAGAAGTGGTCTAGTTCAGCAGGAAGAGGACAGAGGCCACTCCAGCTGGTCCTTCTAGCACCATTCAAGTGAGCAAGGGATTTTGGCAGGATCCCTGTGACAAGTGAAAGTTTTGTGTGTGGATGCCCAGCACTGTGGAACAGAGGAGCCGCTGCCCTGATTTCCTAATGGGAATGTCCCATCAGGGATGCATGTCTGTGTGGTCACTCATGCACGGTGGAGGCTACACTGGAGCATGCACAGGACAGGTCTGCAGTGTTTTAGCAGCAAAAAGCTGCTTTTCCTCTTCCCGGCACTCTCCCCAGGGGAGTTTAGGGCCATGTCTCTGCATGGGATGCCCCCGATCCCCTGCACATGTGTCAGGGCTGTGTCTCTCCCCATCCATGCACCTCATGTTCCGCACACCAGGGCTCTGCAGCCAACCCTGTTTGCTGCAGAGAGACGTGGAAAGCAGCGCTGGTGGTGAGGCAGGGCTGGACACGGTGCGGATACCCACGCGGTCCCTGCCTCCCCTTTCCTGGCTGCCCGGGGCTGCCTGCTCCGGCTCTGCTGGCAGGGACGTGTGGGCAGCTCCTGCCCATTTATGTGCGAGGAAAGAGAAAATACAGACTGGTGATTTTCTCTGGGGGGCTGAGCATAGATCAATCTCACTGTGCGCTGTGAAGCCTAAAGGACACCTTGAAAACTTCTTTTGTCAGGAAAGAAGCTGATTTCTCCCTCCTTGGAGCTCCTTGGGGACTTCCCAACACATTTCCAGTGTCTGAAAAAGTATCTTCCCTATGCCCACCTCGCTCTCCTCCGCCCCTTCCCCTGGCACTTGCCAGCAGAGCTGACACCAAGTCCTGGGGAGGGGTCCCTGGGCAGGGATGGGGCTCAGGGGGCACCATTTGGATGTTTTTCCCCAGGATTGATGCAATCTCTGCTCTCTGTGGCTGCTGCCCAAGAGGCCTCATGTGCCTGGGTAGAGAATGTGCTGGTGAGGGAGTTTCATCCCAGTCCTGCCAGTCCTGGCACAGGGGCAGAATTGGGTCTCTGGGGCTCACACCCTGTTTGGCTCAGCCGCACAACGTCAATCGTTTACGTCTAGATGGCTGCAAGTGGTGGGACGTGTCTGCAGGGCCAGCTCAACTCTCGCCTGCTCCAAGTGTCAGACAAGTAACACCAAGGCAGGGGGCCAGGTCAGGACAGCAGCAGCATCTCTGCAGCCGGGACCAGGCCCCACAAGCCAGAGGGTTCAGGAGGTTTCCATGAAGCAGGAGTGTCCCTCTCCTCCCTTCCCATGGTGGCTGCTCCCTCCATCCCGTCCAGCTCACCCAGCTCCCAGGCACCTCAGAGGGGACAGAAAACCCTGTGAAGACAGGGGGAGCAGAGTTTGGTGGGATGTGAGGCGAGGGAACAGCAGACACCTCACAGATGCCCCATCTCCTTGTTCTCCCCCCAGACATAACCATAGAATCATTTTGGTTGGAAGAGACCCTCAAGATCATTGAGTTCAACTGTTAAGATGGTTATGGCAGGCCCAAATTAACGGTGAAAGGTTGACAGGACAACTCCTCGTGAAGGCGACCAGCAGCACACTGGAATTTCCTAGACAGCCACCACCACCTTGTGCCCCCAACCCCGTGGCAAGCCAAGGTGACCCCAGCCCTTACCTTCCTGCAGGTAGGAGAGCTCGCTGCATGCATGGAAATGTCCCCATGTCCCATAAGCTCCAGTCGGGGCCCCTTGCTTTGATACTGTAATTTAGCAACACGAAAACAGTTGCGTTCTGAAATTAAGCATAGAAGGAGCTCTCCTTAAGCTGGGGGAATTATTTCCACATCATTTCAAATTTTCTGCTCTATTAATTTCCCTCTAGTCTGTCATTTTCTTCATTTGTCCCAAGGCCCCTGGTGTTCAGCAGAGCCAGCGCTATGCATGATGTTTAGTCCCTTCTTCTTGGGCCAAATCCCAGTGGCTGTTTGGGCACCTGGCTCTCTGGATCCCTGACGAATCACCCAGGTTCTGGACTTGCAGGCCAGAGCTGCCTCAGGGTGATGGGTGCTCCTCCAGCTCAGCATCCTTCAAAAGGAGACCCTGTACCAGGCAAAGGGACGTGAAGCTGACTCGGTGCCTGCATCAGGCTCTCCCAGCGCTGTGTCCACCTTTACCCGGGGCTGGGAGACACTGGGACCTGCTGCCTGGTGTTTCCACAGGAACGCTGGCAGTGGTGAGGGCTGCTGGCACCTCTTGTCCTCTCCTAATGCTACATCTGGTGGAGTGGAGGGCTGGTGTTGGTGGGAGGAAGAAGCCTGCAGTGAGCAGTAGTGCTTTTGGGGGCCTTGGCATGGGGCAGAGCACCCCCAAACCAAAAGCCTTTGCCTCAGCCTCTACCAGCCCTGGTCACAGCGCAGTTCAGGGGCACAGCCCCATGCTTCACCCCTCTCCTCTGCCTTGGAGCTCCCGTGCACATGTTTGCCCAACAACATGAGCTCTTAAAAATGGGAATGGTGGTGTCAGCTGCTCTACAAAGGGCCATAGCACTGAGGTTTTGGGTGCTGAAAGCTTCCTGGATGCGATGCAATCAGAGGGCAGTGCTGCAGGGATGTGCATGTGGTCTCCTATTGGGATACTGCCTAAAATCACGTTCTTGGAGCACCACGTCAGAAGCACAAGGTGGGAAAGTCCTTTGCTGTAGAAGGACAGGCTTGCTACCCTGTGTTGCTGATCTCTGTGTCCCAAGGAGCTTATTATTTATAGTCAGTTTGCTCTTTACATGTCTTGGATTTGCACCTTTGGTGACCCAGCCTGGGGGCTAGCCTGAAGGGGGGTGAGCGCTGAGGGGATTTTTGGTTGTGTTTGGGTACAGCACCCTACTCACACTCTACAGGGACCCTTCCAGAGGGACCCCACAGAGCCCAAGACAGAGACTCCCCCAAATTGACATTTTCATCCTTCTGTCTCACTTCCTCGCTGCTCTTCCCAGGTGATCTCAAGCAATAACTTCTGCTATTTAACAACATTTTGCCTTAAAAAGACACTGTAATACTAACATTGCATTGTCATTCCATCAACATCCAGCAGCTGAGTGATGGATGCTGGCAGAGCACTGTGCTTAGCTGCTTCAGCCCTTGTTCAGTTGTCACGCAGAAAGGAATGTATTTCTGGTGATGTTCTTATGGGAGACCAAGGGTGAACAGTTTCAGCTCTTTTAATTTCAATGAGAGGCTGAATAATACCACACCTGGGTTCGCTCTTCCCTGCAGCTTTATTAGTAAACAGGTCCCTGGGGAACAGTGGGCAGAGAAAGCCCTGGGCCTCTCCTTGGTGCTGTATTGGAGCTGATGGGGAGCACAGGAGATGTTCAGCACATGCAATGTCCTGCAAAGCCATTTCCAGTGTCTGCTTTCAGGTGCTGCCCTGCAGCTGGTCTCGTCGAAATTGTGCTCAGAAGAAAGTGCTTGGAGACCATCCAGGAGTGTCTGTGCTGCCTGGGCACTCAGGGAGAGCGGTGAAGCAGAAGCAGGTCAGAAGCTCATCCTCATGCTGGTCTTGCCTCCCGCACAATGAACACAACACCAGAAGGCTGCAGCCTGTCCTCAGACTGGTGCCATGTCTGGAGCAGAGCACTTCTCATCCAGCATCCACCACACCTCATGCTGTTAGTAGACATACTGGGAGTATGTGTACTGGTGTGTGGAATAGCAGTTTCCCACTCCCAAAGATTCTTTCTGGTCACCTCGAAGCCAGGGCTGTTACTACTTTTTGCCCCTCCACCGTGATCTGTTGTATTCTGTCAATGCGGAGGGTTAAACCTGGAACTATGGAGCTGGAGACAGCCACACAGAGCTGATGGAGCACACGGTCTGTGTGCTCCCATCAGCAGCAGGACACCTCCTTACCTGCTCCAGGTCTCAAGTGAAGGTTGGTGATCCCCCATGCCACATGTTGCAAGTCCCACCTGCCAGCTTGCCTCCCACTACTTGGGGGTGACTGTCCAGCCCCAGCCCCTCTGTCTCCTTCCTCATTTCTTAGATCTCAGAGCTGCTCATGTTGTCTCCTGGCTCTAGCTCTCATATCCTTCCTGCCCTTCGTGGTTTCTAGTGACTCTCCTGCAGATCTCTTATTTCAGAGCTGATACCCTGCTTGCCTGGGCAGCTTGGGCTCTGTCCCTGTGCTGCAGGTGAGCACAGGGAGTGAGATGCTCGTCAGGGCTGGGGGCTGATTAATCCCTCTCCTCCCCAGACCTTATACATTTATTTCCCCATGATGGTCTCTCATTAGCTTCCCACTGCTGTCCTCCAGCTGCTTTCCTTGTTTACGCCATTTCCAAGACTTTGGTAGGACTTTATGAATCATTTATCTTAAGCAGCAATTATTCTGCAAACAAGTTATTAATACTGTGACTATCAGCTTGCTCCAAGCATCAGAGACAAAGCATGAGGCATAAACTCACAGAAGATGGATTGAGAGAAGAACTGTTTCAATTATATGAACCCCCCCATCTTCTCCCCACTCACACAAGCAATTTTGGGTATTCCTGTGGGGTATCTGTTCTGAGCAGCTCTCCAGCGTGAGGCTCAAGAGCAGAAGGCAGGGGCAGTCTGGCAGGAACAGGGTGGCAACCAATAGGCAGAGTGACCACCCTGCAGCCCTGGGGATGCAGCTGAGCACGATGTCATGTCGTAAGTACTGGAGCTTTGCAGGGCAGCCCAGGAGAGGGGGCTGCCAGCGGGTGCAGCACATCCTCCCAAACATCACCAGTTGCCTTCTGCAGAGGTAACAGCCCTGAACTCAGGAGGGTGTGAGGCAGCTTCAGCTGGCCAGGCTGAGCAGCTCCTGCAGCGCCATCCAGGGAGCAAGACTCACGTACCTGGATGGGTGCCCGCAGGGGCAAGGGGCTCAGAGCCTTCTGAAGTTGTTGGGCAGGATCTGAAGAGAGTGATGCTCTAGCATGGTGTATTCCAGGGAAACAGCGAGAAAAAGAAATACCAAGCTGTCTGTAAAGTGATGCCGTTCTGCAGGAGGGTAAACAACACAACCCTCGGCATCTGGTCAGTGGGGAAAACTTCAAAGCTGAAAACAAAGCCAATTCAGTCACAGCTGCGAATCCTGCTAGGATAAATTGTGTTTGCACAACCTCAATTACTTCAGTTAATTTGTGATATAATATACAATGTTCCTGGTGACAAGTGGCACGGCAGCATCGCTCTGCCCCATCCAACACCCACCAACCATCATCTGATCTGACCTCTGGGGAAACACAGGAGTGGCCCAGATGACCCCTGGGAGCAGCCGGCACCCTATGGAGGCACACAGAGTCAGGCTGGTTTGTGCTTTGCTGGGACCAGTTGCCAGGGGATGGACCAGCCCCTGGGACTTGCCTTGGATGAAACAAGGAGTGCTTCAGTGCATGAAAACATTGCAGGGGCTCAGTTCGAACAGGTGAGACAAGCACGTTCAGTGGGGAGCGAGGGGCTTCATCTCATCTCTCAGTGAAGAGACGCAGGGCTGGGGGGGTTGAAGCCCCTGAAGGAAAGGCTGGAGTCAGGTCCAGGTGGAGAAATCAAGCCCACAGTTTGATTTATGTCGGTTTCTCCCCACCCACCCTTGGAGAGGATAAAGATGGATTTGGCACTGCTGAGTGCGCGTTACCGTGCAGGCAGCCCCTGTGTGCAGGCAGGGCAGCTCTGCCCGCTGGCGCCGGGCACGTGGCCGATCGGAGCTGGAAGCACCATCTCCCCCGGCTGCTCGAGCATCCCCGGCGCCGGCACGTGCGGCACACACTGGCCTCTCCCTGCAGCCCCCTCGGGGAGCGTCCCCCACCTCGCACCCCTCGGAGGGACCTCAGCACGGCTCAGGGTGTGGTTTGCGGTTGTGAGAGTTGCAGGAAAGCTTTTTTAGCAACTTCTTCAAAGCCAGAGTGTTTGAGGCTGGGGTCACGGCGAGGCCGTTCCCTGTCGCTTCTCTGTGAGCTCTTCCAGCAAAACACACAAAGCTGTTTTCAAACGAATTTAAATGGATCACCTCTACTCCGCAGACAAACTTTTCTCCCCCTCGTTCTCCTTTGAAGATGCTCACAACATGTTGGACTTATCAAGACTAATTTTAGAGAAAAACAGAAAAAAAATATGCAAACTACAGACTCAGGCCCCTGAAGACTAAAGCACTGTCTAAGAGCTCTTCTAAGGCGTGCAGATGCAATGAGGCTGCCTTATCTCGGAGTCAGCGCTGGAGTAGAGAGCCACGTAACGAGGGACTATTTCCCATCTGCTGCATAAATCTAAAGTTACTTCAGGCAGAATGAGGAATCAGAAGATACTTCAAAGGCATTTGAGCTCTGTATCTGTGTCAAACCGCAGCTCTAAGCACTCTGTGTTGCCCTCCTATTAAAGATGAACTTTTGTACTCTGTTAGACATCTTAAAAAGCATAAAACATAAGTTCATTTGCTTTTCAAGTACTCCCATCCCCACCCCTTGCTCAGCTCCTTTGCAAAATAGGAGGCTGTTAGGATATTTGTGAACAAACAACCCCGGTTTTGCTGCAGAGGTTTCACGTTCCCTGTCAGCACAGGAGGGTTGGGCTGGGTGCAGCCGCAGTTCTCCAGCTTTGCCCAGCACTGAGGGAAAATGTCATCGCGGTGTCAGTGGCACAGTTGGAACAGTCCCTGCTTCCCACAGACGTGTTCACAGCAACTGCTCTGCTGGAGATGTTTGTGCCAGGGGAGGTGCAGCTCTGCTCTGTCAGAGACCAGGAGGTTTGCTTGGGATGAGAGTGAATAAGGCTGAGTGTCACCTTTTTCCTTGTGGAATTTGTGGCTTTATCAGCGTTTTTTTGCAAAATGAGATGAAATGTGCAAGGTTTTCAGCTGTGAAAATTCATCACTTCATTTTAAGCTAGTGCTAAGTCCCATGGCCTAGTGTCCTCATGGGATGCTGTGGCATCTCCATGCAAGTCGGTGGCCACGTTACTCTTCAGGACTTCAGGCATCAGTGCCACGAGCATGGTGGGAGACGCTGGATGGGTGGTGGAGAAGGGAGAACAGAGCATGAGGCCCCTGGCTGGAATCGACTTATGGCATTGGAACAAAACAAAGGGCTTTGCTGTTTCCGAAATCCACTGTGTGTTTGCCAGCAGATCAGCTGCTGAGAGCTTGGCCCATACTTTACACAGTATTTACTGACAGAGCTGTGGTTCTGTTTCTTACATAAGTCCCATTACTGATGGGGCAACCCCAAAGCGAGGTACACAGCCAGGAGCTGGAGAAGATGGGAGAGTCAAGGCCAAGCAGCCTTCAGCACCTCCAGGGTCTGCAGGGACTATTTGTCAGGAGTAATGTGGAGGAAGAGTATAAGAAGAGAAGGAGAAAGTGTTAGGAAGAAAGAGAAGAAGACATGGGTAGGGCATTTGACAGAGCAATCAGAGACAGGGACACAGTGGGAGTAATTAAGGGCTTGTGATTCAGGTGTGAGACAAAAGGAGAGGAGCAACCATGAGGGGAGAGGGAACAGAGAACAAGGAGGAATTCAGAGTCTGGCAGCAGACAGGAACAAGGGAATTAGTGCAAATGCAGGGAGAGAAGAGCTAGAGGAGCAGCAAAGGAGGACACAGCTATGGAACGCCAGGCTTGCAACTGGCTGCGATGGTAGATTTCTGCATTGTCTTCCTTGGAGCAGACGCAGTCTCAGCAGAGGTGAGGACCATGCGCTGACAGTACCTGGCAAAGCCAGTGGGGATGAGATGGGGTGTTAGATGATGCAAACCAGGGTTCAGAGGCACAGCCAGTCACAGCAGCATCCCTGTCACCTGCGTCCTGTTTAGGAGAGTGGAGGGGCTGGGTGGTGATGGGCTACAGCTGGCAGAACTGATGGATTTGAGGAGCACAAAAGATAGGAGTATTCAAATTAGGAACAAAAATAATGCTGGCAATTGTGCCTTGAATGTGCAGTTTCCATTTTGATAGCTGTGCTGCTGCCCATGTGGCTGCGTGAGCCAGAGGTGGGGGCAGGATGAGGGCACGTCTGTACAGACCATGCTGAACCCATTGGAGCTTCCCAAGTTGGGAGCACATCCTGTGCCACACTTGCACCTTGCCCTGAGAAATCCAGAGTCTGGGGGCACAACAGTGACAGGACATGTCTTCTGCTCCTGGCCTGGGGGATCTGTGCTTCCATCTCGGTGGAGATCATGATCCACGTGCTGAAGGACACCCTGGAGGGACCTATTTCCAGCCTGCCAGAAGTTATCTTGTGACAGCAGTGGCTCAGCTTGGATCAAACTGCTCTCATGTGGGGTCCTGCAAACACATTCGCCAGTCCAGAGTGGTGTCATGCACCCCCAAAGTCACCCAGAGGGGAGTGGGGGCTGGCAGTCTGGGTTTGGAAAGCTCCATCAAATCAAATGCAGAAGAAATCAGACCTTCTCTCCTGTCTTGTTAGCAATTTACAACTCCCTCTAATTTTCATTATCGACAGCAAATAAGCAGTTCAGGGAAACAATTTTCAAGCAAACCGTGTGGATGGATTTGTCCTGGACTGCTGCCTTCTCATGGCATGTGTGTTCCCAGTCTTTTCTGACTCGTGATGGGCATCCGAGGGGCTGTATCTGCCTGCTCAACCGGTCTCACAGGGAAGAGTGGTGCAGATGGAGCCCAGCTGGGCTCTGCACGGCGTGGGGACTGGCAATGGCACTGTGGGTACAGCATGGCAATCCACAGGACAAGGACAGCTGGAGCCAGCCCGCCACCTTTGGCAGAGCTGTCCTCCAGAAACGCGGCCTTTCCCATTTCCAGCTCCCAGCCCTTAGCCGCCCCACACCTGGCAGGACTGCACAGATCTCCACCACATCCCCCTCACCCTCATCTACCCGCTTTGAACAGCCCTAACCCATACAGTCTGTCTTTGTATAGCTGTTCTGTCTCTTCCGTCATCCAACCTCTCTCCTTTGGCCCTGCTTCTGCTTGTAAGATGCCATTTTTTGGGTTCAAAGACCAGAGCTGCCCATGCTGTTCAACTCACAGGAGCTGTACCAAAGTTTCTGTGTTGTTCTCAGTACTTTTCTCAGTAACTTTGCCTTTCTCTTTGCTGCTAGGCATAGTTTCAAGGTGCTATCAGGGAGCTCCATGTGGCTGCACAATCCTTTCTGTGTGGTAATTTGGAGCCTATTGTCATGTACAGCTTGGACTCTGCTTTACAGAAAATGTCAGGGCCCTTTGTTAATAAATTATGTTTATCCAGGTGTCTTTTAAGTCTGTTCCTCACTGTAATCTGCACCAATTGCTTGGTGTGGCATTCAGACCCGCTGGCCATTTGTTGTCTGGATGGCCACAGGGATTTTTGTGTGAATTGGTGTCACAAATGTCACCTTCCATACCGATTGAAGGTTACATGGAGTTTGTAGCTGATCTGATTGTTCTGGAAGCTTTGTCTGAGTCCTGTATAGTCCTGGATATTTGAGACTCCTCGGGCACTTGCTTTGCTCTAACACCTCCTCTGACACCTCCCTTTGAGACAATTTCTCAGGTTTTCCCATGGAAAAACCCTTGTGGTATGGGAGCCTCCTTAATCACAGATGCGCAAAACACTGCTGAAAAGGTTTACTTTTATTTTTCGATGGAGCTATGTGCTCCTCCTGTTCTATTTAATACATTGTCATCTATGGGAGATGACAGCTCCTGATGATCTGTCCTCCTAAAGTGTGGGAAAAGACGCATTCTTAGATTTTAAGCTGCTAGCAAGTTGCTCTTAATGATATTTAATCTTAATTATGGTTTGGCACTTCATTTGCCAGGGTCTGGACACATTTCTGTTTTATGCATTTGGACACTACTCTTTTTTTGTTTCTAAGAAACTGATTCATTTTGCAGTTTAACATCACACTGTTGATGAACAGTGTTTAAAAGAGCATGTCTCCCACTTAACATACAGCTGATGGCATTGCAGAAGTTTTATAGATTTTTAAACACTACTTACATTTTTAGGTTTTTGCAAAGTAGTCTAATACTGTCCTAAAAGTGTGGTTTATCTTATTGGAAGATAGCATAGGCAGTTATGGACTAACAAGCGTGACCAAGACCCCAAAATGGATTTACCTCATTTGAGAGGCTTTTCCATTAATTTGTTTCACTCCAGGCAAATTATATGTGCCTCTCAAATCAGGCTTAGTGAAGATCTTAGTCACAAACAATTGGTCTCAAACCTCAGAGATCAAGGGTAGTTGATATCTCTTTTTTCCTCTAATCTAATTTGATTCCCAATAGTCTGTGGCTAATGCGGGCACACAATGCACCAGACAGAGCATTTGCAGGAGAGACAGGGACGTACAAGGCGGTGTTAAGATCTTACTTACATTATTATCTACAACCACGGCAGTTGCCAGCGGTGCTGGGAGGATTTGGGGAGTGGAGGAGCACAGAGACCATGGCCTGACGCAACCAGGGTCGAGAAAGGAGATTGCCATCTTTTAAATATTGAAAGGGATTATCCGATTTCAGTGACAATTCTGTTAGCACATAAAATCTGCATAAACTGCCTGTGACCACGTTGACACGGAAAATTAAGAGATTCATAAACACACAAAGGGGAACGGTTTCCCAAGCAGGGAGAAGGAGACAAAGAGGTTTGGGATTTATACCGTAGCAAAGGGTCTGGGCAGGAGCGAGCCTGGTGTTGGAAATGCAGGTCTGCCAGAATAACAGCGTCCCCCAGAGAGGCTGAAAAGGATGGTCCATCACTGCCTGCCCGCATCTCTTTGTCAGACCCGCTGACCACCTGCAGGGCCAGAAAACATTTTTCTCTTTAGTAATTTTTTATTTTCTGCCCATAACTCCGTCTCTTGGTTCTCTTCCCTGCAGGAGCACTGAAACATCTGGAATAATGTACAGGATAAGACCAGCCAGGCCTGACACATCTGTCATGATAACCAAGGTCAGAAAATAATGTCCCCCAGCCGGCGAGGCAGACGTGCTGCTGTTTTCCCTCTATACTATAGATTTTGTCCACTTTCTCCTATGATTAGCTGGAATTTTCCCCAGAGAGGTTGTCTACTGTCACTTCTCTTCTTTGATACCTGTCTAGCGTTGCAAAATTATGTTGTTTTCTTCTGACAGGGTAGTTTTTGATGTAGGAACCTCTGAGGGCACAGGATGATTTTAAGGGACCTGGATGGAGCAATCAGGGGTGAATAGGGGGCCAACAAGATGGGACAGGTCCTTGGGGGTGGTTTCTGCAGGCCAAGATGCTGAAGGTGTTCAAGGGATAAAGAAGAGGAAAGTTGCCATGGAAGCCTGAAAAGTGCAGAACTTGGCTGGGCACACTGAAACTCCAGCCAGCTCCTGTCTGCATCCCCTGCCTTCATTAGACACCAAAATAAGCACACAAGACTGGAAAGGGTCACCTTGATACTGCTGGGGAAGCCTTGCCAAGGGAAAAAGACGTAGTCAGGGTGACTCTAAGACTCGCTTTGTCTAAAAGGGTCTGCACCACAGGACAAGACCATGAATTGTACCCATGGAGATTGCTAGAAGCCAGGGAAGTCCTGAACTTTATCCTCACCCATGGGTATGGTCCAGGCATGGAGCCACTGTGCTGGGAAGGGTCCCATAGGACATGTGGAGCTGACCTGAAGCAGCTTTGTGCCAGCCATATCCTGCAAAGGCTTCTGATGGAGAAGTCCTGAGAGGGAGCTGAAGCAGGTCCTTGGCACATAGGGGAAGGATATGTTGAAATTCAGCACAGCACACCTGAGTGTTCCATTTTAAATTCTCAATTTAGCAGCACCCACATCCTAGAAAATGATATCAAAACCACAGAGAGCAGTTATACAAGGAGAATATAGATGGGATGTGGGGGTAAGGAACCATGCGCCACTCCTCCCACAGAGCTTGTCCTTAGATGCTGAACCACAAGCAATTCAAAGCATGGAGAAAGATGATCAGGTTCACTTGCATAACTGTAAATATACCAGTATCTGCTAGTGCACAAGGGGAAGAAACACTCCAGCCTTCAAGGATTTAGCAGAACCCAGGACCTGGGACCTGGGGACAGCCATGGAGACACACAAGCTGTTTGTGACTAGCCACACGCTGGTGGATCATGTCCATGGCTTGGCTCTTCTATAGGTTTGTTGTGTTCACCTCTTCAAGGGGAAGCTATTAGTTTCTCTGAATGTTGGTATAAATTATCATAAATCCTCACCAAGTGTCCGCTCTCAATGCCAGGCTGTCTCCAAGGCTGCTTCCTGCAAGAGCCTCAAGAGACAGAGGACACAGGACACGGCAGTGTGGTCACTGGGTGAGGGCTGCGCAGGCTGCACATCTGCCTTGCTGCTGGCCCCGCTGACAGCAGGGGATTGCTGAGCAGACACAGCTTTGGCTGGGAGAGTTGATCAGACGTGAAATGTGTGGGGCTGTCTGCATCCAGGAGAAGCACCTTCTGCATGCAGTAGAGGAGTGGGAGAAATACTCCAGATTTTAGAGGATCCAGAGATGAGCTCACTCCAGGGACTGGCAGCAAGGTGGTTTTACTACATGTGACATGGAGCATGCTAAACACTGATGGAGGATCTCAGATACTATGTGCAGAGAGACCTTCTGGCTCTGTATCCCCTTCCCAGCCTTGTTCACTGTCATAGCCCAGAGACAGTGATGCACCTTGACAGGAGATGTGTCAGCTCTGTTGCCTCCCAGGTGTTTCCTCGTGCTTTTGTCCCAGCACAAACTGCAGTCTGAGAGATGGATGTGCAGCCACCACCCTGGGAGAAGTGGTCCATTACGGAATCCATCCTGGATCATCCTGGAGAGGCAAAGTGCCTGGGAGGAATGTGGTGGCACAGGAAGGGCTGTCCCTTTGCCTCCTCCGCTCTGAGACACACTGCTCAGCCTTCTGCAAAACCCCCACAGAGGTCAGCAGCCACGGAGGGCCCGGGCCTGCATGAGGACCAGCCAGTCTTGTTTGATTACCAGCAGACGGAGGATGCACGCAAGAGAGGGATAATTAATTAATTGTGACTTTCCCAGCCTCCAGACTTTGTTTTCTATTGATCTCAGTTTTATCTGGAGTAATAGAGACAATTAGGAGGGAACACAGCAGCAGAAGTTAATTACCAATGGAATGGAAACTGTGTCTTTCAATTTATTAAACTTTTATCACAAAGCAGCCCTGCTGCAGAAGCACTGGGAGAGACGGTGTGCCTCCCCGAGCCCTCCGTGCCATGCAGGGCACTCCCCACTCTTGACAATCAATAATAAATGATAAACTCACCCTCCTTCTGCACAGGGCCAAGGCTCCCATGCCGACCCCCCCAGAACCGAGCCCCTGGAGCAGAGCATCTGGGCTGCCTGGTGGGAGCCTGGGGGCGGCTGCTCAGCCCTGCTGCTGTGCGAGTGTGGGGACAACTCATCACCATTCCTGTCCTGAACCCTGGGTGGAAGGCAGCCCTGCCTGCCCACGGCACAGGCATGGAGTGGCACTCCAGAATGGATGCTGCGGGCAGAGGATGCAGCTCAGGCTGGTTCAGGAGGAGCTGGTCCAGCTCAGAGAACCTCACAGGACATGGCTGGGCTTTGACTAGCTCTCAGAGGTTATTTCAAGTAGCCCCAGGGACACATCCCCCTGCCTGTCTTGCCCAGATGTGTGTTGCCTGTGGTCAGGGCAGGGCTGCAGGAGGCAGTCAGGAGGGCTGGTACTCCTGCTCCTCAGCACCACAGCTCCGCTCACCTCCTTTCCTTGACGGGGGGCTTGGGTGTCAGACAAGGACCAAGGATGATCCTCCATCCTCTCCACCTGCACAGCTTCATGCCACCCTTCCCTCTGCTTGGTAATTGCCAGTCCACATCCCCTTGAGATACCCACTGCACTGCTGCAGCTGGAGTCACCCAGCAGACAGCACAACCTTGGTGAGGCTTCTCAGAGAGCACAGTAATTCAAAGTTGGCTCCTGCTGCCGTGTTGGCAGCCGATGTGCTAGCGGTGGCTCAGAGACCTATGACAACCTCTGTCATTCACTGTCCCTGTGGCACCCAGGGCTGAACATCCCCCCGAGCCAGGCTGGGCACTGGAGAGCAGCATCTGACTCAGGCTGAGCTCTCTCTGCTCTTTCCATGAAACATGGGACAAAATGATTTGTGAAATATTGCACACTTCTCTGAGGGTGGTAGACCAAATGATGTGACAGAAGGGATCTGGCTTGGGCCTGTTTTCAGCTGTACCAGCCTACAAAATGCGGTGCCTCGCTCCCCATCTTCATGCCCTCTCTTGCCTGGTGAAAGTGTTCCTACCTGTCTGCTGTCTCCTCCCTGTTCTGCCCTCAGTGTCTCCCCACAGACTTCCCAGTGAACTCCCATACCTTTGTCTCCAGGGCATTTAAGGCAGTGAGTGTGTAATGAGTCTCTGCTGATTGTGCAGGAGCAGTAATTAGGTTGCTGCTTTGCTCTTGCCTCTCTCTCCAACCCTTCCAAAGACAATGTTTGCCCCTGCGCTTCCCTACAGAGCTGGAGTTGTCCAGTTGTTGTCCTTAAGACCTCACCTATGTCCCACTAACAGTCAACTGCAAGAGTCACTGGGGCTGTGTGGTTGATGTTTATGCCTCCATTGTCAATGATCACATTGCCGAGGGTCCTGTCCAGCCAAATGTTGAAAACCTCAAAGAATAGAGATCCCAGAAGCTCCCTGAGCACCTCTCCTAGGGCTGCAGCACTCTCATAGGGAAGAAATTTTGTATTGTGTCCCATTGAGCTGGATGCTGCCCTTGTGTCCTCCTCCTCTTTCACCCTGCACCTCTGGTTCTGTTTCCTTTAAAGTGTCCAGTTAAGGCAGTGAAAGATGCAGTTGGATCTCACCCAAGTCTCCCTTCTTGAGGCCAGGTAGATGTAGTTCCTCTGGTCTCTTTTTACATGTCCTGTGCTCTAATCCCTGGCCATGTTTGTGGCCTCCATTGGACTTGGCATCTCTCACGCAGTACAGTGGCCAAAACTGGGCACAGGGCTCTGTTGTGGCTCCTTGAGTACTGAGGAGAGGGAAGGATGATTTTCCTGGGTGTGTTGGGCATGTTTTTTCTAACGCAGCCTGTCAGAGGACAGCCCCATCACGAAGGGCCCATTGCTGGCTCAGGCTGACCTGACCTGACCCACACATCCTTGACCAGACCGGAGATTTCTGTGTCACCAGAAAACTTGCTCCTTAAAGGTCTTCTCCATAAAACAGTCCTTTCTGAACACATCGATTGCTCACATACCAGAATAGACCCAGTTGGTAACCTCGCTTTGTGATGAAAGATGACTGTTTATTTGCATTTGTTTAAGACAGTTCAGTTTCTTTATGATTCTTTTTTGAAGCGTCATGTCAAAAGATTTTGACACGGTGTCACTGACTGCTTCACTGAGGTCACAGGTTTAGGATTCATTGTCCCTTTCTTAATATGAGGTGACGCTGAGAAGGGAAGGGCACCCTGGAACATCTCACTTGCTGATGGCTGGGTGTGCATGCTGTTAGAAATGAAGCCGTTGTGGGCCTGACCAGTACTTGAACAGGATACAGGTTTTAAATCCCCGGTATGGTCGGCACAAGCCAGTTAGTCATGTTTAAATACTTGGGGTATTGCTGGAGCCCCGAGCCCCAGAGCTATAAGACTCAATTCTGCCCTGCTTGTGAACTGACTTGCAGGAAAAGAGGGGAGGAGATATTTTCTCAAGGTGAAATAGATGTTCTTGAAGGATATGCTATTTTAACACAGTTAGATACCTGGCAGATTAACCCACATATCCTTGATCAGCCTTACATTGGGATTTCCCAGGTGAAGTAAACATGAAAATCACAAATAAAACTATGTAGAGTAATTTGCAGAAACGCAACATTCCGTGGCAGCTCTTAACCGGTCTGGTGATGCTGCAAGAGTCTGTAGCAAAGAGAAACGCCAACTGTGGAGTCGGGTAGAGACAGAGGAGAGGGTAAACTTGGAACATCCTGGAACATCCTGGCACATGTGGCCAGGCTTTGCACAGAATTGCTGCCATCTCTGGTCTGCTGTGGTGTCCTGGCCGTGTGCCCCAGGCAAGAAGGTCTGGCTGGGATGCCAGGTCCTTGCAGCCCTGCCTGCTACATCCCCAAACCCTTCCCAGCCCTTCCTGGGGAATCTGCTCAGCGGCTGTGTCCCTCCCAACCCAACACGGGCCGGGGCATCTCCCATTTACCTGTCGCTTGGTACATCCTCCCGCTCTCCTGCTAGTCCTAAATTCAATCTGATTTCAGTCTGATTACTTTCCCCTCCACTTGGGGGAATTAATTAATCTCCGGCGCTGCTCCAGCTTTTTTTCCCAGTCGATAAAAGGAGGAAGGAAAGGGTGGTGTACCTGTCATTAATCATCATTAAATTAGTGACTCCGGAATTAGCTCACCATGAAAGCCAGCACTTGTGCAGCAGCGGAGCTCTGCCCTGTCACCGTACAGTGAGACCTGGCCCTCTGCAGAGTTCATGTAGCAAGAAACTGAGGTCTGAGAGAGGAGTGACCTGCACACGGGTGCCACACGAGAGTAGGGAGCAGAACCTCATTGGTGTCAAAGGAAGGACTGTGCCACAGCAAAGAACCTCTGTAGGAAGAGGTGCTTTCAGCTCCAAGTGCCTCAAACCAGCGTTCAATCCAAGCCAGAGCTTCATGGACACTGATCAGTGTCACCTGTCCTGATGCTCAGTGATGGCTCTGTGCTCAAATGGCCGTATAGATGGTTTCCCTTTCACCTCACACAGCACGTGGCCTCTGTGTTTACAGTGAAGATGAAGGATTAGGAAGGGTTTCTCTGCATGTTCTGCATCCCTGCATGCATCTGGCCATGGGGATCAAGTGATGCTGTCCCCTGCCCTCATTCCCTGTCCTTGCTCCTGCCTCTTTGCCCTCCCTCAACTGTCCTGTCCACCCTGGAGCAGGAAGCTGAGCTGTTATGGTGGCAGCGCATGGAGCAGGAGTGGTGGGATGAGCAGAAGGAGAGCACCTGTGACAGTGGGTGACTAGCAGACAGTGGTTTGCATGAGCAAAGGTATCTACAGATAGGTATATCCACATTTGCACTGTATGTTTTGTTTCCCTGGGTACGTTTTAGTTCCTGGTCCTCCCGACTCTTTCTGTCTGCCTTTTGCTACAAGATTTGATCCACGAGCATCTGTTTTGCCTGACACAGAATGTGCTCTGGGACGAAGTGACAGTGGTGATGGGACTGTGCTGGAGCAGTGGGTCTCAGATCATACTGCTGCCGACTTGGTGTCTAAGTGACACTTCAGGCGATGCAAGGCAACTGCCTGGGTGTGGCGGTGGCCACATCCAATCTATGCAAGGGCATGGACATGTGGACAGGGAGGTCACCTCCCTCCATGGCACCCCTTGCTCACACAGGCTCTGCATTTGCCCCATTAGGCACAGCAAACAGGGCCTTTGCCTGCTGCAACCCGCGATCCCCTTTCAAGGGCACAGCTCTCCAGGATGCGTCCCCATCCGACGTGTGACCTGCCCACCTCAGCCTTGGATGTGCGACCTTGCCTCTGGCCTTGTTAAAATGCATGTTTCTGAAATGAGCCCAGCTTAGCAGCGTTACACCGTCATTACTGATCACACGTCTTGCTTTCTCTCTGTCTCCCTGTAAATAATGTATTTTAATAATAAAGCATGCAGAGCGGGCTTCCTTCAACAGACATTGCCATGCTGAGGAAGCGCATTTGCTCCTGCTATGCCTCAAAGCACTTCATTAGTACATCAGAAAAGGCCAGAAAAACAATGCAAATATTCTGATCAGCCGGTGCTTTTGGAAAGATTTACTGTCCCTGCCTGGCTGTGCCAGCTCTAGATCACCGCCCTGCACCCTGCTCCGCTGCAGCCTCATGTCTGGGCCTTTCAGGGGGACTTTCCAGCTCCACCTGCCTTTGAAACTCCCCTAATCCGCTCATGGATGGTCCCAATCTGCTTGTCCTTTGTGCTGCAGGTTTAACCCCTCAGGGACTGCATGATGCTTCCCGCTCCCTCCTTCTCCTGCACCACCCTTCCTAAGCTGCATCTGTCTTCTCCTGGCTGGGACCTCCTGTCCCTCCCCTGTGACAGCTCTGGTCAGATTGCTAATCCTGGTCCTGTTGGGCACCACCAGTTTGGAAAAACCTCCTTCCAGAAACTTCCCCCTTTCTATTTGCAGTGCTGATAAAATGAGAAAAGTCCAGGCCATCCCTCGTGCTGTCGGGGTGATGCTCCAGGCAAAAGGAGCAAAGCATGCGTGGGAGATGCTGCTACCATCCACAGTCCTGTGCTACTCACAATCCTGTCCCAGCAGCAGGCAAAAAATGCTCCCAATGCCAGCGACCCTGGCTCCCAGGCTGCCATCAAATTTTCTCTCCAAGACTTGTCAGCAGCCATCGAGACTTGCTCTCCTCAGCCTGTCCTGTTGGCAGAGCAGCCAGAAATCAGGCAGGAGCGCGAGCTGTGGGTTGGCTGCAGAAATACCTGTGCTGAACACACTCACCGTCACTGGTGCATTTTCCCCCATATAACACTTAAAAATCAAACCAAAGCAAAAGGACACAAACAAACAAACCGCCCCCCCCCAAAAAAAACAACCAACCAACCAACCAAAAAACAAACTAACAAACAAGAACCAAACAACGGACCAAACCACATTAAAAAAACACCAAAAACGAAAGGAAAAAACCTCAAACAAAACAAAACGTAAAACACCCACAACCCTATTTTGAGTTATAAGCCTCGGTGAAATAGATCAGAGAAAAGTGTGTGGATGTATGTGTGGGAGTGTGACTGTCCTTGTTTGCACATCCCTGTGTGTCTGTGTGCCACAACTCCTGCCACGCTTCGTGTTTCCATCCCGCACACGGTGCACACGTGTGCAGCCCTTCCTGCTGTGCCCTGCACCACGGGTGTGTGAACAGCGCCCGTGCACAAGTGTGGGTGACAGCACCTGTTTTACAGCGTATATAAACCTTTCTGCTAGGGTGGGACGTTTTATCCCTCTGTGTTTGCCAGTGCCTGTACGTGCGCCATGCGTGACAGTGCAGGCTGCACCCTGCGCCTGTGTGTGCAATGCACACGCGTGTGCCCTGCAGGCAGCTCTTCCCACCGCAGCCCACGCTCCTGCACCAGCCCTCCCACCTGACCCAGAGCAGGGAGTTAAACTTAAAAGTCTGTTAAAAGGTTGTAAACCAACACTGCTTTCCCGCTTCCCCCGCTTTTCAAATTGCCAGTGCCTTATAATCCCTTAGTCAAGACACAAGGGGCTTGGGGTCTGCGCTGGACCAGGACCAGGACCAGGACCGATCCATCTTTCCCCACACTGCCCTGCAAACCACATAACTGAGATCACCCTACCAAGGGAGTGCAAATCTCTGCACAGCAGGACAAGGAGCAGGGATGAAGAACACTGGTGTGTTAAATAACCCCTTCCTTGCCCAAAAAGAAAACTGTGCCTCTCATGCAACCCCTGAACTGAGTGCTGGGGCAGGGTCAGAGGCTGCAAGGGATGATCTGAGATGTTCAGTAAAGATCCATGTCCACGTGTCATCCTTGTCTACAGGATCGTAGTGACTCTGTGTCTGTGCTCCCTAACTGGAAGCTCTTTGTGGGATGTGAAGGCTGCTGGTGACATGCAAAGCCACCATCACTGCCAGGGACCCAGTCAGACCAGTACTGCTTCTCTCTTGTTTTACTGAGCAAGCCCGGAGCTGCACTTGCAAAGCCAGTGTGCTCCTTCACACAAGCCTCTTCCCCTGGAAAGCCCCTTGCTTGCAACGAGCAGTTAACACCAGCTGAATTTGCCACGATTCAAGGTGTTATTAGAATGAATGTGAGCGTGAATTAATAATGGCACTTTGATGCCTCTCTCTGTGCTTGCCTGCATCCCTCCTGCTGCACGACCGGCTCTGTGCTGCTGAGGAACCACGCGCATGTGGCTTCATTTTGCAATAATAACAGCCTTCTACTAAGAGAGATAGACAGCGTGAGGAAGTTTTGCTGGCAAAACACAACTCCAAATGAACTGCTAAAAAAGGTTCACAAAAGGCTATTTTCAGCTCCTCCACTCAGCTGGAGCTGGCTCTCCTCCCCGCCTGTTGTCATTGCAGAGGATGCATCTGCGTCTGTAGCAGGAGGGTTGCTGCACAGCGAAAGGAGGCAGGGAGGACTGTGGGAAAAGGGGCTGCAGCCAGATGCCTCAGTGTCCACCCACCAGGCGAGGAGAGAAGACACAACCATGTCAACCATGTCTCCAAAGGGCATCCCGCACCCAGCCCAGCCAGGCTGGAAGGTGTGTGCGGGCACCATCCCCATCCTCCAGTGCCCTCCTGCACTCTGCGCTGGCTGCACAGCCCAGGCTGGACCTTTGATGCTGTCAGGCTCTGGGGTCCACAAAGAAAACAAGTCCCAGCAGTGCCGTTCCCCAGCTACTTCTACTGCTCACTCACGCAGGGGTCTCATCAAAATGCAGAGCATCCTTTACTTCTGGCCGACTTACCGTAAGCAGTTGTCAGACACTTCTATAATCCCAGGTATAATAAACCTTCCCCAGCTCCCTGATTCCTGTATCTGTCATGTGAGCCAGCTGTGCAAGAGGAAAGCGCTTTGCATGCAGATTATTTATCTGTCCTCACTCTGATCCAAGTGACATCCCCCTAAGCACAATCAGACAGCAACAGCTCCTCCTTCCAGAGTCTGTTTTTAGGACAGTGGAGCAACAGTTTGCACTCACAGAGGTCATCCCATGAAGAACCTTTTAGGATCGGTTGCAGACAGCTGCAAATCTGCTTATGCATGTAGGAAACCTCAGCCTCGCTGCTGGGCTCTGGGGTTGTCCAGACAGCAGGGCTGAGCCATCACAGGGCACAGCGAAGTGCTCTGATGCAAATATATCAGCAGCGCTTGAGAAGAGGGAGATGCCACGTTAAGATGGATGCCCTGGAGTGCTTCTCTCCAGCCTGCAGTCCTGCCAGCTTTCCCTCAGGATGGGTGTCCTGGCGGTGGTTCCCCTCTGTTCCTCCCCTGCAAGGACTCTGTGGAGTTGGATAAGAAAGGAGCAGGATCAGCTTTGCTGTGAGTCCTCTGAGGCAGAGGGACACAGGAGAAATGCTGCCCCCGAGATACCAGAAACACAGGAGACCTTGACAGTACAGCTCTAGGGGCTTGGAGATAAACATTGCCAAGCAGGTTTGATTAGGAATTGAGCAGCATCCAAAGCAAAGTGTGTTTAATAAAGGGTGAGGACATGCAGCGCATCCAAGGGCCAGGCTGACAGCTCTGCAGCCCTGAGACCTGAGGGGTGGCACGAGGAGGGGTCCCCGTCCCTGAGCACAGCCCTGGGCACACAGGACATACAGAAGGTCGTAGCTGCCTCTCAGCCTATGTCTGAACCTCAGAGACACAGGGGAAATGAGTGACATCTATGTTCCATGTCCCCGAGTTTTCCGGAAATTTAGAAATGCTCCTCAGTGTCACCCTGGGGGTGCTGGTGGGGTCCCTGTTCTGCCCCAAACCGATTCCAGACCTCCAAATCAGGCGTGGCTTAAAATACACTACGGATTTTTTATTCACATCCTCTCCTTTTGATGTCCAAACTAACAGCAACCTTTTGATATTTTTGGGCTCTTCCATCAACAGATGGGGAAAAATATACTTTTTTAGGTGGAAACTGAGTTTTACACTTAATCTCATGACTTGAGGAAGTGGGGCTTTAAAGTATACAGCTTTATCAGAGGACCTGAAATAAAGAGAATATTGCTTCCCGATCCCCCTCCAAGAGAAGGGCATGACCAGACAGGGAACTATGATTTTGCTGTTGAGTAGCCAGGTGTCAGTGGAAAGTCAAGCAGATATCATCACAAGGCTGCAGACAGCCGTCTCTCACCTCTAGATCCAAACCACAAAGTAACTGGGATGCTGCAGGAGAGGCTTTGCGTGTCACGCACTGCGCTAGCGAGATCCCAGAGGAGCAGGAGGATGCTCAGCTCCTGGAAGAACAACATCATAGGCTGCCTCTCCTGGTTTTCTCTCGAAAAAGGGGATTTTTCTCTCCCTGTCTGTATATCCAGCAGATGCGACACTCAAGGTCTGCAGCAGAATCTGTAACCACAGCAGACACAAATGCAGGTGGTTCCTATGCTCATTCCCAAAATCTTCATCATAAAATTGCTGGTTTCGGTATTTATTGTTAGTGGGAAGTATGTTATGCTCTATGCAACAGTTGGGAGCGGTGAGGCTTCTGTAGCTCCATGTCTTCAGGTCCAACCAGCGATAAGGCTGAAGATGTGTGTTCCCAGCAGGCACACACACGCAAAGCACACATGTACTTCACATTATATGTCTATATATTTATATACCTATATACCTGGCCAGCCACACAGGTCACAGACAAACCTATTGAATGACATGTTAGAGAGCAGCGTAGGGGAAAGGGACCTGGGGGTCCTGGGGACAGCAGGGTGACCATGAGCCAGCACTGGGCCCTTGTGGCCAGGAAGCCAATGGTACCTGGGGTGGGTTAGAAGGGGCTGGTCAGTAGGTCAGAGAGGTTCTCCTGCCCCTCTGCTCTGCCCTGGGGAGACCACACCTGGAATAATGTGTCCAGTTGTGGCCCCTCAGTTCCAGCAGGACAGGGAACTGCTGGAGAGAGTCCAGCGCAGCCACCAAGATGCTGGAGGGAGTGGAGCATCTCCCGTGTGAGGAAAGGCTGAGGGAGCTGGGGCTCTGGAGCTGGACAAGAGGAGACTGAGGGGGGACTCATTCCTGGGGATCAAGATGGAAAGGGGGAGTGTCAGGAGGATGGAGCCAGGCTCTTCTGGTGACAACCAGTGACAGGACAAGGGGCAATGGGTGCAAACTGGAACACAGGAGGTTCCACTGAAAAATGAGAAGAAACTTGTTTGGGGTGAGGGTGGCAGAGCCTGGCCCAGGCTGCCCAGGGGGTTGTGGAGTCTCCTTCTCTGCAGACATTCCAACCCGCCTGGACACCTTCCTGTGTAACCTCATCTGGGTGTTCCTGCTCCATGGGGGGATTGCACTGGATGAGCTTTCCAGGTCTCTTCCAACCCCTGACATTCTGGGATTGTGGGATTCTGTGAAACAGTCAGAGCACCCACATGAACACTGACAGCACCAAAAGCCTCATCCTGCTCCCCTCTCTGGCTGAGCAGGGTGGAGGTCCACTAGGGAGAACATATGTATGTGTTCTCCATATATGTATATACACATACATACAATGTGGATCCCTCCAGTAACTAGGCTCAGACACCCAGTTTGCCCACAGTAACTACAAAAAAGCTCTTTCCCTGCATGATGGGTCTCACTCCCCTAGGTAGCAACCCCCTTGGTCCAAAAGGTGACCTGGGGAGCTGCTCCCAGTGACTCCTCGTAGTGAGCCCCACACCTCCCACTGGGGCTCATAGCTCTGCTGGGACAGCCCTGGGGGGCCTGGACAAAGTGGTTGTTCTTCAGGGATCTGTAATCTGAGTTCCCACCTGCCCCCATGTGTCTCTGATCCTCTGGGCTTGTGGAGATTGGCCTTTGATGGGTTGATGGTTCTTCTGTTATGAGTCTGGGAGTAGCCCCAGGGTGTTGTTTGGGCTCCCTCTCCTGCCATTGTCTCTTTGTACTCCTTTGTGGGTGTGCAGATGAGCTTTTATCATGTACTCTTATCTTGGAGTGTGACAGATACCTCTATCTTAACCCGGCTGGTAGCCAGGAGTGTAGGAGGGACCACCTTGGGCAGAGCCCTTCCAGCAGGCAGGGTGCAGGCGGGACCCAGGTCCGGGGTGCACACAGGTGACATCTCCAAGTCCAGGCTCAGCAGCAGGGTTTTGGCAGTGCAGGAGGGTCCTTTCCTCTCTTTAATTCATGTTTCCATGAGCAGTTGCACAGCTGTGTGTGTACATCTACTGGGAGGTCTTTCCTCAGTGTCTCAGCACTGGGAAATGCTCTTGGTGCCACATCCAGCAGGATGGAAGGCAACATGCTTTGTGCCCCATGGGCTGTCTAAGCCCTGTGTGGGTGTGGATGGTGCTTTGCAGGGGCCTGAAGGCCAATTACTTGCCCAGCTCTTCCCTGAGCTGACTCCTGGGTGGAAAACGATGGAGGTGGCTGAGGAGGGTGAACTGAGGGGAAGCAACAAGACTGGTGAAGGGACTTGAACACAAGCCCTATGGGGAGAGGCTGAGGGAGCTGGGCTTGTTTAGTCTGGAGAAGAGGAGGCTTAGAGGTGAGCTCAGCACTCTCTAGAACTACCTGAAGGGCAGTTCTAGCCAGGTGGGGATTGGGCTCTTCTCCCAGGCATCAGCAATAGGACAAGGGGCCATGGGCTTCAACTCTGCCAGGGGAAACTGAGGCTGGAGATTAGAAAGCAATTCTCTGCAGAGAGAGTGGTCAGGCATTGGAATGGCTGCCCAGGGAGGTGGGGGACTCACCGGCCCTGGAGGTGTTTAAACTGAGATTGGACATGGCACTTAGTGCCATGATCTAGTCAATGGACTGGAGTTGGACCAAGGGTTGGACTGGATGATCTCTGACGTCTTTTCCAACCCAGTCGATTCTGTGACTCTGTGATTCTGTGGTCTGCAAAGCCTGTTTCCCACCAGTCCCAGGTATTGGCAGTCACTGCTGCTCTGGCTGCGCACACGGGTACACACAGAGTTTAAATTCAGGGAGGATGTCCTGTCTAGCACAAGGTATGAATTGTCACTCGCTCTCTGATCAAGCACCTAGTTAAACCTTCCAGAAAGGTGACCACCCTGGATCTGAAGGCAGCAGGCAGAGGGGAAGCAGGGAGGGTCAGTGCCCATGTCCCCGCTGCGCAGTCAGGGATGCCAAGGGACCAAAGCACGGTGACACAGACAGACAGCTGCCATCAATCACAGGGCCTCAGCAGAGGCTTCTGAGTATTTAAATCATTAATTAGGATTAATGAAATGTGCTTTTGCAGTTTATCTAAGTGCATGTTCTGAAACTGAAACCTGGTCATTAATTAGTGAGTAAGACAATTTGGAGGGCTCAGTGAAATCCCCTCTTAAGCTCCAGTGAGGCACATCAGCACATCTCCAAGTGGAAGGATACAGCCCTACTCAGCAGATGCTACACCTGAACAGGATAGATGATACTTGAGAAGAGACACAGATGCACAGTCCCATCAATGTGGGCTTTTAGGGCTTTTGGAGGGTCTGTCCAGCTCAGGACTGAGAGTCAGAGACAGTACCTGCTAATCTTCTCGTACAGCTGTGACAAATGAGCGGCCCCATTTAGCTTCCCCAGATAAATTAGTTTGAAAAGCTCAGCCATTGGTGGAAGGATTAGAGCTCCCTAGAAATCCCACTGCCTGCTCTGCCCATTCCGAGGCTCCTGAAACCTCCTCTTGAAGACTAATGTGGACACATCTGTCCCATTACAGTATGACTTGGAACTGGAAATCAAAACCTGCAGCCTGTGTAACATGAAATGCCACATGACGCTCTGCTGTAAAACCCTTCATGTGCCATCTTGTGCTCATCCTCATGTAGGACATCTGTGTTCACCAGACTCAGAGGACCAGGGCTCGCTGTCCAGAGGCAGTCGCTCACCATGTTGTGTTCCTCCCATGCCACGTGTGGTCCTCCAGGGACCTCCTGGGTGAACGTCTCTGGTGACAGGCACAGGGCACAGGACCACAGTCCTCTTCTGCGCCCCAGAGTAAACTTGCCCCTGGATTTGGAGTTTGGAGATAAATTTCAGGGCATGACTTATGGCCACTCACTAGAGTGTTTGAGAAAATGGTGTTACAGAATTACCTTCTCCACAGTGCAATAAAACAGATACATTGGCAGTAAATTGCATCAATTACATGGAACTCAGGAATTAATTAGAAGCTGGGAATCTTCCCGTCCCTCAGTGCAGCTCTGAAATTAAGAGTCCAAATGAAGAATAACTTCCAGGGCAGGGAGTTGGTGCTGGGGCTGCCACACGATTGCCCCCCACACAGAAACTCGCTGAGGACAGCAGTTGCCTCTTAGATGTTGATCGATTTGCTTTTGAGTTGGCAACAAGGACATGGGTTTGACCTCTGCCTGTGGAGAGGAGGGAGAAGAGGGAGAGGAGGGAGAGGAAGCAGCTCAGGTGGCGCCTGTGGGAGAGGATCCCGAGCAGTTAATGCTGTTGCAAGTGGAAAAGTGTCTGCTGGAGCGGATGAAGGGCTGACTCCTGGTGGAAAACGATGGAGGTGGCTGAGGAGGGTGAACTCAGGGGAAGCATAGCAGAAGCAGAGAGATTGGGATCTGCCCATGAAGGGTAACAAGCTGTTGAGCTAATGAAAGCACCTGAAAGGATGTTGCATGTGTGTGGACCACGGACTGCAGAGGATATGGGTGCTGCTGCCCTCTGCCTGCTCAGGGAACCAGAGCCCCGAGAGCCACTGAAATCAAAGCTTTGTGCTGCTGAAGAGCTCAAGTACAGGCCAGAAGGGACAAGGAGGCATCATGACCTCCAGCCTACTGCAGGCTGAATACATCCCCACCTTGAAAAAGTCAGGGCTGGTCCTGCACAGCACCGCTGCAGCTTGGTGGGGTCATTCCTGGGTAGATCCACTCAGCCAGGCTTGGCTGATGGTGCCTGCAAGGCATTCGCCAGGGTCCCATCGGCCAGAAGCAAAGGCAATCAGAGCCTCTGAAGCAGCAATCAGGCGCCCTCCAAATTGAGCAGACGTGAGAAATGAGTTTGCAACTTGGGATCGATCTGGCAGCCAAGGTCAGTTAGAGGGAAGCCAAGTTCCCGGAGAAGCCCCTGCGGAAAGCGAGTTGTAATAGAAATAGGTTGTAATAGTCTCCAGCCAGCATGGACCTCCAGCTGTCGCTGACCCAGTTAACACTAACTCTCGCCTGCAGGAAACCTCTACTCCATTTTCAAGATGTTATGTCAGGGAAACCAGACCATGGCATGGAGAGCAGCCTGGGAAGGGCACACAATGCTCTGGCAGCTGTCAGGACCTGGCAGTGCACAGGGCACAGGAAAGGTCTGTGCTGGTCGTCTCAGCCCAGCGGAAAACACAGCATTACTACAGATGAGTGCACAGTGGTCCCCACCCCGCTGGGATGAGCACATCCCTGTCTGGTAGAGTGATTCGTGATGGTCTTGCCACAGCCTCACGGCCCTAAGGAGTTCAAACTTTGCATACCCAGGACTGAGAAGTCAAAACACAAAGCCCAAAGGCAAAGACTTTGTGCCTGCCCCCCAATATGACCATCACTTTGGATCTGGAAGGGAATCTCATGCTGCTCAGGGTTCCTCTCAGAGCCCCATCTCCTGAGACCATAGCATAAAGTCAACAGGTGAAAGAAGGACCAGGATTTGTCTATTTTTCACTTCACTTGCAGATTTCAAGCCATCTTTTAAACCCTTGAGGATGTTTTGGAGATATTGTGCAATCTCTCCTCTCAGCCTACCAGAAGCACCAACTTTGACACATGGGTGAAGAGGCTGTGGACTCACTGCCTGGAGTAGGGAAATGTTTGGGGTGGGGAGTGGTGGACACCAGGCTGAATGTGAGCAAACCATAGATAAGGTAAACTGCACCTTGGGCTACGTTAGGGGCATTGCGGCCAAGGTCAAGGGAAATTATTCATCCTTACAATCAGCAGTGGGGAGGCCATCCTGCTGGGTTGTGATTAGCCAGATGAAGAGTGCAGCTGCTTGGAGCAATTGCAAGGAAGATAGAGCCAAACACATCTCGCTAGTGGCAAATGATGTTGACAAGGAGCAGCAGCCACACATTAGACCTCCAGAGATTCAGGATGGACACTTTCAGGATGAAATGCTTCTTCACCCGAGTGTGGTGCAGTCCTGAGGCAGGTCCTCAGAACAGTAAGAGATCTCTGTCCCTGGGGGGTTTCAAGACATAAGGTGGGTAAAGCCACAGCCAGCCTGATGTAGTGTTGGGAAGAGCCCTGCGTGAGCAAGAATCTGGACAGGAGATCCCAGAGGTCCTTCCACCAGCCCTGCTGGGATTCACGGTGCTGTGCCTGCTGAATGTCACTTTTTCCTGGCTGGACTTCAGCCCAGGGATGCCCTGTCACGGGATGATACAGGCACTTCTCCCTAGCTTTGCAGAGATGCTGGTTATTCCCTTCTCCTCAGCCCAGCTGCAGTGTCTGTTGCATGCAGGAGGGCTTATGGCACTTTGATCTCTTTTATTTATCTTGAGTGACCCCTCTTACTGACCTTGAGATGGAGAGAATTGTGTCCTGGATGCATCCACTGACTTCTGATGCAGCTCGGAGTGGTGGAAAGAGGCCAAACATGAGCCACGGTGAGAAGCAAATCAGTATCCTGCACAATGGGCCAGATGCTCCTTGCAGCCCATAGTCCTGTGTCTGCACACTTTTCACCATGCTAGCTTAACCAGCCATCTTCAGAGACTGGTGCAAGTGGTCCTCAGCCATGGGCCAGATCCTGCTACTCTTCAAAAGTCTTTTGCTTTCTCTGTTTGCCCTTCTCTAGGGCTATGAGGATAATGAGGGGTCTGGAGCATCTTTGTGATGAGGACACATTGAGAGAGCTGGGGCTGTTCAGCTGAGAAGAGAAGCTGAGAGGGATCTGATCGATGGATCAATATCTCAGGGTGGGATGGACCAGACTCTGTTCAGTGGTGCCCAACGCCAGGGTGAGGGGCAACGGGCACAGACTGAAACACAGGAGGCTCCATCTGGACATGAGCAGAAACTTGTTTGCTGGGAGGTGCCAGAGCCTGGCCCAGGCTGCCCAGAGCAGGTGTGGAGTCTCCTGCTCTGAGACATTCAAACCCCCTGGACCCACCTGTGTGATCTGCTCTGGGTGATCCTCCTTTAGCAGATGGGCTGGACTGGATGATATCCAGAGATACCTTCGCTCCCCAATCATTCTGTGATTCTATGATTCTCTCCACGGTGAAACCATCTGCAGAGTGGTGCCAGCCCTGCCTGGTGCACCCCGGTGCCGCAGAGCAGGGACTCCTGATGCCTCGGGGCTCCTGGCGTGTTGTCAGCATAGCTCTGGGCACCCTGCTCTGATCCCATCTTATTTATGGCACATCCTTCCTGTCTTTTCCCTGCTATTATTGCCTGAAATGTTGTAATTTAGATTCCGGCTGTGTTTGATTGCAAACTCTCCCAATCTACAGATTTCAGTGACAAGCGCTAAAGCAGCTCATTTACATGCCAGAGTGATCAGTCCGGAACTGCTCGTTACACAAGTGAATAAATAAATAACGGATACATTAAAGAATGGAAAACAATCAGCCAAATTAACCAATAGATGTTGAATAATGACAAGCCCTGACATCCCTAACAGAGAACAAAAAGCGGAGGGATGGGACAAGCTTTTCCAGCATTGCCCAGGGCTGCTAAGCACTCGTATATCTCCTCTCACCCCATGAGCCAGCAGTGATGTTCATCAATGCCAGGAGACACTAAGCAAGGGCTGGAGTGTGAAATCCTGGCTTTTAAACATCATACCTGTCTGTGCAGCTCCCACCTGTTCTGTGTAAGCATCTGTCATAGGAATAACACATCCTCTGGGACAGCAATTAAAACACTTTAGACATAAGTGGCAAATGGCCTTGCAGCCTGATTTTCAGCTGACATATCAGGAAATACTCCCAGGGCACCTGGACCATCCAAGCTCCTTGTTTCATTGATTGAAACACGGGAGACTTCAGAGTTCATGCAAACACTGCCTCATCGTGCAGGAAGTTTATCAAGTGTTGCACATTTTTGAACAGGACAGCTCAACAGCAGCAAAACTTGCCAGTGAAACAGGCTCAGTTATTTGTGCACCATTAAGCCACCAGTGACTGCAGAGCGGGGACTCTCTGAGCTGTCCTGACCTCCCGGTGGGTGCGGGCGGCAGTCTGGGATGCAGAGGTGCGTGCAGTACCCGCCAGTACTGCCGATCTCCCACCACCTGCCTTTGTTGCTGTCACCTGGACAGTGACAAGTGAGTGCCAGCTACCTGAGTTATCCTCCTCTGGCAGCTCCTGCCTGTCAGTGCTCCGCACCCTGGGGGATCCCAGCGGGGAAGCATCACTCCCTGTTGTCTGCTGTCAGGCAGCTCGGCTGTGCCTGCAGGCACTGGGGACGCAAGGAGGAGGTTTTGCAGGAGCCACTTTTCTTCCATGAAGGGCTGCAAGGCTGGGCTGGCACCGACCTATCTCGCCCAGCACCACTAGCTGGGAGGGCAGCAAGGAGGTGAAGGAGCTGCCCCATGGCCCATCCTGAAAGGAGGAGGAGGAGGGTTGCTCAGTGTAAATCCATCTGGAGCAAGGCTGGTCCTGGGTCTGCAGCAGAGCCAGGAGGTCATGATGAGTGCCCTAAATGATGTGGATTCTCACCAGAGTGGTAGGGTTACCCCAGACCCAGGGCTGTCCTGTTTGGGGCTGGATTTGGGGCTGTCTGGAGCTCTGCAAAACATCTACATTCTCTGGTGACTCCAGCATACACCCCCCTTCTCCTCTGCCTTGGGCTCGGCCCCATTTCATGTCGTCTGTGGGTCCCCTCCATTGTCCTTGCTCCTTCTTCATTCTGGACCCTGCAGGTGATGGTGCTGGACTTACATCAGCAGGGATAACCTGCCAGGGCATCGCAAACCTCTGTTCTTCCACCACGGTTTGGCCCTCACCGAGGGAAAATCACTTCTCCCCTTGTTGCAGGGGGTGCCGAGTGACTCCCAGCGTGGGGCTTTGGTGGCTGTGGCCCCAGCCGGGCTGTTTGCGGGAGGGAGCTGGGTTGTTCTGGTCCCCAGTGCGTGGCTGCTGGGTGCTGAGGCAGCGATGCTCCTGTGCTTGCTCTGCAGCTGGACATCCTGCGGTGTGGCCTCTGGGGACACAGGGGTGCCCCGGGGCTCCCCCCCTACTCAGGTTTTGGAGGAGCCCTGACGGGCAGGTGCCACCAGGCATGGCTGAGGCAGCACCGCCACCTCGTGGCGTGTCACCTCGTCACATGTCACCTCGCTACCGGTGCCACCTGCTCCAGAGACACTCCGAGGGGAAGGGGAGGGAGGACAGTGCCAGGCTGGGGGTGCTTTTGTGAGGCTGTGTGATGCTCACCCACGGCTCCCCACAGCCAGCCGTGCTCCAAAGCCACCATGACCCGGCTGCAGGGCAGGAGGAGGAGATGCTCAGAGGATGGGAGAGGAAGGCTTGGCTTGAATGCAGCAACACTGAAAGTCAAGTGACTGGGGCTAAATACCACTTAGGAGTCTCCAGGACCTGGAGGAAGTGCTGCTGGACCAACACCAGCTTCCAGGAGATGCTGGAAAACTATCAACAGCCCCCTGTAATTCAGCATTTAAATGGGGTTAAGGGGACGGTCAGGGACAAAGGACACAGGAGCACCAGGACACAGCCATCAATCAATCCTGAACGGAATGATGGAGTGGTCTCATTTTGACTGTATATTAAGAAAGGGCAGAAATACAATTCATGTCCAGAAACACTGTTTTGTGGAAGGTAGGTCTTTTCAAACTTACTTGTCATCTTTTCTTGACATTATTACAGGTCTGGTTGACAGAGGAACTCTGCCGATAGAATGAAATTGCATTCCTTTTGGCCATCTGATTTATTATGGGGTGACATTTTGATTAAAAATGTGTGTTATATTGCATTAAGAGGGCACATATTCGATGAATTAAAGATCAGGTCCGTGACAGATCTCCGAAGGTAATTATTAATGGAGATGCACTGATGAATGAAGTTTTGTCTGGCAAGGATCTCTGGGGCTGATTTTTGGCTTCACACTAGTTGTTCCCTTCTTCAGCTGTTTTGGAAGCAATGCAACAGCTTCCATGGGAGCACTGGAGGCAGCGGGTGGGGGGAACAGAGGCTTTGCCAGCCCCCCAGCCTGGGGACCAGCCTGAGCCCAGGCCTGCACATTGTCCTCTTTCCCTGAACATCCTCCCCCGAGCTCCAGCTGCTGCTGCCTTTGCTCCGGGCACCCCAGCACTGCTCTCCCATGCAGGTCAGCGCAGCCGCCACAGGACTCCTGAAAGGAGATTCCAGGTGGTTGTGGACCAGAAAGCCCCTCCAGTCCACCCACTGCGCTCCTCCATTGGGTGGCCCAGCTGGTGCCCAGGGTCCCAAGGATGTTCACCTGCTGGTATCATTGTGACACATCTCGTCCCTCTGCTCCCTGCTGTAGTGGGGCTTGGATAATGGTGGCGGTTTTGGGCTCTTTGTGGCAGAGCTGAATGTGCATCCCTTGGCACATGCTCTGGTCTCTGTGCTGTGAGGCATTGGCTTTTTCTTTCTGCAGGTCTGGGTCAGGCCACACACAGCTCCTGGGTTTGCCGAGAACTGCCTGGTACAAGGCAAAGCCACCCAAAAAGGATCAGGAACAACCTAGGTGTCAGAGACCCCCATCTTCTCCTGCTCTACCCCAGAAACGAGGTCCTCAGACCACTGAAGAGAGGCCAGTGGGAAGATGTCTCATCAAGGATGCTTGAGACCCTGTTGAGCCACACAGACACTAATGGTCCCTTTGCTGGAGCTCTGCTCCATCAGGGTGCAGCACCAAGGTGGGCATCTGGAGGGGTCAGTGCCCCACAGCAGCTATGGCCAGGCTGGGTCCAGCATGGAAAGGGGAACAAGTTTCTCCCTCAGAGAGAGAAAGTAAAACTTAGAACTTCTCTTTTCCAACCAGGCAAACCACTGTGCAAGCAAGTACATGCCCCCTACCCTGCTCCTCTTCCTCCCTGCTCCCAGGAAAGTGTTTCCAGCAAACAGAACTACTGCTCAGACCCATCTGTCTTCACCTCCAGCAAGAAGGTAAGTCACCCCAAATATCTGGGGACACGTGTGTCCTCTGCCACTGCTCCCCAGCCCTCCCTCCCCGTCCCTCTCCTTTCTCACCCCTCATGGGCTTAAAGCAGGGAAAGGGGAAGAAGATGATGGGCGGGAGGAGGGGGCTTCAGGAATCTGTCCTTGCTGGCTGTGAACACCACTGGGCTCTGCAGGCTTGTCGTGGGCTCAGTGCCCCAGGTTTTGGGGTAAGTCTGTGTGCTCAGGACCTCCCCTTCTCTTTCCCAGCTCTGTGTACTGGAGATCTGCATCCCTTTTGCCTGTTTATTCCTTTCCTCTCTATCCCTCCTCTGTTGTGTCTCTTTCGCACCCCTTCCTCACTTGTGCTCTCCATTCCGTGGGGCCACTGCCTGTTCATCAGTGCTTGCTCCCCCAAGCATCCTCTGTGTGCATCTGATGTGTGACCACCCATATCCAGAACACGCACCGAGTGATTTATCTCACGCTCCACATCCTGGGCTCTCCCACCCCACAGTCCTGCCACGGATGCACATCAGAGGTTTTCAGCAACAGCAATGATTTCAGCTCATGCAATGAAACAACCTCAAAATCCTTCTGTGAAGTTGTTTTCACCATTGCATGTGGTGTATGTCTGTCTGCATTGGACAAAACATGGGTGCTGTGGTAGATCAGTGTGTGCATCTGGTGAGAGCACTGGCGTGTCTGTGCCCAAGGTGTAGCTGTGTGTTTGCCTCCTCTCAGTTCCCTCATCCCTGTGCTTGCAGGGAGCAGGATGCAGCCCGTGCTTTGGCTGGTGACCAGCGCCCTGGCAGCGGTGCTGGGCACAGCGCAGCTGGAGGAGAGCGTGTGTTTGGCACCCAACGGCCGGGAAGGCTTCCCGGGAGTCCCTGGCCTTGATGGGAGGCCGGGGCAGAAGGGTGACGTGGGAGAACCAGGTAAGTGGGAGCCAAGGATGTGCAGTGCGGGTGGCCTGGGAGCCTCCAGCTCTTGGTAGGAGCATCACAAGCTGTGGTAGCAGCTTGGTTGATGCCAGACGTACATGAACTTCTCCTCCTCACCCTCTCTCCCCAGGGAAATCAACACCGAGGACAGGCATCCGAGGATTCAAAGGGGATCAAGGTGAACCAGGGATTCCTGGTCTACCAGGGAAACAGGGCTACCAGGGCCCGCACGGCCCCCCGGGGATCCCAGGCCAGCCAGGGCCGAAAGGGGTCCAGGGCAAGGCTGCCAACGTCCTGGAGCAGCCACGTCCTGCCTTCTCTGCTTCACGGAGGTCCCCACCATCTGTGGGCAGGACAGTGGTGTTTGACAACATCATCACCAACCAGGAGAGCTCCTACAGTCCCCAGACCGGGCTGTTCACTTGCCACGTCCCCGGGCTCTACTACTTTGCCTTTCAGGTGGTCTCCACTGGGGACCTCTGCCTGAGCATCACCAAAAACAGGGAGAACGTGGTCAAATTCTGCGACCACAACAGCCGCAACATCCTGCAGGTGAACTCAGGCAGCAGCGTCCTCAGCCTGGCCAAGGGCGACCAGGTCTCTGTGAGCACTGACTCTGCCAGGGGCAGCATCTACAGTGGCTCTGAGGCAGACAGCGTCTTCAGCGGCTTCATGCTCTTCCCACAGAAGGGCTGAGGGACTACCAGTCCAGACCTGCTTAGCACCAGAGCATTGCAGTGTGCGTGTCTGCATGTATTTGTCCCTTGTGAGTGTGTGGGATGGTTTAGTATCACAGTAAAAGAGGATGGCCCTGAACTGAGCCACCAGACAGGTCCTGTGCTTCCACCAATGTCACCAAGTGGCCAGGCTGTTGGTCACCACTGCAGCAGCTGTCTTGGTGCTGAGCCTGCCTGCTCCATCCTGCAGGCAGAGCACTCATGGCCCCAGAAGCCCTTTCTGCTCCTGGGTGCTCAGACCCCACAGCAGGGGGGACCAGTTGACACTGGGGCCATTCACCAGTGCTTTGCTCCTGAGTGGGAAATCACTGCGTGCCACTGCTCCTGCTGCACTAACCACTGCAAATGCTTTTCTGGTGCTGGGTCACTACTGCCTCTCACATCAGAATAAATAAACCCTTCTTCCACTATAACCGTTGGTGTTTTCTTTCCTGTTCATGAATCCTCCTCAAACCATCAGTGTCCTTGGCCCTTTCCCAAGCTGCCCAGGGAGAGAAGTCATCCCAGCTTCCCCCTGGCCAAGCACAGATCCCAAGTGCAAAGGCAGAAGGACAGGAGGGAACTGCGTGCAGAATCAGAGCTGGCATTTACAGGAACAGGAAATTTCTGGGACTGGCCCATGTGTGTCTTTTTGCTGATTAATCCAATCTTGCTGTCCTGCACCAGGGTGAAAACAGGCAGCAGATCATGCACCTCACCCACATGGTCTTCTGTTGGTACCCAAACTCTCCCAGGAAGGGGAAAGGTGTCTGGGGTCCTCCAGCCTTTCAGCAAGGCGGGACAGGGACATCGGGGTGACTAATGGGGTTGCGGGGTGATGGTGGTGGAGTTGTGAGGTGAAATGCTTCTCCCTTTGGGTTGGGGTGAGACTGGTGAGCAGCTCAGGCTGGGCAGGTGTCAGGTAGCCAGAAAGCATCAGGGAAGCCACACAGGTGTCATACCCTGCGACTGCTACTTGGAGGGACTTCTCCACACATGCTGGGCAGCCAAATGTCTCCATTCCTGGTGCAGTGAGGAGACCAGGTCACCTGTGAGGAGCAACACCCTGACCAGGGATGCTGAGGCCCCAGCACATCCAGCACCCAGCAGAGCAGGTGGAGCACAGGACAAGGTGCGGACAGGACAGCCAGCCTGCAGGTCAGAAACCCTCAAGCAGAAATGCCCTTCAGTCCCATTTGCTGTGAATGCAGCATCTCCTGCCAGAGCAAAGACCTTGCACCAGCCCTTCATTTACAGTGGTGGCTCTGGCTCCATGGACCTGGCATGAGGGTCTGTTCCCCATCCACTCACTGGCCTTCTGCTCAGAAACAAGCTTAGGCTGGGTGAAAGGCAATTTGCAGTGAGTTATTCCCCTCGGTGTTTGGGGGGCTTGTGACACATCTTTTGCCAGCAGCTTATCCCCTCTCTGTCCATCCAGACCCTGCTGCTCTGGTGGCATCAGTGCAGGTCTCAGTGGACAGGAAAGTGCTTGTTTAGAGGAAACAACTAGACAAGAGGATGTGAAACTCAGCTGGGTGTCAGCTGGACATTCTGTGTCCCCAAGGGTTCTTTCCTAACTCTGTGACTTCCTCCGGGAGGTTGTCACGGAGAGCCCTCCACGCTGTGCTGTGACAGCGGGCTGTGGCCACAGCAGCCAGAAGCTCAGCAGCTCAACCAGAGGTAAGAGGTGCTGCAAGATCCATCTCTTTGGGGTGGGCTGCATGGGGGCTGGGGCATGGTGTAGTGCTGTGCTGTGTGAGAGGAGGAGGAGGAGAAAAAGGTACTGCCAGGCTGCACACATGTCATAGGGGCTTATGCACACATGTCCTTGCTGGGGGAAGACCCAGTCCCCTGGGCCAGGCACTGTCCTGGGACATCCCCAGCTGATGGGGGCTTGATCCTGATGGGCAGAGCCAGGAAAGCCAGGCTGCTGGAGGAGGGGGGAGATCGTCTGGGTCCAGCTGCAGTTCAACTGTCCGCAGTGGTGTGTGCATCTCAGGGGGTTCGGGACGCTGGGCCAGGGGTCTTGGGCCTGGCCACAGGTACTGCAAGACCTCATGACTCCATCCAAGTCCAGCTGCCCATGTGCCATCAGAGGCTGTCCTGGGGGTGGTGATGAGACTGAAGTCATCATTAAATATCTGTCCCCGCAGTGTCTGGCTATTGGTACGGGGGGGACACTGAGGGTACAGCCATCACAGGCAGGTGCTCCTGCTGCAGTCAGACTCATAGCACAGTACCTCCTTTGCCCCATGGCCTGGAAGCGACCTGCTGTGGCCCCTCACTCTACCACTTTCTTTCTATTGTCATGCTCCAGAACACCAAAATGGGACAGAGCTTCTGGCAGCAGCTCTGCCTGGCCCTTGCCCTCCTCCTGAATCTGGGGTCTGCTGTGGCTCAAGATGCCCCTCACAGATGCTATGGGACTCCAGGCCTGCCTGGCATGCCGGGTGTGCCGGGCAAGGATGGCCGGGATGGGCTGAAGGGAGCCAAAGGAGAGCCAGGTGAGTGAGCAAGGAGGGGAACCACACAGGCTGTTGAAGCGGGGGCACTGAGTCCTCCGTGGCCACCTGCCTTGGTATGCAGGCCATGGAGAGCATCCTCTGTGGACAGGGCAGGAGGAGAAGAGGCTGAAGAGAGGCAACAAACCTCTGCTGCCAGATGGAAGGGTCTGGAGGGGCCTCTCCCCACATCCTGCCATTGACGCTGACTCCGTTTCACTCCCCACCACCCCACAGGCATCCCAGCCACTCCTGCAACACGAGGTCCCAAGGGCATGAAAGGGGAACCGGGCAGCCCTGGTGTGCCAGGCAAGATGGGCCTCATTGGCCCCCCTGGTCCCCCTGGAGACCCTGGGGTCATGGGCCTGCCCGGAGAGCCAGGTTTGCCAGGCGTCTACAAGCAGAGGCACCAGTCAGCATTTTCAGTGACGAGGCAGACCATCCAGCCCCCCTTGAGTGACGTCCCCGTGGTGTTCAATCACGTCATCACAAATATCAACGATGACTATGACACCACCACGGGCAAGTTCACCTGCAGGCTTCCCGGCCTCTACTACTTCGTCTACCACACCTCACAGAATGCCAACCTCTGCGTTGCCCTGTACAAGAACATGAGCAAGATGGTCAGCTTCTGCGAGCACAAGACCAACACCATGCAGGTCAGCTCTGGTGGGGTCCTCCTCCACGTGGAAGCTGGGCATGAAGTCTGGCTGGAGGTGAATGAGTACAACGGCATGGTGGGCACTGGCAACTCTGACAGCATCTTCTCAGGGTTCCTGCTCTTCCCGGACTAGAGCCCATTCCACCACGCCAACCTCTTTGCCCTGCCCTGCAAACACTGCTGCTCACTGCCAGGCTGCTGCTGGTGCTCCAGGTTTCTCTGATGGGTGGGAACCCCTCGCAAGGGGTCAGCCCCAGCTGCCAGGGACAACTCCCTGGTGTGGGGACCAAACACAGGTGACTGCTGAATGGGGGGAACAGGCAGATCTGGGTGAAGATTCACCCAGAGTGATGGTGCCACCCGCCCAGAGTCGCTCTGGCACTGCCACGTGCATCCACCCTGATAAACCCACATCACCATCTGCTGCTGGAGCCAGAGGTCTCTCTGTGTCTCTCCATCCCCACCTGGGTAGGACCATGGACAGCCAGGTGTCCTGGAGCAGGCTTGCAGCAGCACCTTTGCTATGACCCAGCTGTGGGAAGTGTCAATAAAACCTTCCCTAATGTGCCTGGCTGAGTGTGTTTTTTCCTCCATGGCTTGCCATTCTGCAGGAGGAGCCCACGTGTGGCTGGCTGGATGTGGTGTTCACATGTGTATGCGTTTGTACACAACTTCCGGACATCTATATGGCATCAGAATGTCCGCAAACCCTGTTTGGCCCAACTGTGCTCAGCACCAGTGAGCACTGTTTCCAATCCTGGCTTTGCCCACTTGGTTACAACCTCCAGCTGCACTGACTGCAGGAAGGGGATGGTTCCCAAAAGCATGCACGCAGCCCTCACTTAGGGAGGATCAAGCCTCTTCTCCAAGTAGGTGTCCTGATACTCCCTTTCCCATCCAGGTGGATAGGATTCAGTTGCAGAGGGCCACAGACCATGCAGCAAACCTCCTAGATATGTCTCTGGTGCCTGGGACATCCCCAGGAACCAGCCTCACCAGGGACATGGCAGGGCAAGCACTGGCTTCCCAGAGTAAGATCAAAGGAGCTCATGGCTGTGGAGGTTACAGAGCCCACTAAAAGCCATTGGAGATTCCTCCTGGTGGCACACATTTTACTGTGGAAATAGACAATGTCTTCCCATGAGCGTCCTGTGATCCACCTCTGCAAGACATCAGCAGAAAGCAGGAGGGAAATGTTTCTACCACAGGGTGGAACCATTTCATAGAATCATCATAGAATAGTTTAGGTTGGAAGAAACCTTCACAGCTCATCCAGTGCCACCCCTGCCATGAGCAGGGACATCTTCACCAGCTCAGGTTGCTCAGAGCCCCGTCCAGCCTGGCCTGGGATGTCTCCAGGGGTGGTTCATCCACCACCTGTCTGGGAACCTGGACCAGGCTCTCACCACCCTCAGGGCCAACAATTTCAACAATTCAACAGTTTCAACAATTTCAACAATTTCAACAATGTCCAGCCTGAATCTCCCTCCTTTAGTTTAAAACCATCACCCCTTGTCCTATTGCAACAGCCCCTGCTCAAAAGTCTGTCCCCATCTTTTTTCTTGGCTTCTTTTAAGCACTGAAAGGCCACACTAAGGTCTCCCTGGAGCTTCTCTTCTCCATCTGAACACCCCAACTCTCTCACCTGTCCCCAGCAGAGCTGTTCCAGCCTCGGGTCATTCCTGGGGCTCCTCTGGCCCCTCTCCAGCAGCTCCATGTGTGTCTGTGCTGAGGACCCAGAGCTGGACCAGCACTGCAGGGGGTCTCACCAGAGCGGGGCAGAGGGGCAGGATCTCCCCAAACCTGCTGCCCACGGGGCTGGTGACACAGCCCAGGGCACCATTGGCTTCTGGGGTCCAAATGCACATGGCTGGGTTGTGTCCAGTCTTTCAGCCTCCAGCATCCCCAAGTCCTTCTTCACAGGGCTGCTCTCCATTCCTTCATCCCCAGCCTGTGCTGGTACTGGGGGCTGCCCCGAACCAGGTGCAGGACCTTGCATTTGGCCTTGTTGAACTTTATGAGCTTCACACTTCCCATCCACAACATTTTGGAGAGCTTGGGGGACAGACTTAAGGTGATGGATGCTGAGACCCTGTAGCATCCTCTGGGCCTGCTGGTGCCTCCTGGCAGAGCTGGGTATGTACAGAGCAGCCTAAAGGGTGTTAGCTAAGGGCATACACATTTCTGCAGTCCTGAGGGGTTACCCCAAACTCGACTAGAACTCATGGCAGTGTTCCCCAAAGCAAGCACACCAAAGCAAGGCCCAGGGACCCTGCAGGGCAGAGCAGATACCCCCCTGCTCCCTGGCACCAGAGCTGTGTGTCTGAGGGGCCTCAAATTGTCATTTGGGGACAGAATATCTTGCTGAGCTGACAGCATTTGTGAGGGATATGAAAGTGCTGCTGAAGAAAGAGCAGGAGCTTAAGATAAAAAAGGGATGTGGCCCGGATCCTTTCACAACAGCCCTAGCAGCAAACATCTGCTTCCCGTCGTGGTCATTTCACGGCACGACACTGGTGTGTCCTGCTCCATCTCCGGGTTCGTGCAACGAGGTGTTTAAGGTAAGGTAAAACAAGGCTGAGCCCCAGCTCTCCCCTGCAGGCAGGAGCACGCGGGGAACACGGCAGCACCAGGGTGCTGGTCACCCCCTGCATCAACAGCACTTTGCTGTGTCAGAAGAGGAAGGGTGCTGCTGGGCTGGGGGTGCTGGAGATCCCTGGTAGGACCCCAGGGGCTGATCAGTATTAGTCTGAAGGGTGTCCTGGAGATGCTCTCTTGCTCGAGATGCTTTGTCATCTGCCTGGGCCTGGGCTGGGAAACTGCAGGTTGGTCCTTGTGCTTCCACATCTGAAATGGAGCTGTTGTGGCTGGAGGATCCAACTTACTGGCCTCTTTTCCTGCTGACAAGAGAGTTTCAGCACTGGGAGAGTCCACCTTAGTCCAGAGAGTGTGATTGGGGTGACTTGATGTCCTGATACAGTCCCCAAATTCCCAGTGTGTACCCTGCATGCACCTGCACCAGGAGCTGAGGGAAGGAGCTGAGCTGTGGGATGCAGGGAGGGCAGAAGGAAGATGGGACCCCAGGGACTGGAAGCCCAGACCACCATCCCAGTATGGCTGGTTAGATACAGAAATGCTTCTGGGATGAAGCAGGCATGTGGCGGTCCACAGTGGGAACCTGCAGGAGTTAGGAGAGTGGGTTTGGAGACTTCTTTGCTATCTGCAAGGACTAAAGCTGTTTCTTGCGTATGCTGGTGGAAAGCAGATGATGGAACTCTCTGGCCTGCATAAGGATTTTACCCTACAGTTGTGGTCCTAAGATGGGACGGAGGACTTCTCCTCTGAGGGAGCAGTGGGGACTCAGGACAGCAGGGACTTCCAGCACGTGTCTGTGGCAGCGTGGCCAGGCTGGACACCAGACCTTGGGGACAGGATAACTTGTCCCTACATGTTCAGGTGGCTGAAGCTCTGGGCACTTGTAAACTGGTAAATTAAGAGTGGGAAGAGACCGACAAGCCCTTCCATGCACAAAGGGGCTGGTGCCTCCAAGGCCATCAGGTGGACAGATTTGGCTCTGCAGCAAGATGTTTTCCCTCCCTCGTGGTATTACCCAGAAGTGCATTTAATCCTCATCTTCTAGAACAGCACAGTGCCTTCCCCATCCCTCCAACTGACCAAGCCAAGCCCCTCGACATCCTTCTATGCTCCAACAGATGCAGACCTTGTGGGTGGTGCTGATCTGCCTGGCTGGAGGGCAGCTTGCCAGCGCCAAACTCTGCGAGACCTACGGCTACATCCCAGGCATCCCAGGGATACCAGGACAGCCGGGCAAGAATGGCAGAGATGGGGACAATGGCCTAAAGGGTGAGCGAGGTAAGGAGGATGCTTCAGGTGGGGAAAACATTGTCTTGTGAATACCAAGAGCAGGAACATGATAGAATCATTGACCAGTTTGGGTTGAAGGGACCTTCCCAGCTCCCCCAGTTCCCCCCCTGCCATGAGCAGGGACATCTTCACCAGCTCAGGTTGCTCAGAGCCCCGTCCAGCCTGGCCTGGGATGTCTCCAGGGATGGTTCATCCACCACCTGTCTGGGAACCTGGACCAGGCTCTCACCACCCTCAGGGCAACAATTTCTTCCTGATGTGACCTGAATCTCCTCTCCTTTAGTTTAAAACAATTACATCTTGTACTATTGCAACAGATCCTACTCAAAAGTCTGTCCCCAATTTTCTTTTAAGCACAGAAAGGCCACACTAAGGTCTCCCCGGAGCTTCTCTTCTCCAGCTGAATAGCCCAACTCTCTCACCTGTCCCCACCAGAGTTGTTCCAGCCTCGGGTCATTACTGTGGCTCCTCTGGCCCCTCTCCAGCAGCTCCATGTGTGTCCTGTGCTGAGGACCCAGAGCTGGACCAGCACTGCAGGGGTTCTCACCAGAGTGGAGCAGAGGGGCAGAATCCCCCCCAAACCTGCTGCCCACGGGGCTGGTGACACAGCCCAGGGCACCATTGGCTTCTGGGTTACTAGTGCACATGGTGGCTCATGGACAATCTTTCATCCCCCAGCACTCCCAAGTCCTTCCCCACAGGGCTGCTCCACATCCCTCCATCCCCAGCCTGGATTGACACCCAGGGTTGCCCCAGCCCGTGTGCAGGACCAGACGCATGGTCTTGGGAAAGCAATCCATTTTCCACCCGTCCCTTTGGGGTGTTATCAGGTGGGGGTGACGCTCGGAAACAGGAGAGGCTGGACAGACTGGAGAATCCCAAGGAACCTGGGGACAGAAGGTGCATGATGGCAAGGGGTGTCACACCTGCCGAATGTGTGGGCGTCTCTGCCAACCTACACCCCGGCATAGATGTTGGTGGTTTCCTTCCCAGTGCCCCATCTGCAGACACGTGGTGCATGGCTGCGACCACAATTATTCTTCCTCCTTTTTACTAGGTCCCCCTGGTCAGGTGGAGCATGAAGAAGACATAGGGGAGAACGGAGACCCAGGAGTTCCAGGGTACCCTGGGAAGATTGGCCCCAGGGGCCCCCCAGGTTTCAGGGGGCCACCAGGTGTCATGGGACCCCCTGGCCCTCCAGGGGACTCTGGTGACTACGAGTCCACTTTCAAGTCCGCCTTCTCGGCTGCCAGGACCATCAGCTCCTACCCACGCCGGGACCAGCCGGTCCGCTTTGATCGCATCATCACCAATGAGAAGGGCCACTATGAGAACCGGTATGGCCGCTTCATCTGCCAGGTCCCGGGCATCTACTACTTCACCTACCATGTCACCTCCAGGGCCAACCTGTGCCTCAGTGTGAAAAAGGGCCAGAGTAGAACCAGGGCCGAGAAGGTGGTGACCTTCTGTGACTACGTGCAGAGCAGCTACCAGGTCACCACCGGTGGCGTGGTCCTCAAGATGGCAGTGAATGAGTCTGTCTGGTTGGAGCCGACAGAGAAGAACTCCCTCATGGGGATCGAAGGCTCTGACAGCATCTTCTCTGGCTTCCTGATCTTCCCCGGGGCTTAGTCCACCAGCAGTGTCCCTCTGCCCTCCCTTCTGCTGGCTGGCCCTGCATGGCCGAGGACTCCCCAGGAGATCACTCTGCTCCAGATTCAGTGCCCTAAGCCTGTTGCTGCTGGTCTTGTACATTAAATGACAGGTTCTTGTGCAACTGATCCTTCCTACATAGGATTTTTCTCCTTCTCCCCATATGATGCTCAGACACCCGGGGCACTGCCTCCTGAACCTCTGGATACATCCTGGGCTCATGAGTATCTTATTATTGCTGATCAGATCCAGACGATTCATGCAGCTCCTGCTGCAGCCCACACTGAGTATCTGCTTCCAGAACCACTCAGAGAAAATGTCAGCCCAGGGTTAGGAAAACATGGAGAGGAAGCCTGGTCTTTATGGGGACACATGATGTAGCAGGAAAATTGGGATCACCGTCTACTGGTGCCGGAGATGGTGCTGAACTGGAGAGTCCTGAGGCTGGTAGGACCTGGGGACACCAAACTCTCTATACGCCTTTTTGGGGGGAGAGTGGTGGTGACAATGATAGCCACAGAAGCTTGTCAAAGCTTGTGACAAGGTGACCCACGTGTATGTGGGGAAGCCAGAGCCTGATGCCATGATGAAAGAGGTGTGGGGCACATGGTTACCCCCTGGTCCAACTGGGAAGGGTCTGGAGCAGCCCCATAACCCTAGCAGAGAATCCACACCTACAAGTCCTACAGTGCACCCAGGCCCCCCTGGAGAGCCAAGGACCCATGGCCCTCCAGATGAGGACCCCAGGGGTGTCCCTGTCCCTGGGGCAAGTGATACTCCAGAATCGTACCTGAGTGGGGGTTTGCCTACAGCCCCCAGCCCAGCCACAGCAGGTGGTACCCAGAGCTGTGAGGTGTGAAGCCCATGGGGATGTACACAAGGCACAGAACAGGGGAGTTTCTTGAAGGGGTCTGAGGTTTGAAAGAGGCTGGTGGAAGGGGATGATGACGAAGGGTCTGGGGGGGAGTGGGATGTAGTGGATTTTATGAAGCTTCGCTCCTTTGCTCTCAGGGCCTGCTGGGGGGTCAGGGTACGCGGCTCCCGCTGCCCCAACGCAGGACGGTGCCCCGGGCCGGGGCCGGTGCGGCCGCTGAGGCTCCGGAGCGATGTGCCGGCAGAGGGCACCGGAGACCGGCCCAGCCCTTCCCCGTCCCACCGGCTGGGGGGCAGAGCTCTGACGCTCAGCTCTGCCCTACACGTAAATCCGGGAGGAGGCACCGGGCAGGATTAGTGCCGCCTTTTGCAGCCCTGTCTTCACGCTCTGTCCTCGCCACCTCTCCGCTTGATCCTTCCCTCCCGCAAAATCTGTGGCTCCTGATCCCTGAAGTGCAGCCACCCCGTGTGCCCAGACCTCCGATCACACAGTGATCACCCTGATCACAAAGTGGTCAGAGCAGAGATGTTCAGTGTCGCACACCAAAGCTCTGCCAGTGCACGAGTGCTGGGCTGCTTCTAAAATGCAGCTGCAACGCTCACACCATTTGCAGCTGGGGACGCAGCACCCCAAATAAAATCAGGTCAGCGGGGCAGGTGGAGGAAAAGAGTAGGTGTTTGACCCCCGAAACAGGGGCTGAGCATCAGCTAAGTCTCCTAAACCCTCTGCAGGAGACAGCAAAGCGAGGGGCAGTCGATGCACTGGAGGACAGGGCTGCCATTCACAGAGCCTTGACAGGCTGGAGAAATGACCTGGCAGGAACCAACTGACATTTAACAGACGTGGGATAACCCCGTGGAATAGGACAGGCAGGGAGCAGGAGGAAGCTTTGCAGGAAGGGATCTGGATGCTGGTGGACAGCAAGTTGAAGTTTTCTGCCTTTCAGAGTAATTGATATAATAATTTTGGACTTTTGAAAAGGTCTTTGTCAGGACCTCTCTGGAGTGGAGTTGGTTTTATTTTTAAAACTGATGTCTGACCTAAGACCAGCACAAGCCAAAGGGTTTCTGGTGCCTTGGCTGTACCTGGAGAGGGTCAGAAGGCAGCGCAGGTACCTGAAGTGCCTAAAGTCTCTAAAGTGCTGCTCACTGTGCATATGCAGCTGGAAAACAGAGGTGCATGGGGCAATGCTCCCTCCCGCGGGGCTTGGTCAGCACCCAGTAATGTCACCTCAGGCACTAGGTCTGGGGGACAGCAGCTCTCTGCTCCCCCCAGAGCTGCCACTTCTTTGGCCACAGAGAAGCACACGCCTCGATATCCCAAATGAGTGAGAGAAGTGGGGCAGACGGCCATGGTCGCTGTGGCGGGTGGTGGTCCATGCAGCATCCCCGCTCAGTTCTTCCAGAGCCACCCAGGGAGGGTGGGGAGTTCCTGACTCTGCGGGAAGCCCTGAAGCCCCAGACCTGCACCCCAGGGCAAAGGGAGGACCCACAATGCCGAACTGCAGGTGCCCTGTCCCACGGGAACAGCCACAGCCAGAGGCTGGACGGCTGCCCCGTGGGTGAACCCTCTGTGAGATCCCCAGTGGTGCTCAGGGTCATGGCAAGGAAGATGAAAACCCGTCCGGGTAGCTCCGTGCTGTGCTGCCAGACATGCTTTTCCTGCCCGATGGTCCCGGAGAACAGCGGGACTGCTCCAGCCCTACTCTCAAACCTCCCCGCCCTGCACGGTGGTACGTAATTAATTATCCCATGTAAAATAAAGCAATCTTGGAACAACAGAACAATTAACAGGAGAGTTGAAAAGAAACCTGTTGCCAGGTCAGGTGCTGACTGATGGCGAGGACGCCAGACAGGGGAAGATCCACATTCACTGTTTCTCAGGGAAAGGACCAATTTGCATCTTTAATTATAATTCTTTACATCTTACCCATGAGCATCTCTCACACACTAAATTTTAGCCTGGCCACGTCTGCACCCGTTGAATATATTTGCAGGTTTGAACAAAACCTGGGAGGTGACAGAGGTGAGCTGTCCCAGAGCTCCGTGCATGCTCTGCTGTGCCGTCCCTGTGTTCGCTCACACCAGTCTGTGCACGCTCACATCGTGCACACTCACCCTGCTCTGAGCATGTACTTGCTGCTCTGTGCACACTTGCACTGTGCACACAGCACACTCACCCTGTTTCCTGCACAGACGCAGTGTTTTGCATATGTTTGCACTGTGCACATGTGCACTCTCACTGTGCTCTGTGCACTCTCACCCTGCTCCGTGAACTCTTGCCCTGCTCCGTGCACTCTCACTGTGCTCCCTGCACTCTCACCGTGTTCCACTCTCACCGTGTTCCCTGCACTCTCACCCTGCTCTGTGCACTCTCACCCTGCTCCGTGCACTCTCACTGTGCTCTGTGCACTCTCACCATGCTCCGTGCACTCTCACTATGCTCCATGCGCTCTCACCCTGCTCTGTGCACTCTCGCCGTGCTCTGTGCACTCTCACTGTGCTCTGTGCACTCTCACTATGCTCCGTGCACTCTCACCCTGCTCCGTGCACTCTCGCCGTGCTCTGTGCACTCTCACTGTGCTCTGTGCACTCTCACTATGCTCCGTGCACTCTCACCCTGCTCCGTGCACTCTCGCCGTGCTCTGTGCACTCTCACTGTGCTCTGCGTGCTCTCTGCAGACCTGCCCTGACACGCACGTTCTGCTCCTCTTCTGTTCCTCTTGATTTTCCTTTGATTGTAATGGCACCCAGGTGAAACTGGAGCAGCAGTTGCTCCTCGTGGTCGAGACAAAGTTAAGCCGTGGAGCTTCGCCAGGTGGTGCTGTGATCCTTGTCGGTGGAGCCGGGCCTCCACTGAGCTCTGGGATGTGGCCAGACAGAGGCCACCAGATGCTCAGCAGATGCTCTGGTAGAAGTTGAGGTGGGTAGGGATTTGAGGTGACTCCAGAGCAGGAGTTTTAGGGGTCTGATTGTTTTGTCAAGCTGCAGTAAGTGGCTGCGAGCTGCTCGTGTCTCTGGTGCTGGAGGTCGCACAGACTTGTGAGCTTAGTGGGACAGAGGGACACAGAGCTACAGGGACCAGCAAGAATATCACATGGAGGCTTCTCCTGCATCATCTCACTGGAGTTTCGGGGGTTTCCTCTTTATCAAAGTTCCAATCCAGGTATAAGCAGGACTCTGGCAAGTTCTGCTGCCATGGAGCACACTAAGTGCCTATCGGTGTTCACAGACAGTGAAGCTGAACTGGGAAGATCAAAGCACAGTCATGCTGTTTGTCAGCAAGATTGAGCCAGGGACATCAGTCCCATGATCTGGTCTAACATCACTGGGAACCACGGTGGCACTTTCAAAGGTGTTGATCCATATGCGCCGTGCCCCATCAGTCCGCAGCACCCACTGTCGGGGAAAGAGCCCTCACCAAACCACCGCCTGGACACGGTCCTTCCCGGCAACACCACACAGCCACAGTCGTGCTGCCCAGCAGGGTCTGCTGGAGAGTCTTCTGGAGGCCCCGTGCAAGCCCTGTCTGGCATCTGATGTCCCACGTAGCTCACGATGCTGCTCCTAGGCCCATGGGAAGCCTCAGTGGTTCGGTGTGGTGCCGTGCCACCAGTGCGCTCTGGCAGAAGTGTGACTGGGCAGCGCACCAGATAGCGTTTGCTGGGACGGTTGTGGACACCAATGGGACACAGCAGGACCAACTCAGGCTGGGCAGAGGCTGAAGACACGCATAGACTCACAGACTCACAGAATGTCATGGGTTGAAGGGACCTGGAAAGCTCACCCAGTGCAATCCCCCCATGGAGCAGGAACACCCAGATGAGGTTACACAGGAAGGTGTCCAGGCGGGTTGGAATGTCTGCACAAAAGGAGACTCCACAACCCCCCTGGGCAGCCTGGGCCAGGCTCTGCCACCCTCACCCCCAACAAGTTTCTTCTCATCTTTCAGTGGAACCTCCTGTGTTCCAGTTTGCACCCATTGCCCCTTGTCCTGTCACTGGTTGTCACCCAGAAGAGCCTGGCTCCATCCTCCTGACACTCCCCCTTTCCATCTTGATCCCCAGGAATGAGTCCCCCCTCAGTCTCCTCTTGTCCAGCTCCAGAGCCCCAGCTCCCTCAGCCTTTCCTCACACGGGAGATGCTCCACTCCCTCCAGCATCTTGGTGGCTGCGCTGGACTCTCTCCAGCAGTTCCCTGTCCTGCTGGAACTGAGGGGCCACAGCTGGACACAATATTCCAGGTGTGGTCTCCCCAGGGCAGAGCAGAGGGGCAGGAGAACCTCTCTCGACCTGGTCACTTCATTGTCAGCAGGGCGGGAGCTCCACACACACATCCCCTGGGTGCACTGGTTCTGCTGGAGGATGGGACTGGTTGCAACCTCAGTGGGACTCATTGGGAGTTTGATAAAGCAGGAACCATCTGAGACAGGGAAGGGCGTTCAGACAACAGCTCCTCTTTCAAATCTAACCTCAGGGTTTCTGATGATAACTTTGTTTCCCCCATTCTGGCTCAGGCTTGGATTTGAATTCGAATGGGAAGGTGCAATAACATCTTTAGCCTGGAGCAACACAGACTGGCTTGTCTCCCACTTGGAGCTGCACAAGGAATTCCTGCTCTTCCTGGCCCCTCCGCAGGGACAGGGAGCAGCGGCAGCTTAGCTCCAGACTGGCCACCAAGGGGTTAAGTCCCAGACCTTTTTTTCCTGCTCTGCCTCCTTATGAGGAACAGCCTTTGCGGGGCTGCAGAAAGGGTCTTTCTTTCCCCAGCAGATCTCTGGGAATGAAAAGTCTGTGTTCCAGATATTAAATTACTCATAAAATAGTTGGCCTGTCCCTGAGGCGGCTCGGCAACCCCCCAGCCCCCGCCGCCCGCTCTGACGGGCTGCTGATGTGCATCTGCATGTCACCTCCTGCTACAAGGTCAATCTCTCCAATTTAAAGCAGCAACGTTGGAAAGCAAACCAGATTTCAGCCGGAATTAGCTTCAAATGGAGCATTCAGGGGACTGGTGCTGGGAAGGGAGTGCAGGAGGAGAAGGACAAGCAGTGCCGGGTTGTGGGGTGGTGCGATCCTGATGCTGCAGCACCCCGTGGCGGGGCACCCCTCAGCCCTGGGGCTGCACCGAGGATGCAGGGATGCTGCCATGGGAGAGGATGCTCAGGCATCCCCAGCCCTGCAGTGTGGGGGGTGTGCGGGCAGGGTGGTGGAAACAGCTCACCCCCTCACCCCATTGCAGCCTTTACAGCCCCAGTCCGTGGCCCTGGGTGACAGAGAGTCGCTGTGCCCCCGTGGGAGGCCATTTGGACCCGTGTGGCCACCAGTGACTCACAGTCGGTGCGGGTGCAAGTTGGGATGGTGGGTACAAGGCAGGATGGTGGGTGCGAGGCGGGATGGTGGGTGCAACGTGGGATGGTGGGTGCGAGGCGGGATGGTGGGTGCGAGGTTTCCACAGGAATGCGCAGGGATGGGGAGCCCGGTCAGCGCTCAGCTCCAGGCTCAGCTCACCTCCGCGTCAGGCTCAGGTCCTTCCTTTCTGCTGCCTCCCACCCTCCTGCCCAGCCCTGGGTGATGCAGAGGAGCCTGACGGGAGCACGGCTGGGTCCTGCCTGTCCCAGGGCAAGTCCTTAACCCCTTGGGGTACACACCTCAATGAGCTCGGGTTTGCCTCCCCGGGTCCCGGAGAGCTGTGCTGATGGGGGTCTCTGCCATGATTCAGGACCAGGCTGTCAGTGAAACCCTAAAACCAGTGCTAGAGATGTGACCACACCGTTCTGGTAGAGCCCCACACAGCCCAGCTCTCCTCTCCAGAGGTTTTCTGTGTTTTGCAAGAATAAGGAAAGGCAGATTTTCTTTTCTTCCACTACTGGTTCCTGGGAGTGATTGGGGACAAACCAGTGACCCCCCCGAGTGCCTCAGTTTCCCCACAGAACAGACCCTGCTGTGTTACAGAGGCTGTCATACCAGCCTCGCTGGAGAGGCGTGGGGGTTTCAGCCCTCATTTTGCAGCACTCGCCAGGAAGTTGAGCCGTGATCTCAGCCTACGTGAGGCTCTGAGACAAGCCCCAAGCCCCGTCCTTGTCACATATGTAGCCATGTGCCTCTCATGATGCAAGTCAGGGGCTCACGAGAATTAATACGCGGGGCACGTAGCAGGCATAGGCACCACAAGCAAACCACACAAACACCATGCAAAGCACAACACACTTTCAGCCTGAGAGCAATGCGTGAGCAGGCTGGGCAGTCAGGACTGGGAGGGAAGAGCCCAGGATTGCTCTCGACAGCCTCCCGCTGCCCTAGATCTTACATTTACATGCAGAGGAAAAATAAAGAGAAAGCAAACAAGACAGGCAGGAGCCCCCAGCGCAGCGAGACGCTGCCATGTGCAGCCTCGCGAGGGCTGCAAAGCGCAGAAGGGTCCCCGGGGAAACGCGAGCAGCATGCGTGGACACATACCTGAAATACCCATCTGGTTTTTGAACAGGGATTATCTGTGAGTCTGCAATGCTGGCTGACTTGGGAAGAGCAGGGGTTGGAGCCATAGGGTGAGGGCTCAGAAAACAGCCCCCCAAGGGCTGAATGCCGCTGCCCAGTGCTCCCTTCTGTTCCCATTATGTGCCAGGAGAGCTTTTGTCTGGGGATGCTGGCATGTGCAGTCGCCAAGGAGACGGGAACAGGCGGGTCAGCAGCAGCACGTCCAGAGGAGCCGGACAGCCCTGCACATCCTGGAGCAAGCAGCCCAGTGTCCTCTGCTGTGGAGGCCACCCTGTGTCATGGGTCCAGCCCTGCACCCTGGCGATGGCCATGAGGGGGGTGTGGGGAGTCACGCCCTGGGAACACGAGGGTTTTCTGCAGTTTTGGTTCTTGGAGACCCCCCTGCAGCATGCAGCACTGGTGACCAGCCATCGGAAGCCCTCAGCATCCACCAAAAACCAGACTCTGCTCCTGTGGTGACGCCTGAGCTCTGCCGAGCACCAGGCTGGTCCTGCCGGTGCCACCAGCTGCCGGCAGTGGAGCACAGTCCCTTGGGATGCAGGGACCGTTCTGGGTGCAGTGCTGGGTGCCTCCTGCACACCCTGGGTGCTGGTCCTGCCCAGGGACTGCTCCTTGGAGAAAGGATCAACTGGCCTGTCCCAGGGGGTCTCCTGGGCCAGGCTGAGTGGCCAGGAGAAGGTGGTCTCCTCTCTTTCTATCATTCTTGTGGATCCACCACAACTGCTCCAACACTGCCCCCAGGCTGAGGATGAGTCCTGGAAGTTCTTCAGTCCTTTGGTCTCCACCTCCATCAAGCTTGTCTCTCAGGCTTGTGGAAAAGCAAGTCCTAGGAGCTAAAGCTGTAGGCCAAAGAGTGTTTTGCTACACAGCACTTAATATCTATTTTGATTTGATTCAGAGGAGGGCCTGTGTCCGAAAGAGGTGGGGAAAAAGCCTTTTTAAAGGAAAAACAGATGCCAGGGGGTCTGTGAAATGGTGTAGCACCCTTCTGCCTTCACACCCCAACGACTGCCCCAAAGGGCAATGCACACAGATACTCCTGTCGTTTGCCAGGCTGGGACCTCAGGAGGGACCTCCTAGCATCAGTGAGGTGGAAAGACGGACTGGGGTTGTTCAGGAGTCTTGTCCTCCTCCTTCAGGCAGGCTGCTTCGTCGTCCTGTGGCTCCCATCAGGGTTTTGTGTGGTTGTCACCATTTTCAGTCTTTCCCCCTGTATTCTATTTCCCCTCATAAAATGTATTGCAGAAATATCAGATGTGTCTGAATACTGTGTATTCATGACCCCAAGGACCTCTACCAGAACGTCTGAGCACCCTGAGCCCATGCGGACAGAAGCAGCACCATTTATTATTAACGTATTTTGTTTTTTGTGATTCTGGATTCAATGTATTTAATTTTTAAAGGCAACTTGTGTTGGTCTGGGTTTTGCTCTTTTTTCCCCTCCCAGCACTAAAATGTGAGTGCTGTCAAGCAACCTTTATTTCCCCAATTTGCATTTCTTCTGGTTTCCCTTGACCCTGGTTTTGCCGCAACACCGCATGTGTCTAGAAGAGCTCAGAGAGACTGAAGTGAATGTTGCAGGAGACAGGCAGCACCTGCCCAGGTTTCCTTTTGCAATTTTCAGCCATGGAAGATGAACCTCCATCACAACAAGCTGGGTTCAGCCTCACGGCTGTGCTCGCGGTGTGGCACAACTACTTGTCACAGTGTGTGAGATCAGTGGAGGTTACAGCTGCTCTGCCTCTGTGCAGGACACCAAGTCCTCCATCCTTACCCCTGGTGTCTTTGTTGCACTGTTGCTGTGGCCCTGAAGTCCTCACGCCCTGATGCATCTGCAGGCGCATCCTTCCTGCATGTCCTGTTTGCCAAGTCAAGGTGATCCGCTGCGGGAGATGGGCTGTGCAATAGAGCTAAATCCTCTCTTGGTGGTCTCTTTTGGCCTGGGACAAAGTCCAGCAGCTATTGGCAACTCATAGTCCAGCAACGTGGATGCTCTGGTGTGTAGTAAGTAGTTAGAAATTGCACTGAAACCCTGTAGTGGAGACATTAATGATGAACCTCTTCAGTATGTGTTCTCAGGAGTGGATTTTCCAGGGCTTGGTAAGGTACTGAAGCTCCTGCCAGCACCTTAACACAGTTTGGTTAAACAGTGAGCAGCCCAGGCTGTTATTCAGTCTCAGCCAGCCCGGCACCCCTGCCAGGACCATGCAAGCACAGAGGCCACCTGAGCTCCGGCAGGACGCCGTCCTTGTCCACCAAGCATCCTGGAGACACGATCCGTGGGGCTCGGCCACTTCGCCTCTGGCTGCTGCAAACGTTCCGCTGCTCTGTGAGACACGGTGTGTGCACCGCACTCGGCTGGGAATTTTCGCACACCTGACGTGTCATATAACTGCCTCTGAGCAGCTGGCAAGCAAACAAGGGGACGTGTTGGAGCACAGACCGGAATGAGGAGGGTGATAGGTATGTCTGTGCCTGCTTCCATTCCCAGCCCAGGCGTGTGCTTCGGGGCCCTGCTTTATGCCCTGAAAATACAGAAGGCACAGGGGCAAGCGCACGTTTCGGGGTGGACTGTTTGACACCTCTGGGCTGCTGGGGCTATTGTGCAGCTTGTTTTTCTTCCCTCTTAACCGGGGACTGCCTGCTGCTGTACAAAGGGCAAAATGCCGCAGCAGGAGACAGCCGTGCTCCAGCCAGGAAAACGCAGCCGACATTTTCCTCCTTCCCTGGCTTTGCCGCTAGATGTCATAGGAAAAGCAACATTGCCGGCCCTGTTCGGTTCTCCCCGCTGGGATTCTGGGGTCTGTCAGGTCCTCCTCCCACCACTGGACACGCAGCATCTTCCCAACCTCCACCTCGGTGGCTTTGTGCGTCTGCAGAGCCCCTGGAGAAACCATCGCCAGGGATTCAGGGTTCAATGGACATTGAAATGCAACTGAAACCTTTTTTTCCCAGCGCCTGGCTAAGCCGCCCGCTCAGACCCTCCCAGGAGGGAGCCGCACGTCACCCGTTCTCAAAGGGGCGACGCTGTCACGCCAGGACCCGCAGCACCTACAGCAATATGGTCCCCTCAAACAAGTCGGACAAACAAGGCCTTTATAGGCATTTTCTTTTCTTCTGGAGTGGAAGGGAGAGAAGCCGGGGGAGAACTCGGGGGCGTCCCACAGCAGCAGAGCAGCACACAAAGGCTCGCAATGAAAGGGGCACCAGCAAATCCTCTTAGGAGCTTCACTGTGTGCACATTCACATCCCGGCCCCATCTGCTGGGGGGATCCCCGGGAGCGAGGGGGGAGAGGGGCTCTCCCTGCCCTGGCTGCCAAAGCAAGCAAAGCGCATTCAGGGAGTGAGAAAGGGATGAAAAGGAAGAAAGGCCGAGCCACGTCGGTGCAGAGCCCGGCGGTAAATGCAGCTCTGCTGACACTGCGGGGAGGGGGTCCTGCTTACAGGGGAAGGGGAGGCATTTTTGGTGGGGGCTGTGTGAGTGCTGTCCCCCCTTGGCCCCCAGGGATGAGACGGGAGCAGAGGGAGCCTTCCTGGGAGAGTGAGATGGGCAGGGCAAGAGTCTGTTGCCTCCAGGCATAAGAGTGATGCTGGATCCTGGGCAGAGAGGAACATCCTCCATGGGTTTAATGGTGCATCAGCTGGTGGGGACAGGCTGGGAACTGGTGGGAATGCAGGATGCTGGAGGTGACCTGGCCCCCCGGGAAGCCGATGTGCTTGCGGTGGTGCTTGGCCCCAGCGAGCCGAGCTGGAGCATCACAGCCCCGCTGCACAGCCCCCGCGGGACTGGGGAGCCTCGCAGGCTCTGGGCAGGGTTACGGGCATCCAGCATCACCAGCCCTCAGCGCCAGAGTAATGGCACCTTTCCTGCAGATGGGATCAGAAGGACGCGATCCTGTCAGCCATTGCACCATCAGAGCACAAACAGCTGCCTGATGTTTCTTCGAAGCCAGCGCTTGTCAGGACCAGAGGAACAGTGTGTGGGGCCACAGCAGACATGGGCAGCAGCTTCCAGAGCCTGGAGCCACCACCCAGGCAGGGGAAGGAAATCCCCATGTCTGTCAAGGTAGCGCTTTACTTCACTGGGGCTTCCAAGTCCTATAGAGAACAAGCAAAACTACCGGGACTGAAGTTTCTTCCCAAGCCAGGGGAATGCCAGGGACACTTTTAGTCTGGTCTGCATAAACCATCTTTGTAGAAGCAGACGATGAAGGTGAGTCAGTACATAACACACATTAATACTCACTTCTAGGTGCTGTGGGATAGCAAACATCCTGTCTCCCACAGGTTTGCACTCATTGGGCCTCTTCTTTAGAGGGTGTCTAAGATGGGTCAGTCTGCACCAGGAATTTGCTTTGTGCTTTGCCAGGCCCAGGGCAGACACTCTGACGGGCTCCGATGCGGGTGAGCAGATCAGACAGGTTAGGCCAATGTGGGTGCTTCTGGAAAGCTGACCCCGAGGAGCTGGGAGCCCTGCCTGGGCTTGGACAGAACAAGGAACAGAGCCCAAGCAACCTAAGCCCAGCCTAAGTTTTCTGCCTTTTTGGGGATGACTGATGTGTTTGTCTAGTGATGCCAGTGACTTGCACATGCTGCAGCAGCATGGAGAGAGTGGGGAAGACGTGATGTTCTCTCTCATATGGGCTGAGGATTCAATTACTGCAGCTCAGGCAGCTTGTGTCTCTTTCTAGCCTGGCGCCGGTCCAGTCCCGTCCAGGGAGTGGTCCTTCCTCTCTGGTGGCCTGGAGCCAGCGCTCCAGGAGCCCTTCCAACTCTGCTGTGATGTGGTTGGGCCATGCGCTGGGAGAACATCTCCTTCCTGCAGCTGGGTGGGGATGTCGGGGAAGGAGGACAAAGCGCTGGGGAAGCAAAGAGGGTCAGGGTGCTCTGGGCTGCGTCAGGTCTCTTCAGGAGGTAGCGGAGCAGAGAGATGTGAGCAGGAGTGGGGCTGAGGTTGGGATGTGGCTGCTTTGGGCAGTCCCATCAGGGTCCCTGAGGCTTTTGAGCATGTGGATGAGGAAAACATGCAGGGATTAAGTGGTGGCAGCTACTTCCCACCTGTGCAGCTCCAAACCCCTGTGATCAGAGGTGGATAGCAACAGGTACATCCATTATCTGCAGGATGCTGTTCCCTCCTGCAACCAGGAATGACTCACGAGCAGGTTGGGTAACTCCTGGTGCCAGGCTGGTGACTAAGGTCAGACAGTCTGTGCGTGGCTCTCCAGGGTGAGACCGTGTGAGACACAAACAGCGACAGACTGAAGGAGATAAGGAAGGTGAAGGATAAACAGCCTCTCTGGAGGGCACTACAGGCCACCCACACAAGTCTGCTAAGTGATGCCGAGGTGAATGTCTGCATAAAACACAACCTGAGCTTGTAGTGTCATTTCTCAGACTCTGGGGATGACCTAGGTATCTGTCCAGCTAGCCAGCTGGTTCACCAGCACAGCCTGCTCCGCTCAAATTGTGGAAGGAAAGATCTGTGAGAAAGACTCACAGGTAGGCTCAGTTTAGCTGCTGAGCATGACCATCAGATAACTTCGAGCTGTGGCTGTCCTAGATGCGTTTGGAAGAGCCAGCTGGAGCAGTTCTTCCACAGGCAGGAGAACAAGCTGCGTTTGTCCCACCTGGCTATTCCACAAATTGTGTGAAGTGCGTGGGAGAAAGGAGGGGTGCAAGAACATGGCTGGTGACTCTACTGGGGAACCAGTGTCAGTGCAACGGGACCAGTGAAGTGAGTGAAGTCAGAGAGCAGAACCCTCAGTTTGTGTGCACTGCCTTCTCCCCACGCACTGAACGTGACCTATGGAATGTGTCCACCTCTCTCTTTGCAGTCTGTCAAGCCTGAGGGCTCCGCTATGCCACGACCCATCACAGGAGGAAGTGTCAGCCTGCTTTAGACAGCTTCGGATGCTATCTGAATGCATGACAACACCTCTCATCTGAAGAGAGAGGTTAGATCTCCATAGGTACCCACCTCCCGTGTTGTCTTGCTCCCCTGACACTGCCCTCAGAAACAGGAGCTGACTTAGGCCGAGGCAGTTCCTCTTGCCCCAGCTAAAGGGCAAAAAGACCAGCAGAGGCTGAACATCCCCATGTATAGTCCCAGACCCCCTTGCTCCCTACAGGTGACCCAAAAGTCCCTAAAGCCAACAAACACACAAGCTGTTTCACTTCGGCTCAGCTGACCTAAGTTCCCAGACATTTCATTCCTCCAGAGGAGCTTGTCTTCTGGCCGTGGAAGAGAACTTCGCCTGTCCCACAGCAGAGCATCTCCTCTCCAAGAGCTGGCTGGAGATGGATGCTGTGACTGATGTGTTCAACCATAACAAGGTCACTATGAGCTGCAGACAGAGAAAGGAAGGGTTTTCTCTTTTCCAGCTCTCAGCAAAAATGAGAGAGACCTGATAGATAAAAGTCCATTGAACCAGGAGTCCTGGGAAATGGGAGTTGAGGGAGGGAAGGACTCCACCACCTCTGGTGCCCTCTGAGTCTTCTGCACACCCGTCACTCTGCTGAAGCTCAGTTGGTGGATGGAGGAGGACAGGGCTCTGGTGTCACGCAGCTGCTGTTCAGGTGCCAGCGAGCGGCTTTAGAACCTCTGTGTGCACACACCACAGCACCCAGCTCTGATGCTAACGAGCTGTTGTACTGTGCTAATGCCCTTGACGGTCAGAGGGTTCATGAGGGTTCAAGAACGGTCAGCACTGGCCACCCCACAGCTCTCTGCTCACCCTCCTGCCCCTCAGCTGCAATCCAGCCCCTGGGCTTCCCTCAGGATTTATAACCACTTCTCCTGATCCCATGGCCAGCACAGCAGGGGCTTTCTCCACCCCACCTGCTGAGCCTGCACTTGCCTTAAACTTAAGAACACTTAGGCAGACCACCTTGACCTGCAGGTCTGCGTGGTGCCTAGCAGCTCTTGGGGGGAGCTCTCCTTTGGGGACCAGAGCTGCTGGAGGTCAATGAATGTGAGAGAAAATGTATGTTCCCTCAAGACTTAAGCTCAAAAGGAGGAAGCCAGGTCCTCAGGCAGGGGCTGCGTCACCCCAGGGACTCACGAACGCCAACACTTGTGACCACTGCCCAGGCCAAGTTCGTGTGAAGCTGCTGACCAGGTCAACAAGCATTGGTCAGGAAGGGAATGTTGAAAAAGGTGAAGAGAAATGGGTGGCCCTACCTCACTGTGTCTGACTGACCTCCAGTGATCTATCACCCTTGTTCCCTTCACCACTGCCTCCTCAGCAGGGAGGACTTGTAATGCCCCATCAAATGCAACCAATGCACTCATTAAGAGTCCTGTGGGGACTTATTTTCCCATGCACATAGGTGTCTACCTGTGTCATGTCTTCACCTTCCAGGGCAGCCTCCTCACAGCAGAGCTGCAGGGCTGTGAGCACCGGCTGGTGCTCATCCCCTGGAGGACAGCTCGGTCAGATGCAGCAGTGCCCAGTGCACCCCGGACTGGTGCTCTGTGCACCTGGAGACCCTCCCTGAGAAGGGCAGCGTTAGGCACTCCGGAGTGAGACGCAGTTTTTGCCATGATCCGTTGCCGGGGGAAGTTTCCTGCTCATCGGCCTTGGTAGGAGCCCTTAACACGTGGGAAAAAAGGTTCAACACTCGTCAACAGTCAGTGTTGTGTTTTTTTCGCTGATAGTAGAAGGAAGAATATGTGGGGCTTTTTACTTCTGCTGTTCTAAAGAGAGAACTCTGAGCGGCTTCAACCTCCACCAAATGCAGACACACTTTTGTAGGTCCTGTGCAGCTCATATCCTGTGGCAGCGAGCTCCCCAGGCAATCAAACAGGGTGTGAAAGTATATGCCTGATGAAACGGATCAGAGATCACAGCAGAAGGCCTGCGAACGTCCCCTCCTGGAGGCCAGCAAAGCCCTGATGAGAGTCGAATACATTGCTGACTTTTTGCTGTGTTTAATCCAGGCTGAGCAAGGGGCGGCCAGCTGGGTGCTGCACTGGCTGACACGGCCACGGCAGCACTGATTCCCCGGGCAGGACATGAACAGGGTGCTTAAATCCACAATGGTTGCTGAATGCCGAGTGCCTGATGTTTTCCGACAGCCCCCCTTGCTCTCTGGGTCGCTCTTGCAGCGTCGTTCCTTGCAGTTGCATGTATTTCTCCTCCTGGTTCTCCCCCCCTTCCTCCTGCAGGTCTGGATCTGCCGGGAGGAGCAGCTCCTCCCTGGAGCCCCGGGAGGGCTGGGGGGCCGGGCTCCTACGAGCAAGCACCAGGGTCTCTTGGCTCTTTCCACCCACACAGAGCTGCGGTGACAAGTGACAGGACCTGCCAACCTGCCCGCTGCAAGACCGGAGCCCCGAGCAGGGATGGGGAATTGCAATTCAATCCCACGGGTTTCCACGCTGCATTCAAGCCGGACTCGCAGCAGCTCCTGGAGATTTCTGGCACCGACCAGCTCCCTCTTGGCAGCCTCCTCCCGTGCTGGGGCTGCGCTGTTTGCTTATCTAGCGCCGTGATTTAACACAGACGCAGGAACTCACACACTCTCTCCCAGTCTCCTTCAAATTACTTTATTGCTTCCTGTCAACCAGCCGAGCATATCCTGTTAATATACAATCCCCAACGAGCAGTTTTCACAGCGTAATCCCCCTTTGCAGATAACACAGCTCAACTCCCGGAGGATGCCCAGTCAGGCACCTCAGGATGCAGGACCCAGGCACCAGGCAGGTGTTTTCCAGCTAAGTGGGGCTGCTGTCGCTGTTATTGTTCAAGATAAAACCCAGTGCTGCAGGAGATGCTGGCTTTCTGCCAGTTTTGTGACCTCTCTCAACCAATGCCAAGTGCTCTCCTGTGCCGTGATGGCAGCGAGAGTCCTGCTGCTGGAACCTTCCCCCCAGCTCTCACATCCCTGCTGCCTGGGGGGCTGCCCCGTCGGGGGAAAATGTCTTTATCCATCTGCAGCAGGGATAGCAATAGACCCGGGCACCACAAGAACAGCTGTGCCCTGTCCTGCTGCAAACACGGCATCTGTGTCCCAGAGAAGGTCAGCTCATCAGATCGCGTATCCTAGAGGTGGTGATGAGAACCCATGTGGGGGCTGCAGTCCAGCAGGTCTGTCATCAGCACAGGGTCAGGATGGACATGGCTGCATCTGGCCAAGTCCTGGAGGCCCTCCAGGGGATTTCCTGCAACCCCGGGTTTCCTCACACTGCTACAGCCCTCGAGTCTTGGAGCTGATGGTGTCCGACCATCTGCGCTGAGGACTGTGCTGCTCTCAGCATCCCTCAGTGATGTCCTGCCAGCAGGGTATCTGCCTAAGGTTGTTGTTTTGAGGGGACCTACTGTGTTTCTCCTACAGGTTTCTGATCCTCCATCCAGCATTCTTGGTCCCATGCTGAGACAGCTGTGTCCTGACATTGCATTTGTAGGACATTCACCCTGCTCTACCTCACCTGGTCTTCTTCAGCCTCCTTTTGGCCTTTCTCCCCAACCTTGGTGTCCATCTGATGGACCAGCCTGTGGTGTAAGACTAAGGACATCCCTTTCAGAAAACACTCTTGTGATTTTTTGATTCTGTGACGTGGAACTGTCCTGAAGACCAGGCCACTGCAAAGCCCAGCATGTCGCGTGTGCATTCCCCTCGCTGTGCACCCCCTGTCCGGCTGCACAAACAGGCAGCGCTGTGGCCGTCGAGGACACAGGACGGTGTCCGGTCCCTGTGCTGCTGAGGGACAGAGTGCGGTGCTAGTGAGTGCAGCTGGGCTTTGGGGTTGCTCCAAAGGCAAACGGCATGGGCAGATGATGAATTTGGTTTCAAGGCCAGCCCTGAAGCTGTTCCTCTGCAGTGCTGCAGACGCTGCTGGCGGCTCTTGGTTGATGACAAAGCAAGGTATGTAGCTCAAACCCAAACAGCGTTTCTTCTTCCTGAGGAGTAGATACCTGTGCTAAACCTCCCTGACATAAGCCACTTCATCTTCCGTGGCCATTTCTTCAGCAAGCTGTGGTGTTTCGGGGCTCGGGAGGCTGTTCCCAGGAGATTCCTTGTGCTCTGCAAGATAAAAGCCACTGTTTCTGTCTGCCCTTTGTTGTCATCAGACTCCTCCATTGGCCTGAGGAAAAGGAAGGTATATAGCCACCTAATGCAGCTGTATCATTACACACAGCCATATTTTTGTGGTTGTATTTCTCAATTTTTTCTTGATCCTGCCCCTAGGACAGTTTATTTGTCTGAAGTTGTTCCTGGAAGTTAAGGACAATCCTAGTGTTGGCTTTGGGTTTTATTAGCAGCTGGATCTGCCCTCAAGTACTTGTGATTCTCTCTACACTTAACACCTCATTAGCTGGAACATCTACTTAGAGAGCACAGTTCTGCTGGTCTGCAAAGAAGGAAAATCCTGCTCGAGTCAAAAGCAGCACTTATTTCTGAGACATCTGAACAGCCGGTCCTGGAAGCTGACTCCAAATTAAAAAACAGTTGAGAAGTATCTGTCCTCCCAGGTAAACCAGGGGCTGACTTGTTTCCTCTCTAGCAGCCTGCTGAGCAGTGCATTCTGCACAAAGCCAGCCTGGCACATTCCCGCCTCTACCCCAAGGCTGGAGGTCTCTGTGGTTGCTGTGTCTCTGGGGATGGAGCACCCAGGGTCCCCTCACAGCCACCTGCTGTTCCCCATCAATATCCACAGCAGCTCCCGTGGGCCCAGGAAGGGTTTTAACGGCAGTAAGGAGACAGGAGGGAGGCTGCACAAGCCCAGAAAGATCTGTATTGAAGACTTCTCAGCTATTTTAATTACCATGGGTTTTCCTGTGTGATACATATTCCTGGATCTCTCTTCCAAGAACTTGTCTAGCCTCCACTTGAATTCCTGTGAGTTTTGTGCATCCATAGCATCCTCTGCCAAGGAGCGCTACAGTTCATCCCCTGTCCATGTGAAGAGTCACCTCCTTCAGCCTCGAACCCAAAGCTTTTTGAACTTGGCCCTTAACCTCACACAAGTTGCCTTTGATGGCCTTGGTTCGTTTGTGGGAAAAGACAGAGAGTGTGCAGTTGTTGCTGTGCAAGTGAGGTTGTGGTTGTTCTCCCCATGCCACCTCCCTGCTCCTCCCTATTCCTGTCACTTCTGTGTCTGTCGGAGGTGAGGGGTCCCAGCCCAGGCCCTGCGGGACCAGCTGGTGACCCCTCTCTGCTCACAGAGCTGCTGACTCCTTCGTTGCTGCCATCTCCCGCAGAAGTAAAGAGACACGGAACTTCCCTCGTACCACCTGCCTGCTTGCTTTCCTTAAAAAACTTTTGGCAAGGAACTTAATGGGAAGCCTTCGGAAACCCCAGCAGATGACATGAACAGATTGCACTGGTCCACGTGCATTTGGCTGCTCTGATGGGCTCCAATGGGGTTGTGCAGCAGGACTCCCCTTTGCAGAAGCCCCATGGACTCTCCCCTAGTAGACATCACGTACCCAAGTGTCTTTAACCTTGTCCAAGACAGAGGTGTCCTGGTATCTTTAACTCCATACCCTCTGCCTTGTACGAGCAGCCTCAGACTGCAGCTCTGTCATGCTCAGTGTCTTCCTGCACCTCCTGTACAGGCTGGCGACATGTTGGCCACCACAGCACTCCTCAGGACACCCAGTCCCCTCCTGGTTCCAGGAAAGGGTGGTGAGGGGCTTATCCCTCGTGCTGCAGCTGGGCAGGAGCACGGACACGTCCCATGGGTGCAGGAGGAGCCAGCAGCCAGGTGTGCTCACGGGAATCCCCTGAAGGAGCACTCAATAAGTCTCTTGGACACCAGCCAGGACACTGATTCAAACGGGCTGAAGGGATCCCAGTAGCTGCACGGACCAAATCTTGCAAGGAAAAAAGCAAAGAGCCTCCTCCACCAGCAACACTGAAGGGCCTGATGAAAGGATGACACCATGAACACTCTGACCACTGCAGCCCCCTGTGCTGGTGTGCACAGCAGGGACCTGTGCCACATTCCCTCCGGCAGCTCTGCTTTGTGCCGGGGGTGCCATGGCAGCGTGTCAAGGGGACAGGAGTCACCTGAGCGCTCTTTTGCTGGCAGATCCCTCGTGCCGCCAGGGCAGCGGCCCAAAGAGCAGATGGACAGGCTGTTCCAGGGACAGCCGCGCTCCGTCCATCTTCGCTATGTAGGCAGCGTTTCCCCCGCTCCCTGCCAGACCCACCTCCTGCCTGCGGACACTCACAGACCAGATCTGTGCTCCCGCACCATGGCCAGCCCTCCTCCAACCCATGGGGATGCTCCTGTCCCTCTGCCCAGCCCCAAACTGATACTGTCACCGCTGCTCGCATTCTCAGCACAAGCCTTTGCCTCTCCTTCTCTGAGGACGAGCCCTCTCTGCCGAGCGCCACCTCCGCTGGCACATCGTTCACGCTGCCTTGTCCCATCCCACTGCTCTCCTGCCTCTGCATGCTGTGCTTCTCCATGCATGGGCATCACCCAGGGCAGAAGAGGGTAACTTGTAGAATCACAGAGTCATTTTGGTTGGAAAAGCCCCTCAAGACCATCAAGTCCAACCATAACCCACCCCAGTACTGCCCCATGTCCTGAGAACCTCATGTCCGCCTGTCCAGCCCTCCAGGGATGGTGACTCCAGCACTGCCCTGGGCAGCCTGTTCCAATGCCTGACAAACTCGATGCTAGAACTTATTACTCTGATGAGTCTTCAATAATAAAAACAAATAAGGTAAATAAGTAAATATTAGAAGGAAAAGCTCATACATGCATTTTCCAGCATCCAGCAGTGCTCTCATTTTTGCAGGACTTGCTCCAGCTCGGTCACGTTTTAGCCAAAACCTTAGTAGGTTCCCAAAGAGAAAATGTGAAATGTCTATCATACAGCACGGCACCGTTCCCGCTGACTCCTGACCTTTTATCTGCAGACCTTGGAGGGGTTTTTCTGCACACCCCTCCTCTTTCTCCATGCCACTGCATCTCCCTTAGCTTGTTTCTCTTTGGAAAGACACAGACAACCTGGTTTTTCTGCTGTGGAAGGAGATGTGGTTGCCTCCTGCAGCTCTTCCTTTTTGTAGTAATCACCTCTTAGGAGAAAGGAGCAATTTCACAACATGCTGTTGCCTTTGATCCTATATTTGCCTTCTCATAAACCCACACCATCTCAGGGCACCGGAGGATTTTGTTCTTGAGTGCCTTGAAGATAACACATAACGTTGCATTTTTTTCATGGTGTTCATAAGCATTTGCAAAACTCCTATTTTTAACACTGGCATTGATAAAAAGCAGATCGTTTTCTCCCCAGTTTCCTATTAAATGCCATTCCAGCATTCTCAGTTTCAAGGATGCCACCCCATAATTTTATAATATTAAACAGAGACCTGAGTCTGACTTTTCAGCTTTTCCACCTTCCTTTGAACAACTTTATTTTCCACAAGACTTCTGGACTGACCCAAACCAGCTTGGGTTACACATCCTTTTGTTTTACAGCAATTAAATTGTGCATCTTTTTATGTCATTGCCCCTGCCAGTATGCAATGCCTGGCAGTTTTTCATCAGAGGTTACCTACCGGGCAATTATATTCTTTAACATTGCTATTTCTGGCTAACCATAAAATAATCAAGGACTGAAATGAACATATTTTCCGGAATGCTAAAACTGCCTCCTGCCAGTCGTGCCGTACAGTTGTAAAGTCTTCGGTATTAGATTTACATACATAACATAATATTCTGGTGATCGTTCCACTTATTCTTTGCTGTATATCTAAATCCTATTTGCTTCTTTATGTAATTTTTAAAACACAGGGTAATAACTTATATTCTTGCTTGTTGCGTTTCTCTGTGTTGTGGTAAATCGGGAGTTCCTTATTATTCATATGCTTTTATTTAAATTTGCCTTATGTTTATGTAATTCTTTTTCTTTCTGTCTCCATAAGGTCCTGCTTATTTATGATATCAACTTTTTCGTTACCTGGCATGTGTGCAGTCCCAGATGACATAGATACCTTTATAAACTTTACTTTTCCAAGAGTTTCTTCTATTCGACAACCAGCTAAGATACATCCACGATTGGGTGGTTTCTGCAGTATTTAATCTAAGGTTTACCTGTCTGATCTAAGGTTTACCTGCCTGAGTTCTTCTCCAACTGTCATCATAAGCTGGGCTCAAATCAGCTCTTGAAGAAAACACCCAGAATTTCCTGCCCGGTTCTACAGTTCAAAATCTATTTTAAATGCTTCAAAAGTGCCTCTTCTCTTTCATTTGTTCCCATGGAGACCATTCAAAAGTTTCATTCATTTTAGGAGTGCAATACTCTTCAAATCTTTAATGCAATCTACGAGTTGACTTTTGATTCCTAATTTAGCTGAAGGCTCTAAAACCCAAGTCTTCAGACATTGCAATGGCAGCAGAAAAGCGGGTACCTGCCGCTCCTCACCCCTCTCTACAGCCACCCGTGTCTCTCTAAGAAGTGAAATCCTCTCCTGAAGCTTTTCTGGGGCTCTGCTGCATTCCGGGTCTCCCAGCACAAGACGATGCTCGGCTGACCTGGGCCATCCTCATACTTTCCTCCTTTTCTCTCTGTAGCATCCCTGCTTCGGGTACCAGCTAGCATCAGAGTTCATAAAACGCGTGAATCTTTCACTCAGCAACAGGCGAGCTCAGAAATGCAGGAGGAAAGAGCCGAAGGGCAGAGGGAGCCGCTGTGTCCTCCGTTAGCTCCCCCGGGCAGGACCCTGCAACAAGCTGAACGGGTTGAGCGAGGACGCTCCAGTGTCACATTTCAGCACAAGCCACCCAGGGCCAGGTACCCCAACAAAGCGTGAAGGGTTGTAAAAGCCTTAACTTGATTTAACCCTGCACAGGGTGGGGACGGCAGTGGTTTGCAGCCAGAGACTGCTTGGAAGGCGGCTGGTGACCAGTAATGATGGGTAAAGATGCTGGAACACACTGGGAGCACGGGGTGGGGTGGGGGACCGATGCCCCTGAATAACGTCTCTTCACGATCCAGATCAGGGCCTGGGGGTGGCAAGGCCCTGGGAAGCACCCACGGCTCGGTCCCTGCTGCTCCCACCCATCCTCCTGAAGGGGGTCTGGATCTAGTGCAGTGCCTCAGGGGTCAGTGCTGGGACCAGCACTATTCAATATATTTATCAATGATTTGGATGAGGGAATAGAGTGACTGTCAGCAAGTTTGCTGGTGACACCAAGCTGGGAGGAGTGGCTGACACTGGAAGCTGTGCTGCCATCAGAGACCTGGACAGGCTGAAGAGTTGGGCAGGGAGAAATTTAATGAAATATAACAAAGGCAAGTGTAGAGTCTTGAATCTGGGCAGGAACAACCCCAGGTTCCAGTGTAAGTTGGGGGAAGACCTGTTAGAGAGCAGTGTAGGGGAAAGGGACCTGGGGGTCCTGGGGACAGCAGGGTGACCATGAGCCAGCACTGGGCCCTTGTGGCCAGGAAGCCAATGGTACCTGGGGTGGGTTAGAAGGGGGTGGTCAGTAGGTCAGAGAGGTTCTCCTGCCCCTCTGCTCTGCCCTGGGGAGACCACACCTGGAATATTGTGTCCAGCTGTGGCCCCTCAGTTCCAGCAGGACAGGGAACTGCTGGAGAGAGTCCAGCGCAGCCACCAAGATGCTGGAGGGAGTGGAGCATCTCCCGTGTGAGGAAAGGCTGAGGGAGCTGGGGCTCTGGAGCTGGACAAGAGGAGACTGAGGGGGGACTCATTCATGGGGATCAAGATGGAAAGGGGGAGTGTCAGGAGGATGGAGCCAGGCTCTTCTGGTGACAACCAGTGACAGGACAAGGGGCAATGGGTGCAAACTGGAACACAGGAGGTTCCACTGAAATATGAGAAGCAACTTGTTGGGGTGAGGGTGGCAGAGCCTGGCCCAGGCTGCCCAGGGGGGTTGTGGAGTCTCCTTCTGTGCAGACATTCCAACCCGCCTGGACACCTTCCTGTGTAACCTCATCTGGGGGTTCCTGCTCCATGGGGGGATTGCACTGGATGAGCTTTACAGGGCCCTTCCAACCCCTGACATTCTGGGATTCTGTGATTCTGTGACCAGACCTGCTTGTCCACCAGACTGCAGAGCATTCGGGTGACAAGGAGGAGGGAGGACGGGGACGCCGCTCTCGGTGACAGGCTGCCGTCACAGACATCCACAGGGTCTCGTGCTGCTCACACACCCTCCACAGAGGCTGGAAAAACCCACTGCTGGGAACAGATCCTCCACTCCTGCTGAGCTGGGGAACATTAGTACGTGATAATAAGCGGTCCCTGAGCAGGAGGGCTTGCTCTCCTTCGGAAAGTGCTACTCAAGACAATTTATCATTCAGACAAAGATGGGAAAAAGGGTTAAACGCTGCCCGGCCTCCCCAGCCAGCGGTGGCTTTGGTTATCTGCAGCATGGCTGCAGGGCTACATGGTGCCTGTACATGTTCGGGGATCAAGAGTTAAGTGTTTAAATGATAACTGATATCTTAAAAACACAAGTTTAGCAATGAATCTTTGCCGACAATACTATACTATTAGTTAATAGGCAGAATTAACTCACTGGCCTGGGGCCAAGCCCGTCAGAGCCAGAGCCAGAACAGCTGAAGCTGCTTTTCACTTGGGTTTTGCTTTTACGGGATTTGCTGCTGCAGGGAGACTCCGATTCCTGTAAAAATATGCTTGTGTTTTCCTCCTCCCAACCTGCCCCTGGAAGCACAGAGCCTGAGGGTTTCAGCCAGGAGCTGAAAATCTTTCTTTTACATGCAGAAACGTGAGCAAGGGTGCTGGTTTCCTGCTGAGCATCTCTCCGTGGCCCCTGATCAGCTGCCCGCCCACTCCTGGCGGGTCTTTACAGGCAGATTTACTGCTCTAGGTGCCACCGAGGGACTCGTTCACAAGCCCTCCCTTCCAAAGTTAACTGCCCTGTCCCTTGGATTGGGCTTGATCAAGTAGCTCCAGGGGACACCAAGAAGAAGACACTCCTGCATCCCTGTGGTAGCTGGGGCTCCTGGGTGATGTTCCCTCTCCATCCCGGCCCCAGGATGGCTGCACTGAACCTTGAGTCTGCCCCTGACAGCTCCGTATCCCCTGCTGCACAGATGCTGCTTCGTTCGTGCTGCTTCCCGTTGTGTCTGCCTTGCCTCCTGGCTGCCGCCCTGCACCTCCGTAACCTCGCAGAGAGCGAGGGGAAGGCACCTCCTCCAGGCGTGACCAGCCAAGGGCTTCATGTGCAAATGAAACCTGTTCTTCCTGCACCACGAACTGAAAATGCTCTATTAAAAGCGTCACCATCAAACCCATTTTAATGTCCCCTAGATGTCATCTTTCTTGGCTCTGTCTGCCTGGGATTGATCTTTTGATATAAACACATAGGTGCAACTGAACTGGTGGCTGTTCCATCTTTGTAACCCCAGTGCTACTACTTTTCCCAGGGAAGGCTTTGTCTGGCGCTCTTTGCAGCAGGGTTTAACCATTGTCCTACAACAATTCTGTCCAAGGACTAGATGTGCGCAGCAGCTACCAGTATAACCAGTACATCTTGGCTCCCAAGGTAGGACCAGCTGCCTGGTGGTGGTCATGTCCATGTGACATAGTACTGTGGTCACTTGTCACCAGATGGCAGCAAGGAGAGCAGCAGCTCGCATCTTTGTGGCTGGCTGAGGACAGCAGTGAGGATGGACAGTGTTCCCTGATCCACCACCACCCTCCATGGAGGCCACTAATTCTGGTGCAGAATGAGAGGAAGGTGCAGAAAGGGATGTTGGAAGAGGTCCAGCAATCACTTCTTGTGGTATGGTCCTTCATGGCACTTGCTGGTCTGCTTGGAGCTGCTGACTTGGTGACCAGAGAAGCTTGTGGGCCGCAGGACAGAGGGTAGAGGTTGGTCAAACCCCCTGCACAATGACAACAGCAAGGTCATGAGCGTGGCTGTGGGGCCTTGCCAGGCCTTTCCATGGAAGCTGAAGGGATGCGACAGTCATAGAAAGCCCTTCGTGGGAGCAGGGTGAAGGTGTGAGGTGGTACCAGTGCCCACAGTTCATGACTGAATCCGAAGAGCATCTTCAGGCAATAAGCTGGACTTCAAGGTGTACATAAGATCTTCTAAGTCACTGCGGCAGTCAGACAACAAGTCTGTGTAGCCCAAGGTCCCACCCTCAGCAGCAATAGCCGAAGGGGGTGCTCAAAGGGTTTGAAGGACAGAGAAGGTCTGCAATTCGCTTGGGATAAAATTCCCACTGCCCCTGGCAGCACAGCCCTGAGAGCTGCAAGAACATCCTGAGGCTCTGGGTGGGCTCTGGCAAACAGGGCTGCTGCTTGTTCTTGGGCTCCAGGGTCTCACTTTGGAGAAGTGGGTGGATCCTCTGGGATGCACCTGCCTAGTGCACGGCAGGACACAAGAGCCCTGGGATCCGGAGGCGTTTGGCGTTTGGAAATGGTGAGTGCTCTCTGATATCTGGTGGGACACTCTGGGTGCTCCGGAGCAGTGGGGAGTGCGGGGACCATTGCAGAACCTGGGTGGGCGCTGGGTGCTGGGCAGCTGCAGGGATGCTTTGGCTCCTTGCCCTGCGGAGGAACACATCTGGAGGAGGGAGCGGCCAGACCGCTGGCTGTCCCTGGCCATTCTGCCTCCTCCTGTGATGAACTGAGCACTCTCCATGCAAGAGTGAGCCCTAATGAAGTGCCAAAGACAGGACCTTGTGGAGTTGGGCCACAGGTTTCTCCAGAGGCTGCTGCCATGAATGTGGGGCCAGCCTGTATGACCAGTAACATCCACAGCGACAGGAGCTCCCAAAGGGGAGCAGACCCTGCAGTTGGCGATGCTGATTTGAGGAAGCTCATTTGGTTCATGTGTATGGCCAACACGATCAGGGAGCATTGACCTCCTCCAAACACACCTGTCCTTGGAAAGAAATGAGTCACTTGTGATGGACCAAGTCAGGGAATCCGAGATGTTCAAGATGCTGATGCAGGAGAGGAACAAGGAAGAGCACAGTGAGCCAAGATGTTTTATTTCAGTGTCTTAGACACTTTGGTGAGTTGGGGGGCAGGGACCCATCCTGGTAGTCCTGTGTCTCTTCACCTCTTGACCTGTGAACCTTGCACAGCTCCTATAATGCTCCGTGTGCAGCTCATGACCTTCTCTGAGAACATCTTCGAGGACACAAGTGAATTCTGTGGGATGCGTCTGACTCCCCTCCTGGCTGTAAGAAATAGGGTCACGGTTACAGGAGATGAGCAGAGGGTACAAAATGGACGCTGGTAGGCTGAAAGGGATGAGAAGGAGATGTCAGGGTGGTGGCAGAGAGGACCTCTTGGGGCAAACAGTCCTGGTGACAATCACACATGGCCTGGAGAGGGTTTGGCTCATGAGGTACCCAAAGGGCAGATTTGGCTCCCAGGCAAGTGGGGAAATTGGGTCCATTGAGTGGTGTGATGGAGAGGTCGAGTCTCAGCTTGCACTTTCTGGGAAAGTCCTGCTTGACCCCGTCTGGTGTGACCAACTCACAACTTGAGCTTGTGACCAGTTCACAACTGCGCTGCATGGGAAATGAGGGAACTCCTGCCCCACCTGGGTTGTCTCCAGGGTTCTGGGATGGTGGGGCAGTCAGGGCTGCCCGCAATCTGCCAGCAACAAGCCACAGATTTTGTCAACTCTTCATTCATATTTATTTATTTATTTAAAGCCACAGATTTTGTCATCTCCTTATTTATTTTTTAATCTATTTATTTATTTAAAGCCACAGATTTTGTTAACTCCTTATTTATTTTGTTATTTATTTGAATTTTATTTTTGTCCCGCTGGACACGTCCCTTTCTCTCGCCGGGCCCCGCACGCTGCCCTCTGTCACCTTCGTCCCCCCGGGACGCCCCACGCCCGCCCCGGTGGGCAGCGGCGGGGACCGAGGGCCGGGCGGGAGCACCCCGGGTGGAGCGACGCTGAGCCCCCGGGGCCGCCGGGCCGGAGTGGGGCTGCGGGCGGTGGGAAGGGCCGAGGCGGGGGCATCCCCCCGGGAACCCCCCCTCCGCTCCCCTCCCCGGTTTTTGCGGCGCGCAGTCAACCCCGGCGAGGAAGATTTGGGCTGAAATCACGGCTTTCTCTGGATGATCGACAGCTCCGGGAGAAACCATCGGCGGGCGGGGGGAGCCGCCGCCCGCCGGCCGCCCGCCGCCCCCCGCCGCGCCGCCGGCCCCCCGCCGCCCCCCGCCCCGCCGCCGCCCGCCCGCCGCCGCCGCCCGCCGCCCGCCGCCCCCGCCGGCAGCGCAGAGCCCCGGGGCGGGGCGGGCGGCGCGGGGCGCTCCCCTGCGCGGCGGCGGCGGTGGCTCGGCCCGGCCGCGGCGGCGGGGCCGGCGGTGCGCTCCGTGCCCGCGGCCGTGCCCGCGCCGGCGGCGGCCCCAGCGAGGGGGCTCGGCTCTGCGTTCCGCCGCTCCCCGCCGCCTCCATGGAGCGCCGGCCGCGCCGCCTCTGATGCCCGGCCCGGCGCGCACCATGGGGCCGCTGTGGCTCTGCTGCCTGCCCCTCGCCCTGCTGCCGCTGCTCGCCGCCGTGGAAGGTAAGGGGGGGCCGCGGGGGGCGGGGGCCCTTCTGGGGCAGGGCGAGCTCTCCTTCGGGGCTTTTCCCCTTTTTTTGGGGGGGGTGGTTGGCACTTTGTCCCCCTCCCCCCGGCCCGCCGCACCCCCTCTGCAGCGCCGGAGGGGAGGCGAAGTTTTGGGGAAGTGCTGCCCCAGCTGGAGGTGTTGCCGCCGAGCCCGCTGCGGAGCCGGGGGCCCCTCGTGTGTCCCGTCCCCCTCGCCCCGTCTTCCTACCCTCTCGATCGCTGCGTTGCCCTTCTCTCCGCCATCCCTTCGCCAAGGTGGGCATCCCTCCCGGCACCCCGCACCCCGCAGCAGGTCCCCCGGTGCCGCTCGGTACGGCGGAGCCGCTCTCCGAGGGATGCCCGGGCTGTGCCACGCCGTGCCCGCCGCTGGCGGCTGGGAGAGGCTTCGGGGCGCACCTCGACAAGGCCTTGCCGGCATCCTGGTGCTCATGGCCGGCTCCCCGTTGGCGGCGTGGCTTTCCCGGCGGCTCCGGGAGGAGCTGGGCTCCCCGCCGAGTTCCCCCGGTGCTCAGACAAAGCAGAGCCAGGCGGCAGGTGGGGAGCTCCTGCGGGGTGGGTGCGTGGGGCGGTAGCCCGGTGCTGGGGTCTGGGCAAGGGGGGACTCGTCTTCCCGCTCCCCAGACCATCTCAGCCGTGCCAGGTGCCTTCAGCCCGCCCGCTGCACGGGCACCCCGGGGAGCACCGGAGAGCCGGGCTGGGCAGGGGTGAGGATAAGGTGTCAGGCCGAAAACTGGCTCATCCTGGTGCGGCGTGGTCCATGGGTGTCTGCCCATCGCAGGAGGGCCGTGTCCGAGCCCGCAAGGGCCCAGGTGGCTCCACTGTCCCCTGGCTTCGCTGGGCACGCTGGGCGTGGAGGCGCCGGATGGTGGGAGCTGCACGGACGGTATTTGTCTGGAACATGGATGAGGCACCATTTATTAAGTTGGAGTTTTGGGAGATGACTCATGGGTTGGCCAGCTATACATCGTGATATTTACAATATGGGAGCTTGGCATAAATAGGACTATTTACGTTGCAGTGGAGAGCGCTAGCCAGCTATGCTATTCAAAGAAGCCCAGTATGTTTTTAATTAGGGGGGGGTTGGGGTGATGAGCGTGTTTGTGGGAGCATACGAGTCCATGTGGGACATCTGGCCTGATCAGCCAGCGGCGTTGACACTTACAACGGGGTTTGTGCTTGGCCAGCAGGGCCCGAGCGGACTGGCCCGTGTGGAGCCGATGCTGGTGACTGCGGCAGGGGAGGGAGCCGGGCAACTTGTGCAGGGACAGGGTGACACCGGGTGACACCTGCACCCCACCCGGCCTGTCCTGCACGCCAAGAGGAGCTGCCGGGCAGTGCCGAGGGTCAGTGACCAGCTCCCGACGCTCTAGTGTGTTCGCTTGAAGACACAGGTGACCTTCCCGCCGCCATGGCAGGAGTGGCAGGGCCTGGGTGCGTGAGTGCCTGGGCTCATCCAGGGGATGGGGAAATGTATCGGGGACGGGGGGATGGCCAGAGCTCGCCAGGGGGTTCCCCCACCTGAGACGATCGCTGTAAGGTGTGCTCCTCCATGGATGAGGATGCTCCTGGGGGGTGCTCGACAGGGGCCCTGTGCTGTGCTTCCAGCGGCCGTCTCCATTTGGGGCCGAACATATCAATTTGGGTTCGTCGGGGTCCGCCCCGCGCCCGCGCTGTTGCCTCCTGCTTTGCGTGTGCGTGCGGTGGGTTGTGATGGTGGCTCACAGAGTGTGGTGACCATGTCCCAGCCTTTCCCTCCGTGCAAAAGCTTCTGGAGATCTGAAGAGGCAAAACCCTGCGGGACGCAGCTCCGGGTGAGCCTCTGCTCCTGCTCCTCTTCGGGAGCTGCCTTCCCGGGGCTCTCTGGGTGCTCGGACGCGGTGTCCTCTCCATCCCTGGATGATCCGGGCCCTGTTGGTGCAGCGGACTGACCCAACAGTGGCCACTGGCCACGCACACAATGTCTGGATCCCCCCCGCACCCCCGGCCACAGGGCACCCCGGAGGCGGCGGTGCCCCCTGTGCAGCCGTCACCAGCAAATTCCCAGGGCCAAAATGAGGGCAAAAAAGTCTCGTTCAGGGGAAAAACGCATTCTGGTTATTTGCCCAGGGATCCTGCCTCCCGAGTCCTGTTTTCAGCTCTGCTACAGAGCTTTTCTGTAATGCCGGTAATTTCACTTGTCTCCTCTGTGCCTCAGTTTTCCTAATTACAAGGCGTAAAATAATACAAGCGTCTTTCCCAAGGGAGCTGCGAGGTTTTGTTAATGAACATGACAAAGTGCTTTGGGATCCGTGGTTGAAAGCGCAGCCTTAGTCAGTGCGCCTGTGTGTGGGGTGTTTATTTATCTACATGCTTTATATTTCTCTGTATGCTATATATTCACTTGCATTTAACAAACCTTAATTAGAAACAAAGCCGATAGGGAAGGAAATATAAACAGGAGTGTGCATGAAAATTGGAAGTTGATTACTCACTGGCCAGCAGAATGCATGTCTCGGGCTTGGGAGGAAAGGCTGTTTGCTTAAAACCGGCTCTGTTAAAAGGAAATGTGAAAAGAACGTAAAACATAAATCAATATGGAAAACAGGGAGGTGGATGACAATGTACATAAAGCAGAGGTTAAGAATTGCGTACAGTTGTTAAGGCAGTTGCAAGGTAACGTATCTGCAGCTGAGAAAGTTCAGGCTTGTAAAAGGAAAAGGTTTTTTGTGTGTTTTTTATTTAAAAAAAAAGCCCCCACAACAAACCACAAACCAAAAAGTGAAGAACAAAGGAGTCCTGGAAGGGTCTGGATCCCACACCGGTTGGTAGCGGTGCCGCTATCGCTAACGGCTCCTCTTTGTGTTCCTGCTGGCGTGTGCCGCACGTCTCTCCAGAGCACCGATACTTCCCAGGGATTTTTGTGGGAGCTGGGAAGGGCACGGAGGTGTTTCAAAATCAACAGCCCACCGAACTCACGTGTGAGGGGGGAAGGAACCCAAAGGCGCTCTCCCTTCTGTCGGAGTTAACTTTTCATAAACCTTACGGCGCTGGCAAGTTTCCCAAGGGCTGGAGGAGAGCCAGCCGTGTGCCAAAAATGCGAAAGGAGAAACGAGATGGCCCGAGTATCCGCGAGGGCGCCGGGAGCGCGGAGGCTGCGTCGGGCTCTGGTGGGCGAGGGAGAGCCGCCTGGCGCGAGCTGCGCGGCGAGGGGCTGGTGAGCATCCTGCGGTCCTGGGCCCGGCCTTGGGCGGGAGGGGACGCTGGGGCGGGAGGGCCGTGTCCTGTCCCTGGTGGGCATCCCCAGGGCACCCCAGGACTGAGGTGCTGGGCATGGACACCCGTGCTCATCCGCTGAGCAAGCTGGACGCGGGACCTGTGTGTTGCTGCGTAGTTAAGAATGTATTAAAATGTACACAATATACATTATGCATTTCTTTTATGTACATAATATACAGTAGATTGTATTTTATATATGCTATAATGTATTTTAGCATATGAGGTCTCCTCTCTTATACACACTGTTGTGACCCACTGCTGAGTGTCTCCAGGGCTGGGTATGGTGTGGGGATGCCGGCGAACGCAGGGCTCGGCCTGTGCCTCCTTGAGTCCGGCGCTGTTGCTGCTCTGCTTTGTGGCCTTGGTGGAGGAAGACTCTACCTGTCCCTTTGGGGTTCTGGGTCACACCAGGGCAGGTACTTTGGCCTTGGTGCCGGGGTGTGCCAGGACCACGGGAGCTGCGGGAGCATCCTGACGGCTCCAGCGCACTCCCGAGGGGCTCGATGTGGCGCCAGGTCCATGGAAAACGGCAGGAACTGCTGAGGAGTGGACCCTCCAGATTTGCAAACGCTGTCCTGCATCCGTGCTGGAGACGGAATTTTGACGAATGGGGCTGAGGCGTGGGGCAGAGGCTGTGGTCTGGGGTCGGCCCTGTGCCGCGTCTCCTGCCGCTGCCTCCCCTCCCCGCCTGTTTCCTGGGTTAATTTTTGACAAGGTGCATTCCTTGCACCCACCTGCCCTTTGCGTTGCCAGGGCAGCGACTGAGGGAGAAAACTCCTTTTGCAGACCAAATGGGTGCCCAATTTAAACATTTGTGTAGCTGCCACCGCAGCTCTGCTCTTCTGCTTTTCCCGGGCAGGAGCAGCAGTTACTCCCAATTCCTGCTGTGTTTCCAGCTTCTCTGATGATAAAAGCTGAGGGAGGAGGTGCTGGAGGGAGACACCGAGGGGACAGGGCTGCAGGGGACGAGGGCTTGGTGCCAGCGTGGCCGCTGGTGTCCCTCAGCTCCTGGGGACACCCTGCAGAAGGATTGGGGGTGCACAGGGGACATGGCTGGGCCCTGGGGATGCTGTCAGGAGGTTTTGGGGCTGTCCCCAAGGCTGGAGATGCCGTCCCCTTTGCAGACGGACTAAGGATCTGCCGGCACTCGTCGGCGGTTTGTGTACACATACCTGAGCTGGCTGTGAAGAGGGGTGGGCAGCGCGGGGCTGCGGAACCTGCCCGAGGAGCTGGGTGAATACTGTAAATACTGGATGCTGAGATTCCTCCCGAGCCCCAAGTGCTTTTGTGTGCTGAACCAGAGTCTGAGTCCCCGCTCCTGCCCCAACACGTGCCCGCGTCCAACAGACCAACCCTGTGGAGATGGGTGCCTGTCTGTGGGTCTGTCTGGGGGCGGGTGTTGGTTCCCATCTCCCAGAAGGTCCTGTTTTACTGAGGAAGACCCCTGCCAGCCCCCACCCTGGTTCACAGTCCCTCCCAACCTGGTTTCTGGTCTGCAGAGAAGCCAGAGCGAAGCGCGGCTGCCCGTGGGATCGTGTTGGGATGGGGAGATCCTGGGAGGCAAAAGTTCAGCGTTAGATAAGGGGGTAGCGATGGGGCCTCCTGCGATAAAGCGCTGACGTGCGGCGCGGGCGGGAGGGAGAGGCTGCGCCCGGGAGGGGGCGCGGGAGGGGGCTCTGCCCTGGCTGGTACCCAGGGATGCGGGGGGTGTCGCTGGGGATGCTGGAGGCGCAGGGACCCCTCGGGGTACCAGGAGCAGCAGGTAGGAAGGTGTGAGGAAGGAGAGGTGATGCAGGGGGTTGTGCAGGGAGGTGTCGATACCCGCTCTATATCAATATCGGGTGTCTGGCGCATGTGCTGGGTGGGTGGCAGCTTGTTGGGGTGCGGGCACAGGGCTGGCTGTGCGGGCTGTGCTGACCGCCATAGCAGAGCAAGATGGAGACAAAGGGGTAAGTGACGATCGTGCCGTGCCGTCCACTCCTCTGAGTTTCTGTGCTCGGGGGCGCGGGGAGCAGCGTTGGGACTGTGCTGCCCCTCTGACCAACTGCCAAACGTTAAGGGAGGTGAAACAGGCCGCGAGGGCAGAAAACGCAGCTGTAATTGTGGATGATCCATGCCTCCATAAATGTCACATAGGGGGCTTATGCAGAAATTATAGTTTTAGCGACTGCGAATAATCACGGCTCTTGTCAGAGCCCAGGAGAGGAGAATCTGGAGGTTTAGAGCCCCGCATCATGTGTGGTGTGAGGTGTGGGGCGCTCCATGGGACCGGGTTCGGTCCCTGGTGGGCATGAGAAGGGGCCGGTGAGCTCCGAAAGTCAGTGAAGCTTTGTCACGTGGTCTGATAAATGATGTTCTTTCCACCTTCCCTCTCTTAGACCATCGCATCTATAAAATGGCCAGCACTTCGAGGTACCACACAGTATCGTTTCAAAAGGAAGGAGCTTGCTGAAGGGAGCAGCGAAACCAGCAAAATACTTGCACGTGATGTGGGAAATTATATTTAAGCTCAGGGTAAATGCATACAGCTGTTTAACGTATGGGTTTTAAAAAAGAAAAAAACACTAGTGATTAAATGGCAAATTGAAGGAGGCCAGCGGAGGTAAAAGGATGCTCTTCGAAATGTGGAAGTTGTGTCTAAAAGGGGAAAATAGAAAAAAAGTCAGAAAGGGTGGCGTGGTGAACGCGAAACCATATATGGCAGCCTGAGAGGAGTTTGAAAACTAACTTGTGAGAAGAAATGAAATACCCCCTCAGGCCCCTCCCAGCACAGAAGAACTGGGAGGTTAAACCAGCCAGGATGGAGCACTCGGGGGGACGGGGAAGACTTTGGTGTCCCCAGGTGGTTGTGTCCAAGGGGACTCCTGCCGGGGAGCTTCTCCTCCCCCGGGAGGGCTGGGGAGCTGCCCCGAAGTGACGGCAGAAGAGCTTATACTGTACAATAAATTGGTAAACGAACATTTGGGCCAGAGCAAACAGGCCGAGCATCTTTAAGAAGAGCTCCCTGGGTGATCCAGGAGATTCCAGAGCAGTAATTTTAGAGGAAGGGCTTTCCTATGGATTAAAATCTGCTTAAAGAGGGGGAAACAAAGAGTCAGTTTTCCCACTGGACGGGGGTCAGCATGGAGCTCGCGCTGTGCGACGTGCTCATAAATACTCTAGAAAGGGGTGGGAACCCGAAAGCGAGAAAGTTTGCAGATTATACCAAATTATTCAGGATGATAAAAACAACAGTTGTCTTTAAAATATTGTAAAAGGAGCTCATGACACTGGATAACCAGGCTATAAAGTGGCAGATTAAATGTAGTCAGTGATGAATGAAAAGGGATTCACTTGGAAAAAAATTACCCTAAACCCATGCATGCACAGTGGCAGTCTTTAAATTACTTATTAGCATTTTAAGAAAGAGATCTTAAAGTCATTGTGGATGGCTCTTTGAAAGCATCAACTCAGAACAGGGAAAGGCTGGGAAAGGAGGGTGAGGATGCTGGTGCAGGAGAGGTACGTGGGTGGGGGGCTCCAGGAAACGCAGCGTGGGGGGGCACAGAGGTGCATGGGACCACAGGAGGTGTGAAGAAGAGGGTGATGAAGGGCCGACAATCCCGTATTTTGTATTTCTTAATTTTTCAGTTGCCTGGGGGTTCTCCAGCAGCAGGTTTAACCCAGGAGGGTGGAGCGGGGGTGCGCTGGGCAGGGTGAAGCCATCCCTGCCCATCCGGGTACAGAATGGGGTGCAGAAGGTGAGGTGCTTTCTGCACGTCCTCCCCAGCATCCCCCGCGTGCTGCTGGAGGTGGAGGGAAACCAGCAGTCCCGGCGGCTGTGCTGTTTGTCTGTCCCAAGGGGAGCGGGTCCTCCCCAGGCTCCGATGCCGGATGCGCGCTGGGGATCCCATCACCCCCAGCTCGGCTTTGTCCGCAGCTTCCAAGGCAAAGTGCCGCGGGGCTCATGTCGCTACGGGTGCTCGTGGCCTTGGCTGTGACGGTGGAGCCTCCGCGTGTGGGAACATCTTCCAGCCTTACGAGGCCCTTGATTTTGGCAGGGTGGCCGGGGAGGGTCAGGTCCCCGGAAAGTCCCCCTTGGCTCTCGCCTTGGCCCTGCTCGATGTTTGGGAGGGAGGGAGTGTCTGGAGCCGGGAGAGGAGCTGCCCCCAGCCCTGGGTTCATCTGGGGGTGTGGGCTGGTTTAGGGGGTGCTCAGGCCCTCTCCCGCCGGCTGAGCAGGTCGGGGGGTGGCGGGAGCGGCCGAGCGTGTGAACGTCCCCGCGGCAGAGGGGACGCCGTGAGCCGCGCGGGCTCGTGCTCAAAAGGCCAGACAAAGGGAACAATGGGCTCCGCGGCTGGGCTCCTGGGCAGCCCGCGGCTGCGAGCCCCCGGCGTGGGAGAGGAGGGGGAGGCACTGGGGCTGGCCGCAAAGGGCTCCTTTCCCCTCTGCTCCCACCCCAGCTCTGAGCCCAAGGACAAACCGTATCCCAGCCGAGGGTTATCTCCTGCCAAACACCTTGCTGCTGGTACCCAGACAGGACGGGCCTATTTGGGGGCCATGTGCTTGGCAGTGGGCTGAGAGGAGCCCTGCTCCATGGATTAGAGAGCAGTGTAGGGGAAAGGGACCTGGGGGTCCTGGGGACAGCAGGGTGACCATGAGCCAGCACTGGGCCCTTGTGGCCAGGAAGCCAATGGTACCTGGGGTGGGTTAGAAGGGGGTGGTCAGTAGGTCAGAGAGGTTCTCCTGCCCCTCTGCTCTGCCCTGGGGAGACCACACCTGGAATATTGTGTCCAGTTGTGGCCCCTCAGTTCCAGCGGGACAGGGAACTGCTGGAGAGAGTCCAGCGCAGCCACCAAGATGCTGGAGGGAGTGGAGCATCTCCCGTGTGAGGAAAGGCTGAGGGAGCTGGGGCTCTGGAGCTGGACAAGAGGAGACTGAGGGGGGACTCATTCCTGGGGATCAATATGGAAAGAGGGAGTGTCAGGAGGATGGAGCCAGGCTCTTCTGGTGACAACCAGTGACAGGACAAGGGGCAATGGGTGCAAACTGGAACACAGGAGGTTCGGCTTAAATATGAGAAGAAACTTGTTGGGGTGAGGGTGGCAGAGCCTGGCCCAGGCTGCCCAGGGGGTTGTGGAGTCTCCTTCTGTGCAGACATTCCAACCCGCCTGGACACCTTCCTGTGTAACCTCATCTGGGTGTTCCTGCTCCATGGGGGGATTGCACTGGATGAACTTTCCAGGGCCCTCCAACCCCTGACATTCTGGGATTCTGTGTGATTCTGTGATTCTGTGAAAGTGCCACCCCAGCTCCCAAAACACGTGCCCAGAGTGCTGGGGATGCTGCCAGAGCGTGGTGAGCTCTGGGTACATGTCCTGGCCACGGTTCACAGGATCCCTTGTCGGCTGGCCGCTGCTCTGCTGCTGTGGGCAGGGGAGAGCCAGGGTGGGCGAGGAGGGTCAAACAGGGACTGGAGCCTCTTTCCAGACCCTCTGTGAGCCTGGACAACTTCAGCAGAGGGATGCAGGAGAGAGGAGGTGTCTCAGTCCTCCACAGCAGGTTGTGGGATGCTGTGGATCGGAAGCATCCAACGCATCATAGTGGTCAGTGCAGGTTCTTCCTATCCCAGAGTCTCTTGGGGCGAGGGAGGACCATCTGGAGCACTCTGTCTTGGAACAGGACACAAGGCTGCACTTTGGTCTCCAGAGGAGATTCTGCTTTTGGGATCCTGCTCCCTGTCTGCCTTGCTGAGCTTCCCGTGATGCTGTTGATTCACATGAGGTGGCCTGCCCAAACTGGGCAGGAACAGGCTGTTCAGATGCTTCTAGGTATGTGGTTGCTTTACCCAAGAGACTGATGTGTGTGTCCTACCAGGACCCATCTCACCTGCACGCACTGCTCTCCATGCTCTCCAGGCACGGGATGGTGCTTCTGGAGGGACCTGCAGGCTCCTGCACCTGTGGACAAGGTGCTGCCCCTGTGAGTTTGGCTTCAAGCCTTTCTCTCATGAGATGCATCTTTTTCATGCAAGCTGAGCTTTTTGTATGAGCAGTGTTTGAGCTGTGTGTGGGCTGTGTTGGGTAGAGTTGGGACTCACCTGGGGATGACACTTTATCCTGTATCTGCCACCTGTTCTGAGGATGTGTCTGAAGAAGCTGTTTATGATCTTGAGTAAGAGCGAGAAGAACTCCAGACTGACAAACACACGTGCAGCTGGTTTGCGTTTTGGTGCATAGGGCCATGGATATGGTAGAAGGTCACTGTAGATCACAGTTGAAAGATCAGGATCCCGAAAGGTCAGGTAACCGCGGTGGGGGCAGCAGAGTGGAGGCTGGAGAAGCTCTGGAGAGGCCCGTGTGCACCACATGGCCTGGGTGAGATGGGCCGGAGCTCGCCAGGGGTCACGTCTCGCCATGCAGAGGTTATGGTTGTGTTTCATGATTTGCTTTGCTTGTAATCCTGTTTCCAGGCTCCACAACTGCAACTCGGAAACCTTTACGATGAGTGTCACTTAATAAATCTTTGCCTTGTTTTACTTTTAAGCCTGTCTGGTATTGGCGGACAAAGCGAGCAGGAGAAACGTGTGAACCAGGGGCAGCGTGGATGGGTAGAAGCTGGCTGGAGCGCTTTGCTCATGGGGGTCCTGGCCGGGCTGCGGAGGGTCCTGGTGGCACACGGTGTTGGGGGGAGCGTTCCCTGCGGGTCCTTCCTGCGGGACACACCAGCTCCACCTCACAGGTGGCTGAACATGCAGCCCCTGCCTTCCCCTGCACACCCTGGCACACCAAGAGCTTCCTCGTGGCACTGGCCGGGAGACGGTCACAGCTCCAGGAGGGACAGTAAGCCGGCAGTGGGTTTTTTCTTTCCCTGGGGAGCAGAGTGGCCGGTGCCTGGCCATGGGGAACGGCCGGTGGCAGGGTGTTAATTGCCAGGTGGTGGGATGGAGATGTCTGCCCCTCCGAGCTGGCTCTTGCCTGCATGGGCTGCGATGCTGTGGCAGCGAGGGGGTGGATTGAGGCGAGCAGGGGAAAGCAGCCCCACCAGGGACGGTTTCCAGCCAGGTTGGGCAGAGCCTGGAGCTGCTCTGTCCACGTGAAACTGGGACAAAGCCCCGCTCCTTTTACCCACCTTGCAGAGGGATGAGAGTCTCCATGCAACAAGGACCCTCCTGGGCTTCTCCTGTCCTCGGCACATGTTGGCACCGCTTTGGAGGCTTGGGAAGGATAAACGCAGTAGTGTGCATGATGCCGTGTGGAAATCCCTTGACAGCAGACACATAGCAGAGCAGCGGGGTGCTGGCGTGGGCTGGAGGCGCAGCCTGTGCCAGCTGCTCTGGAGGGGACGGGTGCTGAGCGCCTGCAGGACTTGTCCACATTCATCTGCTCCACCTTCGGGGAACCTTGGAGAGGGTCCTCGGACAGATGCAGAGCAGCCGGGAGTAGGGCAGGCACAGGAAAGGTGCTAATTAGGATGTTGGCAGCATTAGCAGGGGTTGGTGTCGGGCTGGTGGGAGGTGTTGAGCAGCACGCGGGGTCTGCTCGGCGTCACGCTGGGTGTCAGTCTCTGGGCAGGAGGCAGCGCGGCGGCGATGGGGCCAGCTCGGTGTGCGATGGAGCAGCCTGGGGTAGGTGGCTGCTGCTTTGAGCCCACCCGTGGCAGCTGGGTGATGTGGCTTTGTCACAGGGGGGCAGATCCTCTCTCAGCATCGCCTGGTGATGGGGAGGTGGTTGCACTGGACCAATGTGCTTCTGCTGCACAGAGACAGCACCTGGTAACACCTGGTTTTCTCCTCCTTTTGACTCTTTTCCCAAGGCTGTATGTGAGATGGAGAAAAGTCGCTAACAATGCTTCTGTTTTTTGGTCTGGTATCAAACTCTTGCTCCTTCAGATTGAATAGCTGCCACGAGATTTTGCTGTGACTGACACCTGTTCTGGCTGGAGAGCGACAGCTTTTGATAAACACAGATCCTCTGGAAACGCTGATTTTACTGGCAGCTGCTCCCATTTGTCGTCTGGTCTCTGTTCCTGGGTTTGGCTAAAGCTTGCGTCTCCGTGGGAGGATGCTGATGCTGCTGGGGCGGAGCAGTGGCTGGGGAGCTCTCCTGGGCTGCACTGGTTTATGGGGGCCGTGGGGCAGGCAGGACATGCAGACACAAGGCTTTGCTGGGGAGCACATCCAGGTCCATCCCTCTGGGCCGAGCACTGGGGCTGAGCCAGCGGCTGTCCCCATCCTGGTGTGACATGGCTCATCGGCATGTGCCGCAAGATGAGCCAGCCCGCTCGGACCTGGCATTTGCTGTTATCCACCTCGAATCCTGGGGGCGGTTTTGGGCCCCTCACACCAAGAAAGGCCTTGAGGTGCTGGAGCGAATTGAGAGATGGGAATGGAGCTGGTGAGGGGCTGGAGCACAAGTGTGATGGAGCGGCTGAGGGACCTGGGGGGTTCAGCTGGAGAACAGGAGCTGAGGGGAGACCTTCTGATCTCTGAACTGCCTGAAAGGAGCTTGGAGCCAGGGGGGTCGGGCTCTGCTCCCCAGGAACAAGCGCCAGGAGCAGAGGAAACGGCCTCAAGTTGCGCCAGGGGAGGTTGAGGTTGGATGTGGGAACAATTTCTTCCCCAAAGGGCTGTGGGGCATTGGAACAGGCTGCCCAGGGCAGTGCTGGAGTCACCATCCCTGGAGGGTTGGACAGACGGACATGAGGTTCTCAGGACATGGGGCAGTGCTAGATTTAGGTTATGGTTGGGCTCAGTGATCTTGAGGGTCTCTTCCAACCAAAATGATTCTGTGATTCTGTCCCTTGGCCCCTGCTCATCTGAAGCACAGCCTCTCCGGGCTGGGACCATGTTTCCATATGTCTCTGCATAAGAAAAGGTGGGGCTGCATGAGGGGCTTGAATGTTGGACTGGAAAGTAATGGATGTGTAGGGGACACTGCCCAGGGCTGCAGTCAGTTTGGGAGTGGCATGTTTGGGGACCATCTGGAGGGACCATTGGAGCCCCCACATCCCCTGTTGTGCGGATGGAGTGGCAGGGCCGCCCACAGCCCTGGGGGAAGCAAAGCAGGTCACCCTGGAGGAGAAGTCTTGCTCTGTAATTTTGGTAGCCTAAATATGACCTGAACTCCTGCTTGTGAGTGCTGAGCCCGTGGAAAGCTGACCTGGTGTTTTACCGTGTGTTTGGGAGGTCCTTGGTGTGTGGGCTGCACAGGGAAAAGGGAAAAAGAACGGGAATTGCGAGGTCAGCCCTGGGTGTGTCGTCCACCAGCCTGGAACTGCTCGGTGGCCAGAGGGTGGGGAAGGGCTTGGCCCCTGCTGCGGGTCCCGTGGGTGCCGCGGCTCCTGGAGCCGTGGCAGGGTGCCCACCCTGTGGTGTTTCCATCAAGGCGCCATCTGGGTCCATCAGGGGCTGTGCTGCGTGTGCTGGGAGGAGAAGAACCCCCTGGGAGTGGGGGCTCAGGTGATGGCACCCGAAAGCGCTGTGGGGTCTCCTGCCCTTCCGCAGCAAGAATGGTCTGTGGGCTCGCACAGGGCTAAGGCCCGTCCCACATAAAGAGCCCGGCTGAGCACTGAGGGACACGTCCCCCTCCTGGCTGTTGGGGCTGAGGATGCTCAGCGCAGGGTGTCTGAAGCGGTTGTGGCTTTTGTCTGGTGCAGAAGAAGGGCTGGAAATCAGTGGTAGCTTCTTGTACTTGGGCTGCTCCAGAGCTTTAACTCTGAGCGGCCACCTCGTGGGGCTGCGGGCTGATGTGAGACACAGGAGCCCACCTGCAATGGGTGTGTGGTGGCCCCATCATGCCAGGGAGTTTCAAGAGGGCGGCCAGACAAAATGATGGATGAGTCAACGAAGCCAAAAAAACAAAAAGAGGAGGAAAGCCTTGGTTCTGTTCCAATTCTATAACAATAAAATGAAACAAACATCATGTTCAAATTGCCTGAAGAGATCCCACCCACCAGCCGCGCCGAGGGAGACCGTGCCGGTCTGACGTCGCGCAGTCCCGCTCCCCGGGGATGCACATCCCACGTACAGTCGCTGTCGGCGCGTTGCAGCTGAGGGGGTTCCTGCCGCAGACCCCCACTCTTTTCCCCTTCCCAGCTCAGCTGTGGGTCTGGAGGGGGGGACTTCGCTGCGCAGGCCTGTCCCAGCGCGGGTTTGCTGTCACCCTGTGCCACGCCTGGGCTTGGAGGTCCCCGCTCGTCCTGTCTCTTTCCCTCCAAATCGATTTCCTTCTCAATCAAACCGGAGCACCCTGGGGTGGTTTGTCCCCAGTGGGGATGGTCACCTGGGTCTGCCTGAACCCAGGGGACGTGTTGGGATGTCCCCTCCCAGGGCTGCCCGGGGACCGTGGTCTCTGCTCCAGCCGTGGAGTGACAGCCCGGCAGAGGCAGCGGGGACACGCCGTTTGGATCTTCTCAGTTGAGTGGAGTTGGCTCCAAATCAAGTGGTTTAACCCTGTATACAATTTTGCTGTGGGATTTATCCAGTGACTTGGGAGGGTGGTGGCGGGCCCCATGGTGGCCCTGCGACTCTGTTGAGAAGGACATTGAAGGCTGAGAACACCTTTCTGTAAGAGTGGTTGAGTCCCCTGCACCCAGCTTCTGGAACCCAAAACAGGTCCTGGAGGGGTGGGTATCCCCTCTGGGCCGCAGAAGGGTAAATATTCCCTGGAGATCAGCACAGCGACTGCCGAGTCACTTTATTTCAGTCTCGAGATAGCGATGCGGTTGGAGGAGGAGCGGGGAAGGCCTGCGGCGCGGCTCGCCGGCCTCCGATGCTTGGAATAGCTCTGCCGCTTGCATTCGCAGGGCTCCGGCGGGGATGAGACTTGCTGGTCTCCATGGTTTTATGTGCCATGGGACTGTGCCAACAGTTTAATCACAGCTGAACCCTCATAGAGCAGCATAAAAAATGTTGTAGTTGGGATTAGGTTACCCATCCTTCCTATAAAAGACTCTATAAACAGTCCATCAAGCCCAAACATTCCTCTGTTGGCTGTGAGGTCCTTTGCTCTTAATGGGTCTGGCATTTGCTTTGACTAAGTCTTTTTTTTCGGGGGGAGGCACCGCTGTAAAGGAGCCCCCATAGGATGGCTTTTCTGCTTGCATTAGTGGGGGAACCCGGCGGGGCTGGCTTGGCAGCGGCGGTGTTGGATGTCAGAGGATCTGGCGGGGGGTAAGAGGCAGCCCTGACAAGGCACTGACAACAGCAGCTGCTCCCTCCCCACTGCTGAGGGCTTTTTCCGCATGGATTTGCCCTTTGCTGGGCTGTTGGGGGGTGTTCTATGACCATGGGGGTGGCAAGGACCTGGGAATCTCCTCCTCCCACCTCCCAGCACACCCCAGACCTGCCTGGTCTCTGCTGCAGCTCAAGTGGGTTCCCAAAAGCTCTTGAAAATCCTAAAGCTCAGACTGGGCACCAAGTGGTGTCTTTGTAGCCATGGGTGTGCTCCCGCCTTCACCTTCACCTTCACCTTCACCTTCACCTTCACCTTCACCTTCACCTTCACCTTCACAGTCACCTTCACCTTCACCTTCACCTTCACCTTCACCTTCATGAGTTGTCTGCCGTGGAAGAGCCCCTGGTTCAATACTGTCTGTGGGACTTTGTTGGGGTGCTTGGAGTTTTGATGCTCAGCCTTTGGGAAGCCGCAGGGCAGGGAACGGATGGGTGCAGGGGATGCTGAGAGTGTTCCCTGTCCTGGCTGCTGCATCTTTGTCACGGTTTAAAACAAAGCCAGGACAGTCCTTGAGGCAGGGCTGTGCACACCTCGGTTGTATCGTCAGGCAGCTCATCTGTGGCACCTCGTAGATGTTCCTGCCTGGGACAGTCATCTCCCTCTTGGAAACCTTAAAACTGTGGTTATGCTCCTGCTCTCAGCAGTGGAAGGGAAGGAAGAGCGAAGGCAGCACTTCTTGCAAACCCTGGCTTAGCCCTCACCCTCCCGGCTCCCGCGGGGTGCCTGGCTGTGACCACAGTCCTGTCGGGGACACCCGTCCGCTTGGGAGGGAACTGAACCTGGCCTGTTGTTTCGTCTGTTGGGTGGGACAGCATCCGTGCTGCAGTGCCAGCGCCAGGCGCGGGGGGATGTCCCCACCAGTGCCACCGTGTCACCCGCACCATCTGGAGCCCCTCCTGGCTGGTGCTCACGTCTGAGCCACAGCAGCTCCAGGGGCGATCGCTGGAGGAGACCAGGCTTTCCAGTGTTATTCCCAACAGAGTTTAAATTATTTTAAAGATTGTGCCCCCTCCCCCAACTTTCTTTTGAGGATGATTTGGTCAATTTAATCAGCAGGACAAAGCAGGGTTGCTAATGTAAGCTGTTAGAAAGACCCTCTCCCTTAGTATCCTGCAGAGGGCAATTCAGTTCACCTGCCTGGGATGGCTGTTTTAGATCATCTGGCTTGTCCTTGGAGGCCCTTTTCTCTCTGTCATTATCAGCTGTAGAAAATTAACAACTGCATTAAAGTAGAAGCATTATTTTTTCATATGGTGAACACCAAGGGAGGCGAATCCCACATCCTTTACCTGAGGATGCTCTGTGAGCCTGGACGAACATTCGATACTTCAGCATCACAGAATCCCAGAACGTCAGGGGTTGGAATGGCCCTGGAAAGCTCATCCAGTGCAATCCCCCCATGGAGCAGGAACACCCAGATGAGGTTACACAGGAAGGTGTCCAGGCGGGTTGGAATGTCTGCAGAGAAGGAGACTCCACAACCTCCCTGGGCAGCCTGGGCCAGGCTCTGCCACCCTCACCCCCAACAAGTTTCTTCTCATCTTTAAGCGGAACCTTTTGTGTTCCAGTTTGCACCCATTGCCCCTTGTCCTGTCACTGGTTGTCACCAGAAGAGCCTGGCTCCATCCTCCTGACACTCCCCCTTTCCATCTTGATCCCCATGAATGAGTCCCCCCTCAGTCTCCTCTTGTCCAGCTCCAGAGCCCCAGCTCCCTCAGCCTTTCCTCACACGGGAGATGCTCCACTCCCTTCAGCATCTTGGTGGCTGCGCTGGACTCTCTCCAGCAGTTCCCTGTCCTGCTGGAACTGAGGGGCCACAGCTGGACACAAGATTCCAGGTGTGGTCTCCCCAGGGCAGAGCAGAGGGGCAGGAGAACCTCTCTGACCTACTGACCACCCCCTTCTAACCCACCCCAGGTACCATTGGCTTCCTGGCCACAAGGGCCCAGTGCTGGCTCATGGTCACCCTGCTGTCCCCAGCACCCCCAGGTCCCTTTCCCCTACACTGCTCTCTAAGTTGCCTTCGTTCCTCTCCATCGCACTGACTGCAAGACAAAGGTGAAGCTGGAGCAGGTTCCTGCTGAGGTCAGCGCTGGGAACTGGAACTGCTGCTGGTCAGCCCTCGGTCCCGCGGTGTGTTCTGGGTGGTGAGGAGCTGCACACCCGACTGGCGCTGGCACCACTGGCCCCGCTCCCCCGGCTGTTGTTTCACCCCCCGGTGTCGGGGTCAGAAATCCTCCTGCCTCTGCACGGTTACTCTCCCGAATCCAACTTGTAATCTCAGTGAAGAATGAAATCAGATTTGTTTGACAAGACCTGTTTCCTGTAGAAGTATGTTGACTGGTGCTAATTATACTCCTGTTCTTTAATACTTTATGATTTGAATTACATCAGCGTTTTCATTATTTTCCCAGAAGTGATTTCAGGCTGAGCGAGACCTTGAATGCCGACCATTTCATTGTGCTGTAATCCTCGTGCATCTTCTAAACGTGATCGCTCTGCGCCAAGATGCTTCTGCAAGGACGTACCAGCTTTCTTCTTTTCCCAGGCGTCCCCTTCCGGGCTCTTGAAGACTGTTGGGTCTGTCACTGTGAAATGTGTTTGATGTCCTTAGCTCTCCCTCTCCCCATCCCGGTCCCTGAAGTGTTATGAGCCCTGATCCGTCTCACTCAGAAGTTGTCCCCTGCCCCGTGCACTCCGCTGGCTGGTGGCTCATGGATCAGTACCCTCAAGGGGCTTTTCCTCAAGGTGCTGTTGCAAGTGGGAAAAATCTTGTCGAAGTCTCCTCTTGCCTCCAAAAGTGCTTCTGGCGTCACCTCTCCTGCCCTGGGCAGAGGCTGGGGCTGCTCTCTGCAAACACGGTGCTGGGAAGAGCGACGTGAGTTTGCTGCACTGCTCGGTTATTCATGCAGACATTGACCAGCACTGGAACCAGGCTGTGGAGCTTTCTTGTGGTTTTCTTCCAATTTGATGTTAATGACTAGTCCCAGAATTGGATTTGTCAACCTATTGTGGAGGTGTTGTACAGGGAGTTTCATGTGGCCATGGTTCCTTGGGCTTGTTTATGAAAGTGTCATAACTGAAAAGCCTAGAAATGAAGATAAATGACAGTAGTGGCTTCTCCCACCTCCACTAGGCTGTTGTTGTGTAGAAAAGAGCCGAGCTGGCTGTAGCCAAAGTCTTGGTTATTTGTTAGATGTTTGTGAATGGTGTGTGTGACTTCTAAGAGAATTACAGCCAGAGGGTCCCTGGGTCATTAGTTACGTATGAGCTGAGGAATCCTGCGCTGCTGACGGAGGAGACAGCACAGTCCTGGGCTGTGGAGATAATGTCCCACCCTCCTACAGCAGGATGAGCATGAGCCAGCACTGGGCCCTTGTGGCCAGGAAGCCAATGGTACCTGGGGTGGGTTAGAAGGGGGTGGTCAGTAGGTCAGAGAGGTTCTCCTGCCCCTCTGCTCTGCCCTGGGGAGACCACACCTGGAATATTGTGTCCAGTTGTGGCCCCTCAGTTCCAGCAGGACAGGGAACTGCTGGAGAGAGTCCAGCGCAGCCACCAAGATGCTGAAGGGAGTGGAGCATCTCCCGTGTGAGGAAAGGCTGAGGGAGCTGGGGCTCTGGAGCTGGACAAGAGGAGACTGAGGGGGGACTCATTCCTGGGGATCAAGATGGAAAGGGGGAGTGTCAGGAGGATGGAGCCAGGCTCTTCTGGCGACAACCAGTGACAGGACAAGGGGCAATGGGTGCAAACTGGAACACAGGAGGTTCCACTGAAAGATGAGAAGCAACTTGTTGGGGTTGAGGGTGGCAGAGCCTGGCCCAGGCTGCCCAGGGGGTTGTGGAGTCTCCTTCTGTGCAGACATTCCAACCCGCCTGGACACCTTCCTGTGTAACCTCATCTGGGTGTTCCTGCTCCATGGGGGGATTGCACTGGATGAGCTTTCCAGGGCCCTCCAACCCCTGATGTTCTGGGATCCTGTGGTTCTGTAATGACTCTGTAATCATTCCTAATGGAGACACAGACGGGCTGACCGTGGCCGTTCTTCACAAACTGGTACAAGAACCACAGTGGGTGAAGCTCTGATGGCACGTAGGGAAAAAAAAATTAATCCCCCTGGACGTGCTGAAGTGGTGAATCAGGGCTAAGAGACAACAGCATCTTCCCCGGACATTGTCTGTGCTTTTTTATATGTTGCTATGAATTTTAGCAGTTTTACTTCGCATTTTCTCTATATGTTTGAAAGAATAACACCACCATAACTTTTTCCTGTCTTCAGCCACACCAGACATGGCTTTTCCATAGGTTTCCCTTATTATCTTGCTTCACTTCATGCCAGTCGCAATACAAACCCGTTTGCCTGCTTATTCTCCTTCCGTTCCTCATGCGTTGCCGTTGTATGTGCAGTTGTCACAAGTGCTTTGTTACTCTGAGGTTGGTTTTGGTTGAAGTTGTTGTCTTCCTAGATGGTCAAATTGTGGCCTTTAAAGCAATAAGTTGTTTAAACTTCTCTTTGAGCTGTAGAATCATGGAATGGTTTGGGTTGGAAGGGATCTCCAAAGATCGAGTCCAAAACCCTGCTGGTTTTCATTTGTACTTTTTACTCGTGTTTCTTCGTTGACGGTGGTTGCAAATTCTCTGAGATTTGGGAAATTAATGCATTTGGAGCAACGGGCAAGGCCAGTTCAGGTTTGGCCTGTCCCTGTGGCCAGCACAGGCTGTGGTCCCTGCTCCTGGGGCCATCACATGCTTCCCGTCCAGGGATGCTGTCTCTGTCATTATGCAGTCCGAAATTATAGACCTCAGGGTCTTTAATGCACTTTGTGCATTAAAATTATGTAACGAGCCTGTTCTCACCGATCGCAGGGGGTGATGTAGCATAATGATGACAGATATTGACAGGTACAAGGCACCAGTGTTTCCAGGCAGGGCGAGAAGCAGAATTCTGGTGGTGCGAGCTGAGTTGTCGCCCATCTCGTGTTGGCTTTCCATCACGTGTGTCCTTGCGCCATTTCATATCCTCAGAGTGTTTCTGATTTGTATTGGTGCAATGGTGGCTCAGCTGAACCGGTGCCAACGGTGGTGTTGTCTTCAGCATTGAAAAATAAGGAAGGAATTCTCCCCGTGAGGGTGCTGAGGCCCTGGCACAGGCTGCCCAGGCAGCTGTGGGTGCCCCAGCCCTGGGGTGTTCAAGACCAGGTTGGACGGGGCTTTGAGCAGCCTGGTCTGGGGGAAGGTGTCCCTGCCCATGGTAGCGGGGCTGGAACTAGATGATCTTTAAGATCCCCTCCAACCCAATCATTCTATGATTCTGTGATCCGCTTCAGCTTAACTGCCCTGTGATGAGTTTGCAGTGTAGGTTAGTCCTAGTCCCAGCTCTGGTGGGTTGATGTGCCAGTGGTGGCTTGGTTGGAACTCCTCCTTTATAGACAAGATGGGAGCTGGAGGAGACAAGGTTTGGGGAGGTGACAGCAGAGTCTGCTGTGGCAGCTTGGTCACCCTGCACTCACCTCTCCCTGGTCTCTTCATCATCCTCCTCAGGAGCCCTGGCAAGACTTGCTGAAATGGAGAGGGCAGTCTAAGACGGCCTCAGGCTCAGGCTGGGCACAGTGTCAGGTGAGCTGGATGGGATGTTTTAGGACTGAAGAAAGAGCACTGTCTGGAATCGAGAAGATGTGCAATGACAGTAGCCTTTGTGAGCAGGTGACGTGGCCTGCTCTGCTGATGGACAAGGACCTGCAGCCCTGCCAAAACCAGCTTGCACCTCAGAAGGTGGCTCCTGCTAAACATTCACAGGTGTCTGTTGTGTTTGGGCTGTGCAAGTTCAGCTGACTTGATATATTGCTGCTGGTTAAGGAAGAAGATCCTTTGGGCACCCACTGGAGGGTGGGTGAGCATCTGAATTTTCAGGCACAGAGACTCACTCTTAATGGATGAGCCGAGTCTTAGACCTGGGACACCCTGCCTCGCTCGTGCCTCACTTTCTTTGTGCCTCCGTGGGACTTTTGCTCTATAACACAGTACAGAGAAATCAGTGCTGTTTCCCCCCTCACCAATATGCTGTAATACAAACCAGATGGGCATCTTGCAGTAGGCAGAGGGGTTGTGCTGTCAGGGGATGCGGCAGCTCCGGGTTCCTTGGGTGGCTGATGGGGAGGTGGGTCTGGGTGATGTACCAGTGTTTCCCAGCCTGTTTCCAGCCAGGCTCCCTGTGGGCAAAATTCAGAGCTGCGTGTTGCAGCTCTGCTTGCCAGAAGGGAGAGTTGGGGTGCAAGTGGGGCTCTGGATGAGAGAACGGCTGGCACTGTTACATGGGAGATGTACTGGGGAAGGGATTTGTGCTCCTGCTGTGTCTCCTCACCTTCTAGGAGAACAAGATTGTTCAAGTCCATAAGTAAAACAAGGCACCTCCCTCTTCAATCAGAGCAGCTGCCCAGCTCTGGTGTCCCTGTCCCCAAGGTCCAGTTGTACCAGTTGTACAGGGTCAGGTTGTCTGTGGGTTTGCCCAGTTGAGTCCTGGCAGCCCCAGTGCTGGGGGTCCCGCGTCTCTCGGGCTGTTGCCACGGGGCTGTTCGGCCTTTCCGAGGTAGCGACACTCTGAGTAATCTTTTAGTATGTGACTTGAAACTCCCAAGTCACCATTTATATTTTGAAAAGGACTCTCCAGGGTCAAGATGCCCACCCTGGGGTCACTTGCTCTTCTTGTTCTGTGGGATAAGATACTTTCTGCTTAGCTGGTGAAAGCTGTTTTCCCTTCATTCCTTTCAGCCTTTAGTAAATCGCATCTCTCTGGGAATGGCCAGGTTCAGGCGTTAAACCACGTCTTTGTGTTTTGTTCTCTTCTCACTCTGCCCAAACGTTGGTGCTACGTGAATATCATTGCCGCATGGACACATTGCTCCAAGCCCCATCCAGCCTGGCCCTGAACACTTCCAGGGATGGGGCATGTGGAGTGAAGATGTGGGGTTTGGGGGAACAGGGCAGCAGCAGGATATGGGACACAAAGCTACGCATGTGACGATCCCGTTTGGCCATGGACCCCTCTGTCCCAGAGATCCAGGCCTGGAGGTCTGGGGACTGTAGCACCAAGGAGGAGGTGGGAGAGGAGCTGATCCATGTGTTCATTTATTCCTAAGGCACAGTTCACCACTCTCCCGCTGTGCACGAACAGAATCGCTGGCAGCAGTGCTGCTGAACTAAAGCTGGAGCGCTTCAGAGCTTCTGCTTCCTTGGAGTAATAATTTGCAATCACATCCCAGCTTCAAAAAGCACCTGAGTCAGGTGGGGGTGAATTATTTGCAGACGGCAGAGCTGCCTCCTGCGCACCAGCAGCATTCGGAAGTGGAGGATGCAGCAGGAGAGGCTGTGGTTGAGAAAGATGTGCAGACGTGGGACCAGGTGTGTCCCGAACCTGGGAGTGCTCCCTCCATCACGGCTCCACCCCATGCACCGGCCCCATTTCCTTCTGAAATCAGATCGCTGGCTGTGAAATAGCAATGATACGTATTAAATGCTGTGTAATGGGTTCCACTTGCAACCTTACGTGACGGTGTGTTTCTAATAACAGGCTCCGGGAGGGAGGTGGGGGCTCTCCGGCTGGGGGGTTGGGGTGCTGGGGAGGGCTGGGTCCCACAGCTGGTGGGTGTTGTGCGCACGAGGCTCGTGGGGAGCTGGGGTGGCTCTTGTGGGGTGAAATCTCCCGTGTGAGGAAAGGCTGAGGGAGCTGGGGCTCTGGAGCTGGACAAGAGGACACTGAGGGGGGACTCATTCATGGGGATCAATATCTAAAGGGGGAGTGTCAGGAGGATGGAGCCAGGCTCTTCTGGTGACAACCAGTGACAGGACAAGGGGCAATGGGTACAAACTGGAACACAGGAGGTTCCACTTAAAGATGAGAAGAAACTTGTTCCTGGTGAGGGTGGCAGAGCCTGGCCCAGGCTGCCCAGGGAGGTTGTGGAGTCTCCTTCTGTGCAGACATTCCAACCCGCCTGGACACCTTCCTGTGTAACCTCATCTGGGTGTTCCTGCTCCATGGGGGGATTGCACTGGATGAGCTTTCCAGGGCCCTTCAACCCCTGACATTCTGGGATTCTGTGAAACAGCCACATGTAACCCCACAGAGAATACATACTACGGAATATCCCCAACTCACTGCGATGCTCTTCAAGCAGAGTTGCCCCTTCTCAGCTCTGTTGGTGAAGGTGTGGGGTTAATCGTGGAATCCTAGAATGGTTTCCATTGAAAGGGACCTTAAAGATCATCCAGTCCCCCCTCTGCCATGGGCAGGGACACCTTCCACTAGACACATCGCTCCAAGCCCCATCCAGCCTGGCCCTGAACACTTCCAGGGATGGGGCATGTGGGGTGAAGATGTGGGGTTTGGGGGAACAGGGCAGCAGCAGGATATGGGACGCAAAGCTACCATGAGGAGATGTCTTCTTGCTCAGGCTGACCATAAAGATGGGGAGATTGTGGAGATAAGTGCTGCAGGGTGCTTTAGTGGGGAGAAAAGCACATGGTGCTTTCAAAGTGGGGGATGGATGAGTCTCCTCAAGAGTTCTTGTAGAGGTGAGCAGGGGTTTCAAGCCATTTCTGTGCAGTTCAGCAGCCTGAGGAGTGTGGGCGGATTCCCGTGGTGTTTCAGCAAGAAATGGATTTACAGGCGTGTGCTGAAGGGGCTTTATATTGGTGGTCATAGGTAACTACTCTAAGTGGGTCATCACCGCTTTTTGGGCAGCATTGCTAATGAGATCCCTGTCTGCAGCAAGTGCCAGTGTGGGGAGAGTAACAAAGATGGGAGGGGATGCGTTAGTTATGTTTTTATATGTTTGTATTTGGTGCATCAGGGGAACGAAAGTGTCCGAGTAGGGCTGTGATATATTTGGGAGCAAAAAGTGTAGCCCATGGCTATGGGATGGGAGACACAAACTGGGAAATCTCTGGCCCTGAAAACACCTTTGAAATGCATTTCCATGGAGTGAAAGAGCTTATCAGGTCCTTCCTTGCTGAGCCAGGACATACCAGTTCATCCTTTCCTTGTGATGGTGGGTCTGGGGTTGTTTCTGGTGTCCGTAGCTGAAGGAAAATCAAAATAACAATATACCAGCTGCTCAAATAAACCGTATGGAAAACCCGCCTGCCGTTTGCTTTATCCAGCAGATGAAGGAGTGTCCTCTGCCTCGTGTGCTGGCGCTGGCCTGGAGGAGGGCTCGTTAATCTTGAAGGTCTGTTTCATTTAGCAGGGCAGGACTCTGTGGCTTGGAAGCTGGACTAATTCAGACTGGTAGAGGAGCATGTTTTTAATAACGTGTCTAATTAACTGTGCAGCAGCTCACCCAGGGATGTAGTCGATTCGCTATTGCTCGTAATCTGTAGATCAAAGGTGAGTGATTTCTCATAAACTGTTGTGACCTCCAGGGCTCTTCCCTCCAGCTCGCAGCCCTGTGTCTGCAGCGTCTGTGGCACGAGCTGCGCTGGAGGAGCGGCCGGTGCTGTGCTGGTTTAGGAGAACGAGTGCGATGCCAGCGCCTCGTCCTGAATCCCGGCTCCTGCTGCAGGGGCTGGGCCGGCTGTTCTCCCCCAGTTCTCCGTGGATACCACAGAACCAACATCGCCTGGATCATCACAGGATGTCAGGGGTTGGAAGGGCCCTGGAAAGCTCATCCAGTGCAGTCCCCCCATGGAGCAGGAACACCCAGATGAGGTTACACAGGAAGGTGTCCAGGCGGGTTGGAATGTCTGCACAGAAGGAGACTCCACAACCCCCCTGGGCAGCCTGGGCCAGGCTCTGCCACCCTCATCCCCAACAAGTTGCTTCTCCTCTTTCAGTGGAACCTCCTGTGTTCCAGTTTGCACCCATTGCCCCTTGTCCTGTCACTGGTTGTCACCAGAAGAGCCTGGCTCCATCCTCCTGACACCCCCCCTTTCCATCTTGATCCCCAGGAATGAGTCCCCCCTCAGTCTCCTCTTGTCCAGCTCCAGAGCCCCAGCTCCCTCAGCCTTTCCTCACACGGGAGATGCTCCACTCCCTTCAGCATCTTGGTGGCTGCGCTGGACTCTCTCCAGCAGTTCCCTGTCCTGCTGGAACTGAGGGGCCACAACTGGACACAATATTCCAGGTGTGGTCTCCCCAGGGCAGAGCAGAGGGGCAGGAGAACCTCTCTGACCTACTGACCACCCCCTTCTAACCCACCCCAGGTACCATTGGCTTCCTGGCCACAAGGGCCCAGTGCTGGCTCATGGTCACCCTGCTGTCCCCAGGACCCCCAGGTCCCTTTCCCCTACGCTGCTCTCTAATAGGTCATTCCCCAACTTACACTGGAACCTGGGGCTGTTCCTGCCCAGATTCAAGACTCTGCGCTTGCCCTTGTTATATTTCATTATATCTTACAGTTTCAAGGGATATGCTTATAAATGCGAAAACATCTGGACACAAGGTGCTGATCACGCAGGTGTCTCCCAGCTGCACACACCACGACTGCGCTTACCTGTGCTGCTCGAGGTCCCTCCCCATGGGCACAGCCGGGGCTGGTGGGGACTTCCTGTCCTGGGAAACTTAACAGCGATAACAGACGCTTCCTTCTGAAAGACTTGGCCTTGTCTAAATAAAACCAGGGAAGCCCGTTGGCCGGCGCTGGGCAGTGTCGCACCAGATGTTCGTGCTTCACCCAGCTGACCTCCCGATCGATGGAGCCGTGAACTGTCCTTTGTTCGCCCGTCCTTGCGGTTGGACACCTGCTGCCGAGGCTGTGACAACCAGCCCTGCTGCAGACAGTGACCAGCAGGGCTGGGGGTCCCCTCGGGCTGGGGAGGGACAAAAGGGAGTCAGTTTTGCTCATGCGTTCACTTGGAGCACTCACTGTAGTGTTTTCCAGGATCTGATGTTCCCCTGCTCTGTGGGGAGCAGAAACCCCCTTTTTTTAGGGGGCAGCCAAAGCCAATGCTGCCCTCCGGCACCGAGCGGTCATTTGAAGCCTTCGCCATCCCTGTGGTGAACACGGTCAGGGCCTGCTCCCAGCACATCACCCCAGCCCACCACACAGGAGCCACATGTTTGGTGGTGGCCGAGCCTTTTGGGTGCCCCTCCTGTCACCTGTGCCTCTGCAATGCAGCATTTTTGCTTTTGAGGGCTTCTTCATGTGAGCGATCGTGTCGGGCAAATCTGCAGCATCTGAAGGAAAAAAGCTACCAGATGTGAAAGGCACTGAAGGTCCCATTGTCTTGGTGCACACTCCTCTGGGCTGGAAACCAGCTGGGGATCAGCAGCTGTCACCTCCCCGTCTGGCATGGCCGGTCCCACAGGGATGCCCCCCCTGTCCCCCCGTCCCTCCGTGGCTCTTGTCCCGGGCTCCCCGGTGCAGGGTTTGCTCCTTGCCGACTCTCCCAGCTTTTGCTTTTGCAAGCAGGTGGGATCTGCCTGGGGATGAGTCCCGACCTGGGGACATCATGGCACAGGTACAAATGGGTGTGTATGCAGCTGGGGATATGGGGAATATTACCATTTGCTTTTGCCTGTGCTTGGAGCAGGGCAGCCTTAGGGACATTTTGACCAAGTTCTTTAAATCGACATCCCGTGAGTCAGAACTGCATCGAGAGTTAATTATTTTCTCCAAGATTGAGTAAGCAAAGACTCAACCAACAGGTTTTTATTCGTCTATAAATCGCTGGCAGTGTGAGCGGGTACCTGGGGCCGGTAGCCCTGTGTGTCCCACCGGTGACTGTGCTGAGGGGCAGCCCCAGCGCCTCAGCTCCCCGGGCAGGATAAATCAGGAGATGCGGAGGAGCTCTGCATCCTCTGCGGGCCAGAGAGGTGCCTCCTGCAAATCGAGGAGGTATTTTTCACTCCAAGGAGATGTTTCCCACTGTGTGGGCTGCTGGGGTGCGATGGAGCATGGACGTGCTCCTGGCAGGGCTGGGACCTGGTGGTCCCTCCTTTGCTGCCCACCGGGATGTGGTTTTTGGGGAGACTTGCCTTGTGCATTTGGGGTGAGCAGCTCGGAGAGCAGCATCCATGCCCCAGGTGTTCTTGGTGAGCAGGCAGGTGTGTGTTATGGCACGAGGGACTCTGCAGCCACCGGCAGCGGTTGCAGGGGAGGGTTTCCAGCGGGGTGGGCAGATCCCTGGTGCCCTGCGAGGCTGCTCGTGGTGTCAGCCCATCAGCCGCGGCAGTGACGCTCTCACTGCCTCAGCCGCACTGCCCTGTGTTGGACGCCTCTCCTGGGGCAGGGAACCCGCTGGGGTCACACCAGCTGGCTTTGCTTCCGCATCCCCGTTTGGAGCAGCGGTGCCGCTGCTGAGCCCTGGGCTGTGCTCACCCCCTGCTTGTGACAGCCCCCCTGGTGACAGGGTCACGTCTGGGCTGTGGCGGCACCGCAGCCGCTGTGCTCTCCGTGGCACCGGCGGCTCGTCAGGCTTGCTGGGCTGTGCTGTGGTCCCAGCCGCTCTGGAGGGGACGTGCTGGCCATGCAAGAAGCTGCGTGTGTGGGCTTGTGCTCTGCTCCGGAGGACATTTCTGTGGCCACCCTCACGCCAGGCTACACGCAGACCTGCTGAGGTTGTGCCCACCTCGAACACCCCGTGCATCCCAGAGCCAACAGTTCATTGCTCCAGCGGCCCCAGCAGCAATCAGGGTGCTGCGGGTTTCCCAGGGCTCGGCCGTCACGGCCGCTGGCCCAGGCTCTTGTCTGGTGGCAGCAAGATGTGCCTGGATGTTCTCAGGGGGCTGCACCTCCTGGAAGGGCTTTGCAGGTGTGCGAGGAGAAGGTTCTGTGATGACCGAGGACCGAGCACAGCACTGGGAAGTGGGAGAAGAGCAGAGCCCTCTTCTAGTGCTCCCGGGTGCGTCCCTGGGTGCTCAATAACATCCCGTAGGTCCCCTGAGCAGGAGATGGGATTCATACCATCCAGGGGTTGCTTCCCACCACATTGGTGGGATTCAGTGATCGTCAGGAGTGCAGCAGCAAGGGGAGGATGAACTTGCTGCTCCCTCACGTGTTTTCCTCCTGCAGGCATTGATTTATAAAGGCTGTTTCATGCTGAGTCGGGAATTTGGGGGATGGTGCATTCCCTGCACAAGACTTTTCGCCTGATTTCCCGTGTCAAGGCTGAGGAGACTGTCAGGTAACGCCTTGGTCACCCTGTACGCTACATTTTTGGGAGTGTGGTATTGTACTTTTGTGAGGGTGAGACGGCAAACCCTGAACCCTGCAAAGCTGCAGGTGTTTGCCTTTTGTGCTCGGAGGACGCAGGGCTGTGCTCTTCTGGGCAGGGTGGTTGTGAGCGTGAGGAGGCAGCGGGGATGCCGTGGGTGGGTCCTTCCGTGCTCCCCACCCTGCAGCTGTGCAAACTAGGGTGATGGGGACAGGGTGCAGACACAGCGGGTCCTGAGGACACGTCTTCCCTGCAGGGTCCATGGGTGCCTGTGGGTGAGTTTGCTGCTGAGTGCGTGTCTGCACAGGTAGTGCTGGTCACCCTGGTGTCACTTCAGTGTCGTGTGCTGGGAGGGTCGGGGTGTGCTGCTCAGTGCCAAGCCAAACCCATGGGCAAGGGGTCCTTCGTGCTTCCAGCCTCTCCTTGGAGCATCTCATGGCAGTGCTCCCTGCCTCAGATTCCCTCCCAGTCAGTGGGGTTGATGTGATACCTCCTCCTTGCACAGACACGCTCTGGAGGAGCTGCCCATTGCGGCAGGAGACTTTTATCCACAGTGGGAAAAGGCAGCGAGCCAGGGTCCTTCCCGCTGCAGGAGCACAGTGGCAGTGGCCTGTCCTTCCCGCCTCGACTGCCGCCAGCAGGACAGTCCCCATGGCCCGTGTTGGCCTGTCCTGCAGCGCACAGGAGCTGCGCAGCATCCCTGCTGGCTGGGGTGGCACCGGCCACGCACAGGGATACAGAGGAGCCGTGAACACCCCGCCATGTCCGGCCAGCATCCACGCTGATACCTCTGCTGCTTTTATCCTCAAAGCTTGCTCAGGGTCTGTCCCCATTGCTACACCTCTTAATGCAACTGAGGCACAAAGCAAGGATGTAACATTGTGGCGAGGGGAGCATGGGGCTGAACCACCTGGCTTTATCACCTGGAGGGCTCTTGGCGCTGGATCTGCCCTGCCCGACACTTGCCGTGCTGTCCTGTGTCCTGGCTGCTCAGCCAACGCCCGGGGCCTCTCTCTGCTTTGACTCCTGCCAAGATGTTGGCTGGGCCTGGGCAACAGCCGCAGCTCTTGCAGAGCCACTGGGTTGTTTCTGCTCTCGGGTTTGCTGGTCGGGTCGTGCCCAGGGGGCCAGGATGGATCCTGCAGCGGCACCAGTGGAGCCACCGTGGCCTCTCTGCAGGCAGCACCTGCACCACGGGCCTTGGGCGTCCTCCTGGCCCAGGCAGGGTTGCGGAGAGGCCGGACACCTCTGCGGCGCTCTGCCGCGGGCCCGGCGCTGCCACGTCCCCATCCCTGGAGCTCTCCCAGGCTCCGCTGGGCAAAGCCCCGGCTGCCCCAGTCTCCTGGTGGGCATGGGGCTGGTCCAAGACCCTGAGCCCCTTTCCACCAACCTTGTGGGATGCTACAAAATCATTCCCTGTCCTCGGACTGCACCATCCCTGCTCGGTGCACGGCAAACGGTGTCGGAAGGGGAGAGGAGAGCTGTTGGTCCAGAGTCCTGTCCCTGCAGGGCTCTGCTGACCACACGAAGGAGCTGCTTGGGAGCGAGTGGTTGTCTTGGGGATGTTTCCCACTCGTGGCCCCGACACTGCCCGTCCCCCGCTCCTGGCTGGGGCAAGGGGTGCGGATGCTCGTGGCGGGGCACGCTGCTGGCGAGGGGGCGTCTCAGGTGTCCGTGACTCTTGGTCCCCTGGTCCCTGCTGGTCCCCGTCTGCAGCCAAGGCTCAGCCTGGAGCCGCCGCGTCTGCTGATCTATGTTGGCCTGGCCCTTGTTTCTGCGCCGTGCATTTGCCGTTGCCGCCTGACTTCACGCTGAGCAGCCCCGTGGACTCGCCTTTCCACAGCTCTGGCTGTGTTTGCTTTCGGTGTATTTAAAAATGTCTCTTTTCTCTCTTTTTTACTGTTTGCTGGCAGTCAATTTTTCATTGATACATCCTTTCGCAACTGTCTGCATCTTATAACTGCTAATTTACTGCTGCCAACTTCCCCCAGTTTTAATTTATACAATATGTTTACTTTTACTGCGATTTTTCTCTTTTATGCTAAGCCAAGATAATTTTTAGCTAGAGACGCCTCCTTTTATGATCGCAGATTTATGAGATTTTGGCAAAGCCTTTTAAAGCTAGCTGTAATTACTCTCCATTGTTTTTGTTTACATGTCCCCCTAATCAATTTTTGCTAATAATCCCTTTCAACTTCTGGAAATTGCCCCTTTTCTACCTCTGGGCATGTTTCTTTTTGGTGGGTGCAAAAGCGTCTTCCCGTATTCATGTACCAAGGTCATGGTTGTCCCTTCCCATGCATCGGCTCGTCCTTGGCTTACTGCTGCCCTTGTCTTCAGCTCTCACAACGAGGTTTGCTCTGTGATTACCCACATCAGCTCTATTAGTTTTGTGACGGAAACGAGTCCTCACAAGCGCTGGGGTCTCCAGGATCCCATCCCCGTGGTAGCCTGGACCCTGGCGTGTGTTCCCTGCCAGCCCTGTGAGTAACAGATCCGGCTTAGGCGCTGCTGCCGCGTTCTCCAGGCTGATGCGCAGGCCTGCAGACACGTCCCAGTGAGGGTGTCCCCACTGCTGTCATGTCCCCGCTGCCCCAGCTCCTCGTGCAGCCCTGGCAGGTGGGGGCAGCTCTGCTGTGCTGCAGATGGGAGTCACACCCGATTCAGCCCTGAAGGGGTTTGTGTCTCCTTGTGGTCCCACAGCCCGTCTCCTTCCTGCTGCAGGGGTGCTCTTTCCCAATGGGGGGCAGCTGGCTGGCTCCTGCTTGACGGGCAGCACTGGGGTGGGTGGGTGGGTAGATGGATGGATGGACAGATGGATAGATGGATGGATGAATGGATGGATGGATAGATAGATGGATGGATGGATGGATGGACAGATGGATAGATGGATGGACAGATGGATAGATGGATGGATGGATGCGTGGATGGATGGATGGATGGATGGGTGGATGGTTGGATGGGTGGATGGATGGATGGGTGGATGAATGGATGGATGCATAGATGGGTGGATGGATGGATGCATAGATGGGTGGATGGATGGATGGACGGATGGATGGACGGGTGGATGGATGGGTGGATGGATGGACAGATGGACGGATGGATGAATGGATAGATGGGTGGGTGGACGGCTGGATGGACATATGGATGGATGGATGGATGGATGGGTGGATGGATGGATAGATGGGTGGATGGATGGATGGATGGACAGATGGGTGGCTGGCTGGATGGACAGATAGACAGATGGGTGGATGGATGAGTGCTTGGATGAGTGTCTGGCTGGCTGGCTGGAGCACATCCCTTCCCTGGGCAGAACCACTGGTGAGCAGGAGCCTCACAGCATCCCCCAGAGGAGCATCCCCTTGATTCAGCCTGCTGCCCAGGGAGGTTGTATTAGTGTGTAATGAATTACCCGGCTGTGAAGGAGGAAGCCTTCTCCATGCTGAGGTTTTGAAGATGGGGTTTTCCCAAGGAGGGAAACGTTTGCAGCTTGCTAAAAATACCCACTGCCCGCAGCTGCCGGCTCTGCCGTGGCTTTATCTGTAGTGGGGGGGCCTGGAGGGAACACGGGGTTTGCGATCTTCACATGGATGAGAGCGAAAACCCCAGAGATACCAAAGGGACGGCAGCAGTGGATGCTCTGGCCTCGGGAGCTGCTAGAAGGAAGCTAATCTCCATGTAGGGATTTTGGGATTTCCTGTGTCTCTCCCAGGGAGACACTTCCCATGGCGAGGATCCCGATCCGGCCCCCCGGCTGCCACGACCAGCCCCGGGCACGGGGCAGCCCTCTGCGGCTTGGCAGAAACACGCCTGCAGCTGGTCCTGCGGTTCCTCCCGAGCCGTTCCTGCTCAGAGCTGCCAACCAGAAGCAAATTTACAGCTTGTCAGTACAAACAGTGAAAAGCAGGATACACTTGGCTGTCAGGTAGATGCAGGGAGCCAGACACGCGGCGCAGGGAACGCATCCTCGCTCAGCCACATCCTCTGCGCGCGCGGTGCTGGGAGCTGTGCAAGGGGGTCCGGGAGCATCCGCAGGCACCAGCGTTTGGGTGTCCGGGTGCAGATGGAAAGTCGAGGGCTGCTCGATGCTCACTGTGTGCTGGGCACCCTGCCCCGGCTGTCTGGGGCTGGTGTACCCTGTGCCGCGGTGCCTGTCCCTGCGCTGCCATCAGCTCCCGCAGCCGCCCGAGCCGACACCAGCCTGCTGCAGGGGCCGGAGCCAGGGATGCTCGGAGCAACCATCATGCTGCAGGCAGGCGCTGAGTCGTGGGGGAGTTACCCCAGTGCAGCCCCCCAGTCCTGAGCAGCAGCTTTGGGCATCCCCCCATTCCAGGCATCTCCCCGCGTTGCTTTGCAAAGACCCAGTGACAGAAGAAGTTGATCAGGTTCATCTGCCAGGCTGGCCCGGCTGCACCAGGGCTGGCCCTGGTCTCTGTTGCTACTTTGCCGGACCCTGGTCTTGCCTCCCTCCCTGGCCCCGGTGGCTCCGGGTGGCCTTTACGACCCCGGCACAGGGCTGTGCGGCACAGCTGCGCGTCACTGCGTGGTGGGGGGGCTTTCGCTGGAGCTTTGGCTGTGTTTGCAGATAATATCTTTCCCCTGTAAATGTTATTAGCCTGTATACGTTCGGGCAGGGGGAAAGAGGGGGTCACCATCTGTGTTTTCCAATAAAAGCAAATTAAAATTGAAGCCCATTAAGGATAGCTCAATTGGGATGCTGAGCAGGGCTTTGGAGCCTGCTGGGAACAAGTTGCTTGCAGCCCGTGCCACCACGCAGGGTGACAAAAGCTCATTTAGTGCCAGCGGTGCCGGGAGGTGGGATGGGCGCTCAGTGCACTGCAGCGCTGGTTCCCGCTCCAGCTGGGGTGGCTGGTGGCACTGGCCCCAGGGGCCATGCAAAGCTGGCCCAAAGCCCATGCCTGGACTTATGTCACCCCTCCTGGTCACCTTAACGCTCATCACATTGAATGATGGGCAGGGGTTAGTGGGGAAAAGGGATGGATGTTGTGTGAGAGCCAAGCGTGTGCTCCCTGACCCGGTGGTGCTCTGCAGCCTCCAGGCTTCCTGCTGCATCCCAAATCTCCTCAGGTTGCCGTGCCCCTGTGCCCAGGGATACAGAAAAGTGGGTCTGGGGACACAGAATGCTATGTCTGGAATACAGGGGAGTGGGTCTACAGTATCGAGGGGGACTAAGCAGTGCAAGCCTGCCCCCTGAGCATTCCATCTGGCACCCTTTGGCCCCAGGGCACAGTGATGGGAGCAGGTTATTATGTTATAAAGCAACATTTTCCCCCAGATGCTGCAACTAGGAGCTGTGTGGGGCATCTGCTGCTGCACTCCGATGGTAGTGGCTCCGTGTTTGGGCTCCAGTGGTGATGCTGTGTGTCCGTCTGTGCCACGGGGTCAGCCCCATACGGTGGCTGTGCTGGACCGGGGCAGTGCATGGTGGAGGCTGCTGGTCCTTCAGGGCTGGAGCATCTTAGGAAGGAGCTCGTGGGCATGGGGCCTCCAGCCTCCCAGAGCAGCCCTGTGGCTGTCAGGAGGGACGTCCTCCTGTGAGGTGGCTCAGTGGGGAATATAGTCTTGGCTGAGCCTGCTCTGAGGGGCTGGGATGCAGCTGAGGACACTGGCTTAACCCTGGAATTCCCTCCTGCAAGGTATCTCAAAGACAATGGGGCCGACGCCACTGCAGGGACCGAGTCATTAGCGCAGACAGTAGCAATGGCTGTTAAACGTCTGCATCTGTGTCTTCTCTGTGTGGCTACCGCATTCCCGGCAGCAGCGGGAGGGCCCCTGCTCGCTGGCATTTAGCATCTGCATTGTCTCGGCAGCCTGCCCTCGGCTGAACTCGGACCACCTACACGTCCTGGTTCCCTTTGGGACAGATGCTGCCAGCAAGGACCCTGGGTCCCGGCTGCTGCTGGAGCAGCTTTCGGGGGTCTCTGGTGGGGTTATCGTGTTTCCGCTGACCTCTGGGGCCAGAGGACACATCTGCAGCGGTGGCTGGGGCTGATGTGGCAGCACAATGGAGCGTGGTCCCCCCTCGTGTCCAGCCTAACATGCTTCTTCAGTGGAGGCCCCAGGCTGAAAGGTCACAAAATCTGAATTCCTAGCCCCAATCCCTCTCAGCTGAGAGCCAGAGCTGGGCTGTCCCCTCCCCGCCAGGCAATGAGGGGGACAGTCCTTAGACCCTGGCAGTGACGGTGCCTGGGCGGGCTGGTGGTCAGTTGGGTGCTTAGGAAGCAGGACACATGCTTGGGTGACTTGCAGGACCCTGGGGCTGCTGAATTGGGCTTTTCGTTTGGTTTTGAGCTTTCCAGCGTCGGAGCAGCCAGCACCACGCAGGGCATTGCCTGTGGCAGCCAGCAGGCTCGGAGGAGGGAGGAGAGGGGCTGTGCAGCGGAGCTGTGAAGCTCCTCCCGGTGCACTGGCTCTGGGTCATGATGGTGCTCGTCCCCAGCTTCCCTGTCGTCCCCATCGTCCCTGTGCCCGGCAGCGAGGTGCAGCTCTGCTCCCAGACCTGCCTTCCTTAGTGCCCAGTCTGTCAAGGGCTGGGAGCCCAGGGCCTCAGTGTCCCCCCTTTCTGCACAGCAGCCTCAGCCCTGGCTTTGTCCCCTCAGGTCTGGTCCAGTGATGCGTGTGGACAGACGGGATGTGGGGGATCAGGGGAAGGGAGGGATCCAGGTGAGGATGGGGGCAGTGTAGCCCAGCTCATGGCAGCCCCCTGGTCAGGTGCGGAAAAACGCGGGGGGAGTTTCCAGAGTGGCTGCTGAGCTGCTGTGCTGAGGGCAGGACACCTGGGACACGTCCCTTGTGTGACACCAGCCTTGTCTCCAAGTGTCACAAGCAGCTGAGCATCACCCAGTAGACGGGTGAAGGCATCTAAGTGGGCACTGCTGAGCCCCACCAGCTCCCAGCACCGTCCTCCGGTCCCCTCGTGTGCTCTGAGGCTGGCTCCTGGTTCTCAGGGCTTGCAGGTGGGCTTGAGTGGCATCCTGGTGAACTGAGGGGCCAGAAAGGCTCCGTAGCTCCCCAAAAGTGGTGACATCTTTCCCTTCCCAGCGCCATGTTTTATCCCTGGGGTCAGGTCTCGGTGCTCCGTGCCCTGCTGGCCCCCAGGACTATGAGCCTGGGGGGCTGGCTGACAGGTCAGAGATGCTCTGGGTGCTGGAGATGCTGGACATCACCCTTATTCTTAGGTCTCTGAGTCTGACTGGACCTAATTTCCCAGGAAAGGGGGTTGACTGATCAGGTACCTGTCTGCTGGGTCCACAGCACTGGGACCGCTGGCAGGAGACAGTGCCCTTGGGGTGGCCTTTCGGGCTCTGGGTGCAGGGGGGGATGCTGGTCCACTTCCCACCTCAGTCAACTGCCTCTTCTCGCTCCCTATCAATCACTCTCCCTCTTGGAGTTTAAGTGGATCCCTGAGTGAAGTATCCAAAATATCCTGTAGCCGCCAGCTCACAATGCAGTGTGCTGTTCCTGCGCCAGCGGGTCGGCCGGGGGGGATTGGGTTTCAGTTTGTTCCGCTGGCCACGGGCCAGGCAAAGCAAACTCGGGGCTGTGGAGAAGGGCCACTGGGTTTGCTCAGCCCCTCTCAGCTCTCACTGGCAAAAATATTATAATAAGGCTCCAGTAAAGCACAGGAGGCAGAGAGGGGCCTTTCAACTTCTGGAAGGGTAAATAGATCTGCAGCAAGGGCTCCTCGGGGCGGGGGACAGGCGGGTTTCTCATTAGCCGCCCCCCTGCTCGGGGGTGCGGTGCCTGTGCCTGGAACCAGCCTGGAAAGGCGGTTTCGGGAGCTCTGGTGCCTGCGCTGAGGAGCTGGTCCCAGCGGCTCCGGCCGGGTCCCCGTCTCGCCCACCGGGTCCCTCCAGCCGGGTCTGGCCTGGTGTGGTGCATCAGGTGGGCATGGGGGCATGGCTGGGGGACGGTGACAAGTCACGGTCTCTGTGTCTGCCTTGCGATGGCTTTGTTTCCAGCCCGGCGGAGTGGTCTGGGCAACTTCTTGCCTGCTTTGCACGTCCGGTGCTGGCCCCAGCTGGTGCAATCCTGGGTCAACCTAGAAGTTTGCTCTTGGTGTTAATAACATTATACCAGGATTAAAATGCTGGCAAGTTCCCTACCCTGAGGGAGGAGTTGGCCTGAGAAGTGGAAGGAGAAGGGAAAACGTTGTGGGTGGAAAAATGAGGGTGGAGGCTCCAGCTATCTGTGGGGCTATTTTTTTGTCCAGCTGTTTCTTCATCTGGTTGAGTTTGGAGCCTGTGAATGTGAAGGACTTGCCAGGACTTCTGAGAAATTCAGGGCCAGATACTCTAAATTGGTCTAAATTGGCAAAACTCCATGGAAGTTATTCTCCGGACACAGAGAAGTGTGTCTCAATGCACACAGCTCCCCTCGCCCCTCCTGCCTCGCTGCCACTGTCCCTCAGTGCTGTCACGCTCCATCCCCAGCCCTGTCACTCCACCACATCCCAGTCGTGTCCCCCCCTCCCAGCTCTGTTCACCAGTCCCAGTCCTGACCTGGCCAGACGGAAAAAGTTGGTGCAGCTGAGATCCTCACACCTATCCCATGAAATATAACAAGAGCAAGTGTAGAGTCTTGAATCTGGGCAGGAACAACCCCAGGTTCCAGTGTAAGTTGGGGAATGACCTATTAGAGAGCAGTGTAGGGGAAAGGGACCTGGGGGTCCTGGGGACAGCAGGATGAGCATGAGCCAGCACTGGGCCCTTGTGGCCAGGAAGCCAATGGTACCTGGGGTGGGTTAGAAGGGGGTGGTCAGTAGGTGAGAGAGGTTCTCCTGCCCCTCTGCTCTGCCCTGGGGAGACCACACCTGGAATATTGTGTCCAGTTGTGGCCCCTCAGTTCCAGCAGGACAGGGAACTGCTGCAGAGAGTCCAGCGCAGCCACCAAGATGCTGAAGGGAGTGGAGCATCTCCCGTGTGAGGAAAGGCTGAGGGAGCTGGGGCTCTGGAGCTGGACAAGAGGAGACTGAGGGGGGACTCATTCCTGGGGATCAAGATGGAAAGGGGGAGTGTCAGGAGGATGGAGCCAGGCTCTTCTGGTGACAACCAGTGACAGGACAAGGGGCAACGGGTGCAAACTGGAACACAGGAGGTTCCACTTAAATATGAGAAGAAACTTGTTGGGGGTGAGGGTGGCAGAGCCTGGCCCAGGCTGCCCAGGGGGGTTGTGGAGTCTCCTTCTCTGCAGACATTCCAACCCGCCTGGACACCTTCCTGTGTAACCTCATCTGGGTGTTCCTGCTCCATGGGGGGATTGCACTGGATGAGCTTTCCAGGGCCCTTCCAACCCCTGACATTCTGGGATTCTGTGATCCCACATGTGGAGCAGCGAGAAGACCATGCAGAAGAGCAGGATCATTGTCATGGCAGATCATCACCTGCACAGCACCTTAGTGTAGCTGTTGAGCACCTGGAGGTGGTGGTTTGGTGGTGATGATCCATCTCTAGGTGCAAAGTGCTCCAGCCGGAGCCCTGGCGCGCCCTCGGCACAGGCAGCTGTGCGGCAGTGGGCCCCGGCACTGCCAGAAAGTTGCTTATTGAAAGCATCTTCAAAGTGAAAAGGACAGGCACTTATCTCCTAACGGTCCCGCGGGGAGCAGCGCGGTTTCTGGTGGGAAGCGGGCCAGAGTTGCGTCTGCTGGCTTCAAGCAGCTGCAGATTTATTTATAATGCCGTGGGTAGCATGTGAATCTGCAGATAAACACGCGGGAGGGAAGAACACAAACAACAATATTGAGAAAACGCTGCTCCAGAGAGAGCATTTCACTGAGCTGCAGCTATCGGCAGCCACCAGCGATGGGCCAGGGGCCAGACGCCCGCCGCTGCTGCTCCCACGCGCCTTGCTCCGTGTCGTCACCGTCACTGCCGGGGGTTGCTCTGTCCTGGATGTTAGGGGGGTCTTTTTGTGGCTGCTGAGGCACCAACCCCTCATCCCGTTACTTGGCACCGCCACATCGGCAGGATGGTATCGTGCAAATGTTGGCTGTGACAGTGAGCAAAGCTGCCAAGTTTGCTGCTTGTGAAGGTGCGAGGCATCTTCTCCTTTCCGTGGCTGGCAGGGCGCTAACAGTTGGGGTTGGAGTTGCCCATCTGGAAATAGGTCTGTGTTTGTTGTCCCCAGCGCAGGGGTTGGTCCCATTGGGTGCCCAGAGCAGGGTGTCAGCACGGGGCAGCCACAGGTAGCACCAGGAGACCTGCTGGGGGTCTGGCCATGGCAGCCGACCGCAGGTCACCGTGGGCGCACACGTTGCGGGGAGCTGATCACACTGAGGACAACCCTGTGGAGCGGCTGCGGGTGGCGGAGCCGCCTCTGGAGATGGGGGTTCCCATTCCCCAGGGCCTGTCCCACCCTGCGTGGGCTTTGCTCCTGTAGCAGACTCTGTCCCTGGTGTCGTGGTGCCTGGCGTCACCCATCCACTCGGAGATGTCCGTGCGTGTCTCCGCGGTTATCGTACTCAGTGGGCACAGGGAACCAAGCAGACCTCCTGCAGCACGTGCTGCTCCAGCTCCTGGCTCACCTGCTGTGGGGAAGGATGCAAACGGTGCCAGATCTGCACCTGTTGGCCACGGCTCTTCAGGGGCCATCAACCCCCTAGTGAAATTGAATCTTGTTTTCCATGTGTCTTACTGGGTTCAGCCCACAGGCAAAGCTGTAGCTGCAATTTCCCTCACGGGTTAAGGAGCTCCATTTGCTGCTGCTTTCTCCTGGTGTAGATCCTTGCAGACCATGATCAATCATCTCGCAGACTCCTCTCTGATGAGCTCCCGCAGTCCCCTTGTGGCAATAAAAACCCATCAGCTGGAGGAGGAATGGACCCCAGGGAAACCTCAACCTCTCTTGCACGGCTGAGGCGGGTGGTGGGGCCTTGTCTTGCTGTCTTAAACCTTCCTGGTTCGGGTCTGCGCTGGCACTTTCAGGATGGGATGTCAGAGCAGGGCTTGGCCGTCCTCCCACCATGGTCTGCCCGTGTGGAGATGTGAGCAGATCCGAGCCTGGGAGGGTGGCAGAGAGAAGCCCCTGCAGATGAGGGATCTGTTGGTTCATTGGACATCGCTCCTAATTTTGTTTGGTGGAGAAATGGATTCATGTGCTTCCTTTGTGTGGAAGAAAGAAACTTCTCAGGGGTGAGACAGGGAACATCCCTGGAGGACCCTGTGGCCTCCTCGCCGCGGGTGGGGGGTGAGGGCTGATCCTGGCCGGGTGGACAGGCACGAAAACTCCATGTCAGGCTGGTATTTGAGCAAGAAGATGTTTTGAAGTCAACCATTGCAGTATGGTGGAGCAAACCCATCCCCACCATTGAAATCCATCCTGGCTTCACACCCGCTTTTGCGGTCACTGCGACCAATGAGGTTCGCTCTGGTTCACGGGGACCAGTTATTCATAATTTTCTGTAATTCAGGCAGTACCGCAAAGTGCTGTTGTACCAATCCATCTCCAGATGGCTTGCAGACAGGGCAGCGATTTGGTAGAAAAGGTGTTCAAAAAGGGGCGCACTGGGATGCTACACCTGTGGGCAATGGGGATCACAGTCTTGGGGTCCACCTGGTACAAAGCAGGTTGACAAACAGTAGCCTCAAAGAAAGGAACCTGTTTTAGGCTGGAAGAATAAAGAAGCTCAGCTAATTTAGTTATCCTGGAGATGATTCATTTGCCACCCTTAAGCACCACAACAGGGGAAGGAGGTTTTGGATAGCAGAGTCTTTGTACAAGTAAAAGGAAATCTAATGGCTGGCAGACGAATAGCGTAAATTTAGGCTTAAATTAACGGAGGATCTTTTTTAATGAGAAGATAATTGACCCTTTGAAAAACCTGCTTAAAACCTCTGAATTTCTACTCCTCCTTGTCTTCTGTCACAACGAGGTGTCCCTGGGCCGGCTGGGATGGGTGCTCATCTCCAAGGGGGCAGATGTTCATCTCCAAGGGGACGAGTGTTTACCTCCAAAGGGATGGGTGTTCATCTCCAAGGGGACAGGTGTTTACCCCCAAAGGGATGGGTATTCATCTCCAAGGGGATGAGTGTTCATCTCCAAGGGGACAGATGCTCATCTCCAAGGGGACAGGTGTTTATCTCCAAGGGGACAGGTGTTCATCTCCAAGGGGACGGTTGTTCATCTCCAAGGGGACGGGTGTTCATCTCCAAGGGGACGGGTGTTCATCTCCAAGGGGACAGATGCTCATCTCCAAGGGGACGGGTGTTCATCTCCAAGGGGACGGGTGTTTATCTCCAAGGGGACGGGTGTTCATCTCCAAGGGGATGGGTGTTCATCTCCAAGGGGACGGGTGTTCATCTCCAAGGGGACGGGTGTTCATCTCCAAGGGGACGGGTGTTTATCTCCAAGGGGACGGGTGTTCATCTCCAAGGGGACGGGTGTTCATCTCCAAGGGGATGGGTGTTCATCTCCAAGGGGACAGGCGGCTCTGCAGCCGAGGGTCGGGCCGTGGGGCTCTGCAGAACATCATTGACATCACATCGAGTTCCCCTTAAATAAAAGATTTCTAAAATTGCAAAATGCTTCAAAATATTATCTTTATTTGAGGAATTATTTGTACTGTTTTATAGTGTGTCTTCTTTTACATGATAGTCACTGCTGTTAATATCCTTACAACACGTCCCTGTCATTGATAGTTGAGATAAAGTAACAATTTTAAGTCTTTCTTCCAAGCTTCTAGCTGGCACTGCGTGAAAAATGGTGTTTTCCTTCCAGATCAAAGTGCCACTGGTGTTTTAATGAAAAAGCCAGATACTCTGATAAAATAAACACCATTATGGAACTATGTAAACAAGTATTCAGTTAAAAAAGGAATTTCATAAATCCGAATGACAACTTTCTGGACGAGCTGTTTTCCAGAGCTCTTCCTAGTGGGAAAATCTGAACAGAACTATTTTTGCTTTTTACTCTTGGAATAGAACCAAAGTTTGAAATCCTGGTTTCCTGTGAACTGGAAACCGCTGGCTGTAACCAGGAGGATCGAACAGCCCACGGGTTGAAAATGATTTAGTGCCAGCGGTAGGTGCAGGGAGCGCTGTGCCGAGGCGCTTTTCGGGTTGCGGATGGGACGGGGAGCCCACGTGCTGCACCGCGGCCGGTGCTCAGCCGGGCTCGTCTCTTCGGTGACGGGCCTGCTCAAGGCCGAGCTTTTCCTCCTTTAGTTTTGTTCAGTGCAGTGGAAGTGGAGAAGGGGGAGATGCTTTCTGGGGATTTGGGGCAGGGTGCTTGTTTTTTTGGTGGTGCGGTGCAGTGGGACACGGTTACAGCCACTAACTCTCCATCCTTGTGGCCATGGGAACTGGTACAGCTTGTTGGGTTATAGGAGGGTGGCTGGGGATCTTGACAGCACTGGGGTTCTGCGGGTTGAATGTTCTCCCTGGGCTGCACAGGGTGGGGTGCATCTTGTGCATAAGCTGCTTTTGACCGTGAGTCACCAATGTGCCCGTGTGGCCAAGAGGCCAATGGGACCTGGGGTGTGTGAGGAACAGTGTGGGCAGCAGGTCAGGGAGGTTGTTCCTCCCCCTCTGCTCTGCCCTGGGGAGGCCCCATCTGCACAACTGGGGCCAGTGCTGGGCTCCCCAGTTTCAGAAGGACAAGGAATTACTGGAGAGAGTCCAGTGAGAGCTACAGAGATGCTGAGGGCTCTGGAGCATCTTTGTGATGAGGAGACACTGAGAGAGCTGGGGCTGTTGAGCTGGAGAAGAGAAGCTGAGAGGGATCTGATCAATGGATCAATATCTCAGGGTGGGTGTCAGAGGATGGACCAGACTCTGTTCAGTGGTGCCCAACGCCAGGGTGAGGGGCAACGGGCACAGACTGAAGCACACGAGGCTCCATCTGGACATGAGCAGAAACTTGTTTGCTGGGAGGTGCCAGAGCCTGGCCCAGGCTGCCCAGAGCGGGTGTGGAGTCTCCTGCTCTGAGACATTCACACCCCCTGGACCCACCTGTGTGATCTGCTCTGTGACCCTGCGCTGGCAGGGCTGGGCTGGGGATCTGCAGAGCTCCTGCAGCCCAACCAGCCTGGGCTTCTGTGATTCTGTGATTTGCCTTGAGAGCTGTGGAGCCCTAAAGCTGGACGGCATTCGGAGGGCAGGGAAAGTGAAGCTGCAAGCTTGATTTAGTGTTTGTGTCTCGCGTGTGTGGTGATGGATGCTTTCCAGCAGCTGGCATCCCGAGTGCAGTGCTGACATCAGGGCAGGTTCACATTCTCCCTGCAGAGCAGAGGGATGTAATTTCTTTTGTGGGCATCACCCTGGTCTCAGCCGCAGGACCACGGGCTGCACGCTGCCCTGTGCCGTCTGTCCCACAAGCTCCCGCCATGCTCTTCCCAAGCCCAGCCTTGGCGTGCTGAAACCTATGGGTGCGATTTCTAAACCCCGTTTCCTAAACACTGGAACATTGTCCTATTTTCTTAAAACATCAGCATTGAGCACGGTGCAGAAAAATCCCTGTGTTGTAATGAGCGTGCGACCACAGACCTGGAGGAAGGACAGTTACACCCGTGGAAGTGTCTGTCCAGTGTGTTTCTGATGGGGCCATCGGGCCCATTCCCGTGTTGCATGGGGAACACCTACCAACATTAACCCAAGTATTGCAGAACCATAACCCAAGCATCCCTTCTCATGGCATCAGTGTAGTTAGGCCAACCGATAGCTATTTGGGGTGCAAAAAACTTCAGTGCTGGAAGCGTGATGAGCTGTAGACAGGACAAGGAGACTTTGCTGCCCGTGTGGCTTAGGGAGACTTTCTCTGCTCCGCGCTGGTCAGCGGTAGCATCGCCTGACCTATTTCAACCTAAATTGCCTGGAAAACCTGCTTTAGTGTTGGTTTAATTTTTTAGTGCTTTTAAGTCCCAAAAGTGCTGTTCCTTCCCGTGTGCTACCGCATCACCAAGGATTCTGCCTACCGTGCAAAACGCTGTTAAAAAATACCCTGCTTTTGCAAAAGAAACTGGGAGATGACAGAAGAAACCCTCTCAGGGTTTCTCAGCAGCAGAGCTGCCCTGCACTGTGGTACCTGGTCCTGGATTTTGAGGAGGAAAGTCCATCTGGGCTGGTAGGTGGAAGAGCACATCCCTCTGCACTGCAGGAGAGGAGGAATGGGCAATGGATGGGGCAGCCGATCTGGAGGAGAGGCCGAGATCTGCCCGCGGCACGGCGCAGTGCGGGCTCGGTGGCCCCGTCCCGGTTCTGGCTCCTCTCCACCCCCTTCCCCTTTGCCAGCCTCGGGGTGTTGACTCGGTGGCCATTGACTCCTTGTTTCTCCTTCCTCCCGCAGAGACGCTGATGGACTCCACAACGGCAACGGCAGAGCTGGGCTGGATGGTGCATCCTCCCTCGGGGGTGAGTTACCCGGTCACTTCACCCAGAGCCCAACCTGGGGTCTCCTGCCGCACGTGAGTGCAGGTGGGATGGCTCAACAAGTCACCTGCTGAAGCAAAGTGCCTTGGCCATGTGAGAAAGTCTAATGGGAAGAGCACAAAAGAGAATGGCAGTTGAGGTTTCCAGTAGTTTTCTAGGAGGTTATGCTTCAAAAAAAAAACCTGAATGCTGGTTGGGTGTAACTCTCACCTCACAGCATCAGGCCAACATGATGTTTGGAAAATCATACCTTCCATAAAGCTGGCCTGCAGCCAGTTAACAATCAGGGAGAGGCAGTAATGAAATGCCAAGGCCACCACCATTAGTCCCCAGTATTTCACATGTTATCCCATTGCCTGTCACTTGCAGCAGAAAAGGATGTGGAGGCTTTGGCCTGTGAGGCTGCACCCACAGCCCTGAAATGACTGTCCAGCATCCCTGGCATCTCATGGAGGGACATTGGGTGGCTCAGCAGTGACTGTCTCTCTTGTGCCAAGAGTTCCCTGAGCCACATCCCAAGACCACCTAGAACAAGCTCCTTTAAAGAAGAGCTGAAACAAGGCAGCGCACCTCTGCACCCCCCCACCCTCCCCTCCGCTGCCCCAGCCACCTCCATGGCCCACGGGGTCTGCGTGGGCATTGAGGTGCTTCAGAGCATCCCGCCGGCTCTGGCTGTGGTGCCCGACATCCCCAGCCTGCTCCCCCGGGCTCGGGTGGCCCAATCCAGCCCAGACAAAGCCCGGAGATGCTCCCCATCGCCTTGTGCAGAGGTTGCAGCTCAGCTCCATCCTCCCCTCCATCGTCCCCTCCATCACCCTGGATGAAGATGTTTCTCCAGACCTCACCTTGGCGCTGACAGCAAGTCCCCTCCCTGAGCCGACTTGGCAGAAGAACATAAATGGCCAAGAAAAGCCTCTGTTGAGGAGATTAAACCCGGTTCCCGAGCAGGCCCGCCGCACTGGGGCACGGGCGCTGCCAGCACCGTCCCCATCACCATGATAAAGCCCCGCGCCCGCCCGCAGCCGCGGCCCCGCCAGCACCGGCCCGGCCGCCGAGGGGGGATGACGGGCGCACAATAGGCGGGAGCACAGGTCAAGTCTTTTTCTCTCCTGGCCCAGCCTTTCTTGTTTGCGGTGTTTCCATATGTAAAGCACGCCTTGCTCCCGGCTCCCCAGCCCCGCGGTAATGAGGCCTGGGCCTGCTGGAAGCCGTCTCCCCGTATTATTGTGCTGCCTTCTTCTTTTGAGCTCCCGGCATGTTAATTAGAGAGCGAGGAGAAAGGGAGAGGCTTCTAATTAAGCATCGAGGAAGCGCAGGGGCTGGTGCACGGGGGTGACTTTTTCTCTCAGCTGAGAAAAGGGGCTCAGGAGCCCCCCGAGCACTGCGGGCATGCGGGAGGGTGCTGGGGGTCCTGGGCCTGACCCTGGGGTGCTCCCAGGGCCCCCAGCGGGATGGAGATGCTTGTCTGGAAACTCCAGTGCAGCCCCAACGTTGCTGGTGGGAATCGCCTCCTATCCCCACCTCTGGGCAGGTCCCTGGGGGGACACGGCACTGCGCTGTGCGTGTCGTGGGTGCCGATGCCGCGGTGCCTTCACCGCTGCTCCCCGCGTGGCCACGTGCCCACGGGCAGGACAGGGCAGAGCATCCCACCCATGGGTGGCTTGGTGCTGGCAAGGCTGGGTGCAGCCAGCATCACCTGGAAAAAACAAGCTGCTGGATGCTTCTCCTGTTTATTTATTGCTCTTTGGTGATTATTAATGAGCTGAGAGCCCAACCAGTTGCTTTTTCCCTTGCCATAGAGCTCCCACGCTGCTTGTAGGTCTTCTTGTGCCCTGCTGTTCATCCCCAGGTACCACGACGTGCTGCTCCTGCCCAGCTAGGCTGAGCTCTTCAGCCTGGTCCTGAGCCCTCCCCGGGGCTGTGCAGGTGTGGGTGGGGGTGGGGCAGGTCCCGGGCACCCGTGGGTCCTGGTGGGTGATGCGCTGTTCCAGAGTGGGTGTCCAGAGCGGTCCAGGCAGGGGGGAGCCACATCAGGGCCAGGGCAGGGGAAGGAATTGCTTCCCTGTGCCTTGTCCTTGATTCTTTCATTCCCCTCCCAACTGGTGCCCTAAAAAACGGGGAGATCCTTCAATTTTCCACTGCCACAACACATTTATTTTTGGAAAATAAAACAAATGCTTCCCCTGCGTTTTGCAAGGCTGCTTTCCTTCTCCCCCTGCCATGGCAGCAGGTTTGCAACCACTGCCAGTCAGAAGCGGTTGGAGCTGTTTGGGAATCTTCCCTGACAGCCTTCTGTTGGGCTGTTAGCCTTGATATGCGAGGAGCAATCTGTCTTCCCTCTCGTGAGCCTCCCTCCGCAGTCCTGGCTGCCCTTGTGAGGCCGTTTGCAGTCCGAGGGGCTGGGGGTGCTAGGCCTGTGCAGGGCTCGGTCCTGGCGCTGGTGCTGGGTCTGGGCTGGATGTGCTGGCGGTGCTGCTGCCCTGCCCAGGGTCTCACAGTCCCGCTTGCAGGGCAGGGTTGTGCTCAGAGGTTCAGGTCCATGGGAAACAGCTCGGCTTCCGCTTGAGCAGGTTTATGAACAAGTGCATGAGAAGCCGTTCCAGCTGGCCGGGGCCATGGACACGCTGGCTGGACCCCGGTCTGTGCTGCCGGCGTCACGAGGTGCGGCGGGTGGGGAGGGGACAGCACAGGGGATGCTCTGCCCTCCAGAAAGGTCTGGGCTGGGGAGGACGCTCTGGTGAGCCAAGTGGAAGGTTCTCCTCCCCAATAAGACCCTTTCCCTTCTGTGCTCACGGCAGGAGAGTGGTGGCCGGTTACAGGCTGCAGCTCTGCCCTTGCCTGGTTTATCACCTGCCCTGAAGTCTCCCCGTCCCACAAAGGATGGAGACAATAAAAGCCCTGAAGGATTTGGAAGAAGTCAGCCCGGGGAAAGGGCAGGGAGCAGGACAGGACCAGGTGTCACAACAGCCCCGAGCTCTGCAGAGATTCCCCCCAGTCAGAGGTTGGTCGGCTGTGGGGAGCTGGGCTGAGCTTCCCATGGAGAAATATGTCACATTAAGTTGTTTCTTTGAGAAGGATGTTACTGTTGTGCCAGAGCTCACAGGACATCCCACAGGTCCAATTTGAGACAGCCAGGACAGGGACCTGTGCACACCTGCAGGAAGGACCGCAAAGCATATTGGCTCTTGAAGGGGCAGGGACAAGGGTCACCATAGAATCATTTTGATCATGAAGTCCAACCGTAACCTAAATCTAGCACTGCCCCATGTCCTGAGAACCTCATGTCCGTCTGTCCAACCCTCCAGGGATGGTGGCTCCAGCACTGCCCTGGGCAGCCTGTTCCAATGCCCCACAGCCCTTTGGGGAAGAAATTGTTCCCACATCCAACCTCAACCTCCCCTGGCGCAACTTGAGGCCGTTTCCTCTGCTCCTGGCGCTTGTTCCTGGGGAGCAGAGCCCGACCCCCCTGGCTCCAAGCTCCTTTCAGGCAGTTCAGAGATCAGAAGGTCTCCCCTCAGCTCCTGTTCTCCAACTGAACCCCCAGGTCCCTCAGCCGCTCCATCACACTTGTGCTCCAGCCCCTCACCAGCTCCGTTCCCTTCTCTCCACTCGCTCCAGCACCTCAAGGCCTTTCTTGGCATGAGGGGCCCAAGGCTGAACCAGCGGGGCCCAGGTCCCAGCATCTCCCCCCCGTTCCTCCAGCCAGGAGGGTTTATGGCTGTTTTAAGCACTCCTGAGAAAGAGGGTCCTGTCTGCCACATCTATAACCGTAGCAGCACCGGTGGGGAAGGGTCTGCTAACAGCATCCTGTTGCTTTGCTGGAGGCTCCGCAGCGCGGTGCAGCCCACGGGCGAGAGCCCCTGCTGAGGTCATTGCTGCTGCAGGGGAGGGTCATGGCCCCCTGTGCCCGGCCACCCTGCAGAGATGCTTTAGCAGAAATCGGGCAGGGAGCGCGGTGCTGCTGGCGCCGAGATGGCCCCAAGCTCTGCCGAGGGCTCGTGCCACCTCATCCCCATGGCACGGAGCCTGTCCGGTGTGCAGTGTGGAGGTGTGTGGGTGTGGGGGGTGTAGGAGGTGCTGGAGCTGTGTGAGGTGCTGGGCGCCCATGGGGCTGCTGCTGTGATGGAGTGGCCATGGTGTGGGGCACAGTGTGGGGCGGCTGGTGTGGGCAGAGCCTGCCTGCTTGGCACACGATGGGGCTGGGAGTATCTGAGATGGGGGGGAGCACGGGTTCGATGCAGCCCCTTAACTTTGTGTGTCCTGTCTGCAGTGGGAAGAGGTGAGCGGGTACGACGAGAACATGAACACAATTCGCACCTACCAGGTGTGCAACGTCTTTGAATCCAGCCAAAACAACTGGCTCCGGACCAAGTACATCCGGAGGCGAGGAGCGCACCGCATCCACGTGGAGATGAAGTTTTCTGTCCGGGACTGCAGCAGCATCCCGAATGTCCCAGGCTCCTGTAAGGAGACTTTTAACCTTTACTATTTTGAGTCAGACTTTGACTCGGCCACCAAGACTTTTCCTAACTGGATGGAGAATCCTTGGATGAAGGTGGACACGATTGCTGCTGACGAGAGCTTCTCGCAGGTGGACCTGGGTGGACGAGTGATGAAGATTAACACTGAGGTGCGCAGTTTTGGGCCTGTCTCCAAGAATGGTTTCTACCTGGCCTTCCAGGACTATGGAGGCTGCATGTCCTTAATTGCTGTCCGCGTCTTCTACCGCAAGTGTCCCCGCGTGATCCAGAATGGGGCTGTCTTCCAAGAAACCCTCTCGGGAGCAGAGAGCACCTCGCTGGTGGCAGCCCGGGGAACGTGCATCAGCAACGCGGAGGAGGTGGACGTGCCCATCAAGCTGTACTGCAACGGGGATGGCGAGTGGCTGGTGCCCATCGGCCGCTGCATGTGCCGGGCGGGCTATGAGTCAGTGGAGAACGGGACCGTCTGCAGAGGTAACCGCTCGCCGTCAGTCTCGCTCTGCGCGCTCGCCTTGCTGCCCGTGGGCTGTGCCGGTGGTGCCAGTCGGGATGTGCAGCTGGGATTTCCATGAGATGCCTCCTTGGGCAGGGGTGGGAGAGCAGCACACGGAGCCGGGGAGAGCAGCGTGTGTGTGGACGCTGACTCCTTCCCCAGATCCTCCATTCCTGCCCTGGGCACATCCATCCGTTGCAGAGACTCTGTGTTACCTCTGCGTCCTCAGAGCCATGGGGTTCAGTGCTGCCAGCTTGTCCTGGTGCCCTCCATGCTCTGCAGGTCTTGGAGGGACACGTGTCTGTAGCCGTGGTGTCTTCAGTCACCTCCTAAAATACTAGGGCTGTTTTCACTTCAGTTTGTGCCCTGTGCCTTGTCATGAACAGAAATGCGTGTGGGGTGAGAGGAGCAGGGGTGCAGGCATCCCAAGGTGGTGCTGTGGGAGGGAGCAAGTTGTCTGCAGCATTTTCCTGGTGAGGTGCAAGCAGCCCAGGGTGGGATGTGGTCACAGGCTGTTCCGGGCCAGACTCACCTTCCCAGCCTGGTCCAGGCCTGACCCTGGAGCCCTCTCAGCAGCCAGAGGTTTGCTGCCCTGTAGATGTTCTAAGAGGACTCCAGGAGCTCCATGGAGCCAGTGTGGTCCTACGGACACAGCGCCTCTGTGCCACCGCCCTTAAAGCACCGTGCCCAGACCCTTCTCCGTGCTCCTCCTCAGTTGTGCCGAAGTTACAGGGGAAGGAAAGTCAACCTGGGCTTGCGGAGGGAGGGGAAGGAGCCGTGGGGTTACTGGGAGAGAAATGAGGTCCTGAGAGCTGCGTGTTGAATCTGTGGCTCCACCATGTACAGAGCAAACCATGGGCTCTTCTCCCCACTGTCCTGCCTGAACATCAAAATCCCATTACAGGTTTGATACCATCGGCACGCGCCGAGCAGAGCGGGGGCTTCGCTGAGATCAGTTCTAGACGTGTCCGGGGGCATTGCTGCGTCTCCTCTTCTGCTGTGGGCAGAGGTGGCTGGGGGCACCAAACAAGGATGGGGAAGGTGCTGGGGTGAGGAGCTGGACACACCAGAGAGGGGGATGAACAGTCTTTGGCTGCACTGGGTTGGGACTGCAGGTTGGACAGTCCCTGCGGAGAGGGCACCGTGTCTCCTGCTGCTGGCTGGGCTGCTCACATGTGAAGCCTCCTGATGTGCTGGGTGTGTTATTTAATACCTGTGCTCTGAGCTGCTCCTCAGTGACCCACTGAACGGCTCTGCCCACTGAGCTCGGTGTGACCAAGTGTCCCCCCGCTGCAGCAGGGCCGGGGCTGGGGACGGGGACAGCATGGCGGTGCTGCTGCAGCGTGGGGTGGAAAGGCAGCCGGGCTGATCCCCGCCTCGAAGGGAAGACGGGTGTTTTACGACACCCAAGAGGAGCACTCGTAGCAACACCAGAAAGCCAAAATGATTCATGTCAGCTTTTCCATCTCAGCCTGTTGTTTTTTTTTCCCGAGCAGACCCAGCCCTGTGTGGCGCTTTGCTCTGCAGCCGCGGTTTCTCAGGGGTCCCTGCTCCCACTGCCAGCCCAGCCGAGGGACGGACGGGCCCTTTGCATGTCTCAGGGTTCCTGCAGCCCGACCAGCGGGGCCGGGAGGGAAAACGGAGCGGCAGGAGCGAGGGGCCGAGCTGGAGGGAGCGAGCAGGAGGGAGAGGCCGCGTCTCCTCTTTGTCTGCGTAACAGCAGGATTTGGGGAGGACCGGTACCTCGGCAGCTGTTTCTCCAGCCGGTGTTGATGTGTGCCCGGCCCTGCGCTCCCCACTGTCGTTAATCATGTGGTGTCCGTCAGCCGCCGTCTCTGTGGGGCTGCTGGCTCCGTGGCTGCCTGCCTTCTTTTCCCCAGCCCCTTCCCTTCCCCTTCCCCTTCCCCTTCCCCTTCCCCTTCCCCTTCCCCTTCCCCTTCCCCTTCCCCTTCCCCTTCCCCTTCCCCTTCCCCTTCCCCTTCCCCTTCCCCTTCCCCTTCCCCTTCCCCTTCCCCTTCCCCTTCTCCTTCCCCTTCCCCTTCCCCTTCCCCTTCCCCTTCCTCTTCCCCTTCCCCTTCCCCTTCCTACACTGGGCTGGCGACGGAGGCTCGATGGGACCCCAGGGCTGTGCTGGGTTGGGACACAAGCTGCGTTCTCCCCCAGCAGCCCCAGAAGAAGAGTGGGGACCAGGAGCAGAGCCAGCCGTGGGTTGGCAGGACAGCCACAGCATCCCCATCCTCCCCCAACTTCCCCAGTGAGCCCCACAGGGGACAGGCTGGTCACCCCAGCTTGGCTGGGCAGAGAAAAGAGTCCCCTCCGTAGCTCAGCTCAAGATGACCTGAGGACACTGTCCTGCATCCCTGCCCCCTCCTGTCGTGTCCTGTCCCTGGTCCGTGCAGAGGCAGCGTACAAGCCATCAGGTTTGGGGGACTCACTTGTACATGTGGCCGGCAGGTTTTCTCATGTTTCGAGGGGTGGGAGGGAATCTGGGCCTCTTTCCAGAAGCAAAACAAAAGCAAATCCGAGCTGGCTTGCAGGGTGAAGCGCTCGCACACAGCTCGGTCGCCCGAACGGGATGTGGCGGGGACTGCAGGGGACGTGGCCCCGCCAAGGGCTCCTGGTGCAGGGGGGCATCCCGAGCCATGCCGGCTGCTCGGTGCAGCCGCAAGGCACTGGAAGGAGTTACTCACTTCTCCGTTGGGTTTTTCATCTGGCTAATACAGCGCAAGCCCGCTCACGGCAGCGCACACAAGGGATATTTATGGAGGAAGTTCATGCATCTAACAGCTTAAGCTCTTCTAAGCTTGCAGCCCCAGCACAAAAGGATTTGGGGGCAGTTAACAATTCTGTGTGGTTAAGAGATTTTCATTTTGCTGGGCCTCGCTCGCCGATCCCGCAGGGCCCTGTGGGGGCCGGCTGCCTGCTCCTCCCGTCCCGCTGCTCCGCTCGCTTCCCGGCTTCTTTCCGCCGCGCTGCCGAGATGCTCCCTGCACGTGTCTCCCCTCACCGCCCCCCAGCCCCATCCTCCCCCTTCTCTGCTTCACCTTCTCCTGCTCCCCGCCTGCATCTTTTTCTCCATCTCCCTGTTCTTTGTCTGCCGCCTCCCCCGCTCCCCCGCCCGTCCCTCCCATGCAGCACATGAAGCGCGTTTCTCTCTCTGCTGCCCGTATTCATTGGCTCCCTGTGCAGCGGCGCAGGCAGAGCTTTTGTGCTGCCTGCTCGCTCGGTTTGCACTGGCCGGTGGCTGAACACTGCTGCAAGATCTCCGCCTCGGCAGGGATGGCAAACACTGGCTGCTGGTCCTCCCTGCATCCATCTGCAGCTCCTCTCCATCTCCGGAGGACATCTCCCCATGGGTCTGGTCACTGCAGTCACAGCGGGCAGCCTCTTCTGCGCTGCACTCCAGTGTGGACAGTCCTGGTCTTGTCACGGTGACAAGGGATGGTTTTGCCTTGCGGAAGCTTGTGGTGACACAATCTTGTTGTGAGGGACATGTGGCATCATCCCTTGGGGTGACAGGTGTTTCTGAGGAGGAGAGGAGCTGGTGATGTGCTGGGAAGAGGAAAAACGGGGTCATCTAGGTGGTCTGTGGAAGGTACAGGCTGCCACTTGTCTTCTCCAGCTCGAGGTGGAGCTGGACCACCCCTGTGGCAGCCTGAGGGGTCAACATTGTGTCCCACCAAGATGGGGGGCAGGGAGGGAGCCTGCATTGCCTTCCTCTGCTCCTTCCCTGAGCCAGGAGGGAGGATGTGGGGTCCTGACCCAGCTCCAGCTCCAGCACCCGGCCTGGTGCTGGTCCCATCCAGCCCACCGACACCACAACCTGGTTCCACCTCCAGCCCAGCTGGATGGTCCCAGGTCAGCTCCAGCACTGACCCAGCCCAAGTCCAGCTGTAAAGGGAGAACTGTGACCTCTGGGGTTGTTGCTATGCTGGGCTGTACCTGGGGTATAGATAGGGACCTTAGGTACATGCAGTCTGGGACTGTACAGGGCTGGCTGGGGGGTCTGGGTATGGCCGTGGCCTTGCAGAAGTGGGTCCTACAGGTGGACTCCATGATGGGCTTTTCTGCGTGTGCTTACATGTTATTTTGAGGTCGAACACAGCAGATCTGCCACCACCCCACCATGTGCTGGGGACACGGGTGCGGAGGCCGCGATGTGCACGTACACATGTGTTGGGGACCCGGAGCTGTTCATGCGTCACCGAGGACATGGTTGGACTCTGTCCCTGCCCTGCTGAGTTTGGGTTTCAAAGCTTGTGCTGAGGGCCTGGAGGGGTGTGCGGCTTTCTGATGTGCTGGAGAAGGGCATGTCAGAGCCGTCTTACAGTCACGTCCCGTAAGTACGTGATGTTTTGAAGATAAGAGTCTATTTCTGGCTCCTTGCCTGTTTCGGGCCTGGGCCTCAACCGATAGTGCTGGACTCAGCCAGTAAATTGTAAGGCCCTAGAGGTAATTAAGTTCTTGCAGGAAGCATTCCCGATTGAGCGGGAGCAGATACAGCCAGTCGTGGTGTAAATGTTTCCGGAGGTGGAGAGTTGCCCGTTCAACACTTCCAGTGGTCGCTCCTGCCTTCTCACCACTGGCTGTGACTTGGCACGTGGACCTTGGTGAGCTTTGTCCATCCCTTCTGTTTTCTCCGTGCCCGTTTCAAAGTAATCCTCAGCCCCCGCTCCTCTGGTGAGGTTTTTGGCCACCTTTTTGGCTCTTCCCGGCCCTTGGCACTGCTTTAGCCTTTCCGTTGCAGAGCAGAACCACTGGCCCACGTACAGTGACCAGCTGGGGGGAACACTGAGATTTCCCTCTTCCCACACCCCCGCTTTGCTTTAACCATTTTGGCACTGGTGTTTCACTGGGTGCTTTTGCAGGACTGGGAGCAGACCCTGTGGCTCCTTGTCCCCAGAGGTGGGATTTGACACGTGTTTGTACTCAAATGCACATTCCTTGCTCGTGCCCAGCTCGTGAGGCATCCTGTGTATCAGGAACCCGGCATCTCCAGTATTAACCACACTACAACTTCCATGTCATCAGCTGACTTTATTGGGAACGCTTTGGGCTTTCTCCTGGGTCATTGATAAAAATGTTAAATAGCCCAGAGGCATGAACCAAATTTGTTGGCTCTAGTAGAAACAGACCTGCTCTCTGCATATCCTCCGCTTAGATCTCAGACCAGAGCGGTATCAGCTCGCCAAGTTTTAATGCATTGAGTATGTCCCACGGTGTCTGTCGACCCTCTAATTCCTGAATCAAAATATCATGTGTTACCGAGGGAAATATTCAGCAGAAGTTTGGGTGCCTTGCATTAGCGCGGTTACCTCTCCCAGCCAATCTTGTAATTGCATCAAAAACCATACGAGGCAAATTTGCCTTAAGCTGTTTTCCATAAATGTATGTAGGTTGGCACTACTATTACAACCTTCCTTTAATCCTTGGCTGACTGAATCCTGTAGCTGGCACATCCTTATTTGACTGGTCCTGACGTTGCAGTGGCAGTCCTAAAATAGCCAGGGCTGCCTCATTTAACAAATAGCTTTTTCCTACGTCTCCGAAACATCCTACTACTTCACAGCGTGTGGAAAGTGAACGTTAACCGTCCACTGCCTCATCAGCCTTCTCTTTAAAAGCTCCTAGGTAAATGCTATCCTGACATACTGATTTAACAATGTTTAACTTTAGGAGCTGCTATTTAGCATCTTGAGTTACTGCTGGAATGGAAAGTATTTCACCATCATCCTATAAGATGATTACATCACCTGGCTCCTGCCCAAGTACAAAACAGGAATTTGTCTGCCTTTTCTACAGGGTTGTTGACAATTTGAATGCTCCCAGCCGGCCGCGGCTCCGTGTCATTGTGGATGCTGCTCTTTGGGCTTCTCCCTCTCCTCCCTCTCCATCTGGGAATTAAGAATACAGCGTCTTTCTTTCCATTGCTTTAATTCTTCTCCATCCTGCTTCTCGCTGACCCCTCCACGGTGTGAATCCAATTAGGGCTGTGGTGGGGATCGCAGCTGCTCGGCATTAACCGCTCCGAGCCTGCCTGGTGCGCTCTGGAGCCAGAGGAGATGCCGGTTTGTCCTCTGCACGTTGCTGGGTAGGGTCTGGGCTTCTGGAGGCTGGAGCAGGACCAGGGGGAGCCCTGCAGAGCGAGGGTTTGTGCGACGGTCTGAAGCTTGAAGAGATACTGACCTCACCAGGAAGGTCTCGGGTGGTCCAGGGACAGGGCAAGACGTCTGCTGCTGACAGAGGGAGATGGACAGCTCGCCTCAGAATAGAATCATAGAATCAAAGAATCATTTCAATTGGAAAAGCCCCTCAAGCTCATCAGGTCTGGCCATAACCCACCCCTGGCACTGCCCCATGTCCTGAGAACCTCATGTCCGTCTGTCCAGCCCTCCAGGGCTGGTGACTCCAGCACTGCCCTGGGCAGCCTGTTCCAATGCCCCACAGCCCTTTGGGGAAGAAATTGTTCCCCACATCCAACCTCACCCTCCCTTGGCGCAACTTGAGGCCGTTTCCTCTGCTCCTGGCGCTTGTTCCTGGGGAGCAGAGCCCGACCCCCCTGGCTCCAAGCTCCTTTCAGGCAGTTCAGAGATCAGAAGGTCTCCCCTCAGCTCCTGTTCTCCAGCTGAACCCCCCAGGTCCCTCAGCCGCTCCATCACACTTGTGCTCCAGCCCCAGTCTCCTCCTCAGCACTCCCTCTAGTATTTCAATGTCCTTCTTACAATGGAAATGCTGCTTTTGAGGGACTGGACCATTGTGGCCAAAAGGCAGGCGAAGGAAATGAGAACTGCTTCCTCATTTAGCTGTCAAGACAAGCGATGGGCTGAGACCTTCCACAGAAGTGTTTTCTCTATAGAGAAAGGGAGGAGACGAGGTTTTGCAGAACATGAGTGTGGTTTTTGGACAGCAGAGTGTTGAGTGCTCCCAGTGCTCTTGTGAGGTGCAGGATGGACCCCAGCAAGCTGCAGCCCACTGGACGGGAACAGCATATGCTGATTTATTGGTATGGGCAGGTCATGGGTCACTGGGGTTGGAGGAAGGGCTGGAGAGCTCAGGTCCAGCCAAGCACACGGGGAGTTCCCTGGTGGAAATGACGCCAAGCTGGGGTTCCTCGGGGAGACACGGTGGAGTTTTGCTATGGCAAAGCCCTTTCTTCTCTCCGCTCTGCTCCCCTTGCCGCTTTGGGACAGGCTGCTCCCCATCCTCACCCCCAGGCGTGTCGTCGTGCTGGGACCAGCGAGAAGACTTGAGGAGGAGGGTGGTCACAGGGCCCCAGGGTCACAATGCAGAAGGTCCCCTGTGCCTGGGGGACAGGGACGGGACCCCCGTTCTAACACAGGCGCTTGCATGGAGCCCACGTCTGTAGCGATAAGAAAATCTCCCCCTGACTTCTTTTACAGATGAAACATCATTTTGGATCAAACACCACATTCCTGCTCTTGCTACACCCATGTGAGGGGGAATAGCGGCTCTGGCAGCAATCACTCGTTTATTCTGCTTCTCCTCTCTCCTTCATGGCCTCCCCCTTTTTTTCAGCGAAAAGTGGTAAACATTAATAGGAACTGGAATGAATAGCTGAGATCCAGGCCTGGGCTGCCAGGGGTTTAACTCATTATTGCCATAAAATGAAGGGAACATGTTTCTTACCATTAGTTTTCCCTTTGCGTCAGGTGCTCGGAGATCTGGGGGGCAATGAAGGTTTTTCTGTGCTGAGTGCTGAGTCTTTATGGGGCAAGAGGAGAATGTTCTTTATCCTACGTAACTTGAGGAAAATTGGGGAAAATTCTGCTTTTGAGGATGTTTTTTTGATTTGAGATTTTTCTGGAAGTCAGGCCAAAACCAATTATTTTGAATGTTTAATTTTGGGAAATACCCTCAGACGTTCTCCCTGTGGAGAGAGACACCAATGTAAAGTTCGTCTGCTATCAGATGCTATCTGTGTAAGAGCGCAGTTGTTTTATTTTAGCAATACAAGGTAAAAATCTTACAGAAAATTTAATCTAGAAGCCATGATTAGCTTAATTAGCTCCAGGGAAACTCTTTATTGTTCCCCATATGCCTTAGAAGCACAGTATATCACTGGAAAGTATACATAAAAGTCCCCATAAAGGTTAGGAAATGAAATCAAAGTATTTCGTAGCTCACACGATGGCTGTGTTTGCATAGACCAGACTTCAAACAATGTTAAATTAGGTTTGGCCAAGCAAAACACACAGCATTTTCATGTTCTGAAGGAGACCGTGAGTTGTGTAACACCCGTTGGCAATACCTGGTCCTGGCGTGGGCAGGCGGTGTAGCTCGAGCTCCGTAAGGAAGGAGCGGGATGGGGGACACGGAACAACAGCAGGCGCTGTGGGACCCACCTCCTGAGCCCGGGACAGCCCTTTGTCACCTTCGTTTCTTGGCATTTGGGGAACTGGTGTCTAAGAAAAGCAGATGAAAAAGCCCCAAGATGTTAATACGTATTAAAAAGAGCAGAGATGTGAAATAAGGGGCACGGCCTGGCCGATGGGACATGGCCAGCAGATGGTTTGGGGCCACGCGGGAAATGAATTTACAAGCAGAAAAGGCTCTGAACCTGCGTCCCTGACTTCTTCCTACTGGTGAGCTGAGTCTTCTTTGGAGCGAGCGGCAGCCCCATGTCCGTCTGGCTCAGATGCCTTTGCTGGAGTCCAGCATCTGTCCAAGGAGTGGAGAAACTGCTTGTAGTTGGAAGCCAGTAATTTGCAGAATGGCAGATCTTGCAGGCTGGAGGTTGGGAACAAGGTACAGCATGAGCAAGAAGCTGTAAGTCAGAGCATTATGGAAAGCACCCTGTTAAAGGGAGACAGAAATAAGTCCTGCTGAGATCAGGAGCTACCAACTCAGTGCTTTGCTCCTCATGCATCCCAAAAGGGACACCCATGTGAATGTGTTCTGCGGGTAGGTGACTCCTGTGAGGCCTTTGCGGGTCTCTGTACCAAGGCATGCAAGGACAGAGAAGTCTTCGCTTCGGCACGTTGAAATGGCACCTGCCAGGGTGCTGGCATCTTCCTGGAGCCCTCAGAGGTGGACTGGGGACACTGGCTTTGCAACTTGTGCCAGAAAATAGGGGAAAGGGACCTGGGGGTCCTGGGGACAGCAGGGTGACCATGAGCCAGCACTGGGCCCTTGTGGCCAGGAAGGCCAATGGTACCTGGGGTGGGTTAGAAGGGGGTGGTCAGTAGGTCAGAGAGGTTCTCCTGCCCCTCTGCTCTGCCCTGGGGAGACCACACCTGGAATCTTGTGTCCAGTTGTGGCCCCTCAGTTCCAGCAGGACAGGGAACTGCTGGAGAGAGTCCAGCGCAGCCACCAAGATGCTGAAGGGAGTGGAGCATCTCCCGTGTGAGGAAAGGCTGAGGGAGCTGGGGCTCTGGAGCTGGACAAGAGGAGACTGAGGGGGGACTCATTCCTGGGGATCAAGATGGAAAGGGGGAGTGTCAGGAGGATGGAGCCAGGCTCTTCTGGTGACAACCAGTGACAGGACAAGGGGCAGTGGGTGCAAACTGGAACACAGGAGGTTCTGCTTAAAGATGAGAAGAAACTTGTTTGGGGTGAGGGTGGCAGAGCCTGGCCCAGGCTGCCCAGGGGGTTGTGGAGTCTCCTTCTGTGCAGACATTCCAACCCCCTGGACACTTTCCTGTGTAACCTCATCTGGGTGTTCCTGCTCCATGGGGGGATTGCACTGCATGAGCTTTCCAGGTCCCTTCCAATCCCTAACGTTCTGTGATTCTGTGAAACCTTTGCAAAAAACCTATCTCCTGGTCTCATCTGGCCCACAGGGCTCTTGGTGCTTGAGAGCACGATGCTGTGCTCAAGCCCACCTGAGCCTGTGGGCTGGCCGACCCCTCCATGGTCCCACCAAGGTGCTGCTGGAGGTCATGGCCGTGCCTGGACCATGAGGGCACAGTTCCACTGCAGGTCCACAGGTTTGGTGGGCCATGGCTTGGAATAATTATGACTAATGGAGCAAATTCAGATGCATTTTGAGGGAGTATCTGGGGATTGCACTGGATGAGCTTTCCAGGGCCCTTCCAACCCCTGACACTCTGGGATTCTGTGGTTACAGCAACAGGGACATTTGGAGAACCGTTGCTGGCACAAGAGACTGGAGGAGTAAGGAAAAGGGAGAAGAGGTCAAGAGGCAGAGTAAAGCTCATGAAAAACAGTTGCTTTCCACAGAAGTGCCTCAAGAGAGAGATCAGCACCTTAGAAGTCCCTGGTGAAGGGTCAGATGCCCAGTGATGTCCCATGTCCCACCTGTCCCCAGCATGGGGGCACCTCTGGTCCCTGCATGGGCAGGAGGATTTGGCAACCGTCCCCAGCACAGCCCTTCCGAGGGGCAGGAGGAGGGTGGAACGGTGAGGTGGAAACCACCCGTTGATGTCTGAGAGCAAACGTGCCCCCCGATGCTGCACAGGCCCTTCCCGTGTCTCCAAAAGCCTCCTCGAGACCCGATATTGTACATTTAATGGAGTGTGCTGTTCACTGTTTGACAAATATTATCTGTTCCTGCCGCTGTTTAAGAAGTTGCTACGATCTTTTCAAAAGCCATCCAGGCTGGAAGAAACTGCATTTGGAGCAAAGCATTCGTGCTGCTCTGCTTTATGGGCTCCACTTCAGGCTGCACTTTCATTCTTACTAAACTTGAGGGTTTGGGCATTTTGTTAGTTTGAGATGAATAAAGCTCCATCACGTGCCCGTTTATTGTTCACTCTGCTCCTGTCACAGCTGCGGGTGTAACAACGGTGGTACTCCTGGGATCACAATGTTTTGAAAGGAAATCGCTAGTTTTGGTTTCAGACTTAAGAATTGTCTTCTTGAGCACAGGGTCTCCAGGAGCTCCGAACGGGACAATAGTCTGAATGTGCAAAAAGACTTTGCAAGTAGGAGCTTGTCATCCTTGAAAACGTCAGTGCCCAGACACTGAAGGACCAGATACTCCCTCAAAATGCATTTGAATTTGCTCCATTAGTCATAGTTATTCCAAGCCATGGCCCACCAAACCTGTGGACCTGCAGTGGAACTGTCCCCTCATGGTCCAGGCACGGCCATGACCTCCAGCAGCACCTTGGTGGGACCATGGAGGGGTCGGCCAGCCCACAGGCTCAGGTGGGCTTGAGCACAGCATCGTGCTCTCAAGCACCAAGAGCCCTGTGGGCCAGATGAGACCAGGAGATAGGTTTTTTGCAAAGGTTTCACAGAATCACAGAACGTTAGGGATTGGAAGGGACCTGGAAAGCTCATGCAGTGCAATCCCCCCATGGAGCAGGAACACCCAGATGAGGTTACACAGGAAGGTGTCCAGGCGGGTTGGAATGTCTGCAGAGAAGGAGACTCCACAACCCCCCTGGGCAGCCTGGGCCAGGCTCTGCCACCCTCACCAGGAACAAGTTTCTTCTCAAATTTAAGTGGAACCTCCTGTGTTCCAGTTTGCACCCATTGCCCCTTGTCCTGTCACTGGTTGTCACCAGAAGAGCCTGGCTCCATCCTCCTGACACTCCCCCTTTCCATCTTGATCCCCAGGAATGAGTCCCCCTCAGTCTCCTCTTGTCCAGCTCCAGAGCCCCAGCTCCCTCAGCCTTTCCTCACACGGGAGATGCTCCACTCCCTTCAGCATCTTGGTGGCTGCGCTGGACTCTCTGCAGCAGTTCCCTGTCCTGCTGGAACTGAGGGGCCACAACTGGACACAATATTCCAGGTGTGGTCTCCCCAGGGCAGAGCAGAGGGGCAGGAGAACCTCTCTGACCTACTGACCACCCCCTTCTAACCCAGCCCAGGTCCCATTGGCTTCCTGGCCACAAGGGCCCAGTGCTGGCTCATGGTCACCCTGCTGTCCCCAGCACCCCCAGGTCCCTTTCCCCTACGCTGCTCTCTAATAGGTCATTCCCCAACTTACACTGGAACCTGGGGTTGTTTCTGCCCAGATTCAAGACTCTACACTTGCCCTTGTTATATTTCATTAAATTTCTCCCTGCCCAACTCTCCAGCCTGTCCAGGTCTCTGATGGCAGCACAGCTTCCAGTGTCACCACTCCTCCCAGCTTGGTGTCATCAGCAAACTTGCTGACAGTCACTCTATTCCCTCATCCAAATCATTGATGAATATATTGAATAATCCATGATCAAGAACATTATTTTAGCAGATAACCACCCCACCTGGGTGGCTCAAGGTCCATGTTTGTGTTGCCGGATGCTGTGACAAGGTGCCAGGAGGACGCGGTGCCGCGGCTGCCCAGGCAGCGGCTGCGGGATCTGCTCCCGGTGCCAACCATCACCCAGAGCATTCCCGGAGCTGAAGGCATGAAGCTTGGAAGGGTTTACCGCAGTGGAGACGCTACTGCAGGCCTTTCCTTGCGACTTGGTGAGAAGAAATAATTCTGAGCCTTTTGGTGTATATGCACAGCCTGAGCTAATAAAATAGAGTAAAAGCGGGGAAAACAGGATTAGAGAAACATTCGGGGAATGACTCACACCCAGAGAAGCATCTTGTTCACCTCTCCCTGCTGTGCACCCCAGCGATGGATTAACAATTGCCTTAATCCACCATTGCGTTGCTCCCTGCAGCCCGCGGGACGGCCAGCGGGGCCCGCGCTGCGGTTTTCAGTCGCCCTCACAAGTACAGTGGTTATGTCGTTACCATCACCTGCATCAGCTCAGACATTGATCCAAGCAGTAATGCTGGTGTTTCACTCTCAATTTACACCCTGGGAGTGGACCTGTGGCACCGACTGAACAATAGGAGATGGGGTAGGCGTTGTAGGAACAATAATCTCCAGGCTTTCTCAAGCTCAGCCTTCCAGCTGCAGCAAATCCTGGCCTTAGGACCTGCAGAGGGCTGTGGTGCTGGAAGCTGCAGTGTGTGCCGGTTCACCCTGTTACTACCGACACTACTTGTTCTGCTTTCTAAAGAGGATTAGGAGGCCAGGAGAGGGACTTTGTTGTGCCCACCGCTTCGTCGCGTTGCCACCACGAGTATGGTTCATTTGCAAACAGAGTGACAAATCTAAGTGTGTGTATCATCAGGATACCCTATAATTAGAACTGGTCTCTTTTTTTTTTGCTTCTGGAAAGGTTTTTGCTGTCTGGCTCAGATGGAAGCAATCCCAGTTTGTTTTTGTTGCTCTTGAATTAGAGCACGGCTGCTCTTTCCAGGATTTCCCAGGCAAAAATATGCGCATGGGGACCTGCCCGATGCGCACGGGGGTTCCTCTAGGACGTGTCGAGCCCAGTGCACGTGCACTTCACACGCAGCCTGTGCACGCTCGACATCTTTAATGGTTTTGGGTGTGTTTGGCGCTCTGCAGCTCCGCAGGGCGCACGGCGGGGGTCTGCCCGTGTGCGAGGGATGGCTTCCTGGTGCTCCCAGCTGCAAGGCAGATACTGAGCCGAGTGTGGGAAGAGGGGCTTTGTGTGGGAAAGCAGCAAAAGCAAAGTGTGCAAAGCTGAGCAAAGACTTCAGGCTGGACATAAGTGCAGTTTTGCTGCTCGGTCCTGCCTGAAGCAGAGAGGGGTGAGCACAGGGTGTTTGTCTGTCAACCCGGCAGAGCAGGTTGCCTGGCACCAGGGCTGCCTTGGCTGCTGCCATGGGAAGGGCTCAGAAAGACTTTGGTGAGAATCAGGAGGAGGTTCCCAAGCTGGGGATGGGGTGGCAGCGCCGTTGTCGCACTAGCCTGACCATGGTGCTGTGTTTTGGGGGGACCCTCTCCACCCCCCTGCCCCAGATGGGGTTTCTGTGGAAACCAGAGCCGTGGTTCCCTGCACGCAGATGTGCTGGAAAGCCAAAAGCAAACGTGGCGGAAGAGAGGAATGTGTCCTCCCTGGGGACCTTCATCCATGAGCACAGAGGAGAGGAGGGAGGAGGACGTGTCGGTACCTGAGCTCCCTTGCGGGGATTGAGGGCCAGACCTGGCGGGGGCTCCTGGGAGCAGCAGCCACGCGTGGGGTGTCCAGCACAGTGTGTGATCCTGCTGGGGGAGGGGCTGCGGAGCACAACATGAGCTTCACAGAATCCCAGAATGTCACGGGTTGGAAAGGCCCTGGAAAGCTCACCCAGTGCAATCCCCCCATGGAGCAGGAACACCCAGATGAGGTTACACAGGAAGGTGTCCAGGCGGGTTGGAATGTCTGCACAGAAGGAGACTCCACAACCTCCCTGGGCAGCCTGGGCCAGGCTCTGCCACCCTCACCCCCAACAAGTTTCTTCTCGTCTTTCAGTGAAACCTCCTGTGTTCCAGTTTGTACCCATTGCCCCTTGTCCTGTCACTGGTTTTCACCCAGAAGAGCCTGGCTCCATCCTCCTGACACTCCCCCTTTCCATCTTGATCCCCATGAATGAGTCCCCCCTCAGTGTCCTCTTGTCCAGCTCCAGAGCCCCAGCTCCCTCAGCCTTTCCTCACACGGGAGATGCTCCACTCCCTCCAGCATCTTGGTGGCTGCGCTGGACTCTCTCCAGCAGTTCCCTGTCCTGCTGGAACTGAGGGGCCACAACTGGACACAATATTCCAGGTGTGGTCTCCCCAGGGCAGAGCAGAGGGGCAGGAGAACCTCTCTGACCTACTGACCACCCCCTTCTAACCCACCCCAGGTACCATTGGCTTCCTGGCCACAAGGGCCCAGTGCTGGCTCATGGTCACCCTCCTGTCCCCAGGACCCCCAGGTCCTTTTCCCCTACCTTGCTCTCCAACAGGTCATTCCCCAACTTACACTGGAACCTGGGGTTGTTCCTGCCCAGGTGCAAGGATGTGCCATCATGACAGAGCTCCACACCAGCCCAGCTAGCTTGCTAATAGGCAGGATCAATTAATTAGCCGAGAAGGAGCTGCAGGAATAGCGCTCTTGGCATTTGGTCTGTAGGCTCTGCCTATGTGCACCACTGCTGTGTGTATCACCCATGTGTGCATCATTCCTGTGTGCATCACCCCTGTGTCCATCACCCCTGTGTCCATCACCCCTGTGTGCATCACCCCTGTGTCCATCACCCCTGTGTGCATCACCCATGTGCATCGCGGCTTCCCTGGCGATGCACGGGGTTGCAGGTACCACTTTGGGAGGGTGATGAGGACCAACGGGCACAGGAACGAGACACCGGCCAGGGTGGAGGTGACACCCTGGGCAGGGCCACGCGCAGCCAGGCCGAGCAGGAGGGTGGGGTGCTTCAGACAGCTGCCGAGTCCTGACACCGGCACATCGGGCTCCGGTCTGGTGTGATTTATGAGGCTCGCAGCGGTCCCAGCTGACATGCTGGGACCTCCCTGACGTGCAGGTGTGCCCGTCGTGCCCGGTGGGTGTGTGGCATTGCCCTGGCCCCTCTGCATCCACACCCTTGGGCTGACGTCCCCGAGTCCCCACTGTCACTTGCCGCCTTCGAACCTGCGGGCCGGGTTGCGGCTGCAGCAGCGATGAGTGCTGGAGCTGCTAGCAGACTGGAAATGTCTTTTGTCAAAGCTTGAGATGCCTCCAACCTCCTTTAATTAAAGACAATTACTGCTTTCAGCCCCTCTTCACAGCTCAGCTGGGTTGTTTGCAAACACACAGCTGCGGGAGTCTTTGTGCCCCTCTGCGCGTCCCGCTTCCCTGGAGACGCACAGAGGTTTCTTTATTACCCGCATTATGGCTGGTGAGCAGCTGGGGAGGAGGGGGCGTCCCGGGGTGCTGTGGGGTGCAGCGCTGGCTCTGCTGGGCAGCCGGGAGCCGCCCGGCCTGCTCGTGTCCGGCCTTTCCTGCAACCCTCAGCCTGCTGAACCAGCGCACCGAGAGCGGTGTTTGCCGGAGGCGTGAAGAGAAACGGAGCGGATGGAAATGGAGGCGTTTGGGCTGCGGAGGAGGCGGCTCTTGCCCTGGCTGCGGAGACAGGACGGCGCAGACGTGGGCTGTGAGCTCTGCATGTGCCCATTGAAATGGCGCTCTGCCGCGCCATAGCCGTGACTTTGCACGCTCGTGTGAAGGCACATCAAGGTGACCAAGCAGTTGTTAAAAATCAGTTTTTTTCCACTATATAAATGCAAGTGTATTTATTATAAAATCTGCACAGGCTTCAGCTTGGCCAGCAGCTATGAAAGCAAGAGGCAAGCTTTGAATTTGATTGTTTTGGTTCTTTTCCTTAAGGAGTTGAAGGAGCAGAAGGAAGAAAGCAGTTAAGTTTGGAAATTTTTAACGCTGTTCTGTAGGTTTGTTTGTTTAATTATTTTATTGTACATCAGAAATAACAGAAAATATACATCTATAACTGTTCTTCTTTAGGAGACTCATCTCTACCTACTTTGCTCTCAGTTTTTCATGACTGGATGTCCCCTGGTCCCCTGTGCCCCTCCCGTCCCCGTCCCCAACAGAGCGGGAGCTGCTTGGGTTGGACACACAGGGAGTATTTTCTGCCTTAAGTGAGACTTTTTGGAACTCCGGCCGTTGCATTACGTGGTTAATTTTTGCCCCCTCTCCAGGGTTATCATGGGATATCCTGTTCATGCATTCAGAGCCCAGTATACAGGTGACTGGGATTTCTTGCATTTAAAGGAAAAGGCCCACAAAACATACAAATGCAAGGAGAAAAACTGTGTTTTAAATTGTTAAGCTTTTAAACTGTTAAGCTTTGCCTCACTGCGGGAGCCAAACCAAGCGGGCCAAATCTGTGCTTTCTTGACCAAACCATGCTCAGAAAAAGAATCCGAAACCTCCTGTAACCAATAACCCGCCTTTCTGTGCTTGAATAACTCAGAGGCAGCCAAATGGAGCCTAACCAAACTTTCCGAAACAGTCAGGGCTGGCGCGAGAACAAGCGGCATCCACTGCAGCCCTCTTGGGATGCTGTTTCCAAAAATACGAGCCCCGGCGCGGCGGCAGCACGTGGAGCCGTCTCGTGGGCCCGGCTCTCGCCCGGCCGGCCTCGCTCTGCAGCGCCGCGTCCAAGCCCAGCTGCGGTGGCCAAGGCCGTGGCTCTCAGTTTGCAGGTGCTAATGGCCTCCTCGGGGAGGAGCGGGGCCGGCACCGCCTGCCTTGGAGGCGTTGGGCTGGTAAATCCACCGCGGGGGCCTGGACGGTAAGTGCTCAGCCTGCGGGCTCAGGGGAGACAAGATCCTTTTTGAGCTACTAACAGCCTGACACTGCTCTGTCTTCTCAAATTCATTTTGCAGCTCTGATTCCCTGAGGAATTCCCTGGGCTGAGCATGAAGGGAAACATACCCCTCGAATGGGAAGCCCAGAAGCTCTTTCCCCTCCAGCAGCCTCTCTGTGCACATCTTTGATCTGGTTTGGGGTGGTTTCTTATTCCACACAAGGTTTCTGGAGGCCAGCAGAAGGGTTGGAGCAGCCTCCTAGAACAGGTTTAAATGTGCCGTGCTTTGGATTTAGCACGGGCGCCAGATGGGCCGGGCTGGACACACAGAGAGCCTGGTGCTGCGGCTGTGGGTGCTGGGGCTCTGGGGACACGGTCTGTGGTCCTTAGTGCGACATCATGGGATGCTGGGGACACGGTCCATGGTCCTTAGTGGAACATCACGGGATGCTGGGGCTCTGGGGACACGGTCCATGGTCCTTAGTGCAATATCATGGGATGCTAAGGACATGGTTTGTGGTCCTTAGTGCAACATCGTGGGATGCCGGGGCTCTGGGGACATGGTCCGTAGTCCTGAGTGCGACATCATGGGATGCTGGGGCTCCGGGGACACGGTCTGTCATCCTTAGTGCAACATCACGGGATGCTGGGGCTCTGGGGACACGGTCTGTGGTCCTTAGCGCAACATCATGGGATGCTGGGGCTCTGGGGACATGGTTCATGGTCCTTAGTGCAACATCATGGGATGCTGGGGACATGGCCTGTGGTCCTTAGTGCAGCATCGTGGGATGCTGGGGCTCAGGGGACACGGTCTGTGGTCCTTAGTGCAACATCATGGGTGGCCGGGGCTCTGGGGACATGGTTCACGGCCCCTAGTGCGACATTGTGCTGCAGGTCCTGCTGCTGTCATGGGAATCAGTGACCGTCCTCAGCCCATCGACCAGGGCGCTCTGCTCACACACAGCTCAGGAGAGCAGGGTTCCTTCGTTTGGTGGCCCCTCCACTTTCTGCTCCAGCTGCTGTGTTGTTGCCTTGGCTCACCTTGGCTGGGTCTTTGGGGCCGGAGCAAGAAATGGGCACCCTCCAGGTGATGTCCCCTGGGGAAGAGCTGCAGCTCTTGGGTGCTGACCAGTGGGTCCAGGCAGACCCAGAAACGCATCCAGGAGATGTCTGAGGGTTCCCCACGTGTTGAGCACGACTGCGTGTGTGATTGTAAAAATGACCTTTCCAGAAAAAGAAACGTGGTTTGCGAATGTCTGTTCTGTTCTGTTCTGACAGTGGCAGAAAGGAGGGATGGACGGAGTCGGATTCCTCCTGTTTTCTGGTGTGCTGTTCATATTTTCAGTGCCCACAGTGCCTTGTGGCAGTAAGTTATGCAATTTAATTATGCACCGTATTAAAAAATATGTCCTTACGTCCTGTAAGAAATTGCAAGCAATCTATTCCCATTCGTGTCTCCTATAATCCTGATGGCTTTATATACCTCCCTGAGTGGTCTCTTTTCAAATGGATGGTCCTGAGTTGATTGACTCTCCATATGGAAGCTGCTCTGTATCCCTAATCATTTCTATCATCTGCCTCCTGACCTTGTCTAAGGGTCTAAGGGTGCAAACACGGCTCAGAACGTGGCTCCATGCAGTAGCTTAATAACATTCCTGTTTTGCATTGGGTTTCTTTCTTAATAATTCCTTACATTTTCTCATTTTTTTTGATGATGGATGAGCTTTGAACCGATGTTTTCAGAGAATTATCTCTAGTGCTGCCGAGATCTCCTCCCTGCATGTTAATAGCTAATTTAGTGCCCATCATTGTGTTTGTATAATTAGGGCTCTTTTCCCCCAAGTGCATTAGTTTCCTTTTGTCACCACTGAATTTCATTTACCGTGTTATTGCCCAGTCACTCACCACCCTGAGATCTTGCTGTCACTCTTTGTGAGTGGCTTTAGCTCCACTAAACCCGGCTAATTTGGGGACGTCAGGAGACTTCACTGTGTCACTCGTCACCTCCCGCTCCAGCCTGCAGGTGGGTGCTCAGCGTGGCTCCTTGTTCCGGCACCACGATGATCGATGATCAGCATCCTCAGCATCTTCAGGAATATGTTCGTTCGCAGGGATGTTATTCATGTGTTACGCAGTGATGGGTCACCCACCCTTGGTGGGCCAGAGCTCTGGATGTCACTGGATGTGTCACATTGCTGGGGTTTTCTGTCTGCGTGGGGTTTTTGTGGACATGTTGAGCTCTGTTCCAGATCTCAGTGTGGTTTCTTCAAGCACTGTTAGTCTGGCAGAGCCACTTTGTCTCTTGTCTCAGGAGACTCTTCCCCAGTGTCCGGGCAGGATTGCATCCTGGAGGGATGCAGCTCTGACTGGGTACCCAGCCCTTGCGTTTGGCACAAGGAGATTTCAGTGAGGTGGTGGGAACCCAGTGAAGAAGAACACAAGAAGGGATCTAAGCGCAGCCACGGGATGGAGCCAAGCCCCCATCAGTGCTGCCAGATCGTGTAGGAAGGGACAGAAGCCACAAGCTGCAGCTTGAGAAGCTCAGGATGGGCTTTGGAGAAGCTGAGACAGTTCCTGAGAGAGGTCGAGCGTCGCTGTCCTCAGGGATTTCCAAGGCTTGGCCGCATGCAGCCGCAGCTGCCCTGGTTTAGGGCTGGGCTCAGTCCTTGGGCTGGGCTGGACTTCCGTGAGCCGGAGTCTGGCCTGGACACCCCAGAGGTCTCTTCCCACCAGACCTGCTGGGATGCCATGAGATTCATGCGCTAGGACCATGGATCCAGCTTGACCCGAGCGCCACATCTGCACTGGAGAAGGGCGGAGAAGCCATGGTTCAGTGCTAAAACCAGCTTGGGGTCTAATTATTTTCCTCAGGTGGTAAGTGTGGCATGGGGTGACAGGAGACCCCGCCGCTCAGAGCCAAACCTGCATGGAGCGGGGACTGAAAATCCCTGCTGGGAAAGCCTGTGAAAGCATGAGTGGTAGTGAGGAGGTCTGGGAAGCTGCGCCGAGCCACATCCCATACAAAGCTGTTAAATGCAAAATTTGGCTGTCCTGTGGACCTGAGGTCACAAAAATGACTCTACATGAGCAGACCTGAGCAAGAGGGTGAGGACAGCAGCATGGGGACACCCAGCTCTGCCGGCCATGACGGCCGCCCCGCTCTCCAGGGTTCAGGAGGGATGTGAGAAATAAACGTGGAGGGTGCTGCAGGGAAACACACACGTGGTCCCAAGAGCCGTGGAAAATGCCCTTCCACGAGGGACTGGAAGAGCTCAATATGCTTAGCTTCTCAAAAGAAGATTAAGAGGTGAGATGATTACCCAGAGGAGACACCAGCCTCTAAAGGGCTTTTTAATCTGGCAAAGAAAGGGATAACAAGAAGCGGTAGGGTTAAATTGAAGCTAGACAAATTAAAAAAATTAGGCATGTGTTTCTAAGTGATTAACCACTAGAGCAAGCTAATGAGAAAAGAGGGACTTCCCCACACTTCGCAGTGTGTAAAGCAAGATGGTTCGTTTCTGGGCACTGGGCTTTAGCCGAGGACCAGCCACGGGGATCAGAGATAGAGTGTGGGACCCCGAGGTCCAGAGCCCTGAAATCTGTGCGAGGTTGGTGAGGGACCAGGCAGCCCAGGAGGCTGAGAAGACCCAGCAGTGCCGGTGAGGGTGGTGGCAGCGTCACCTTGGCGGCCAGACCCTGATCCCACTGCCAGCACCCACCAAGGGGATGTCCTGCAGGCATTGCCAACATCCCCCGTCCCGAGCCCCCATCCTGTGCTGGCACTGTGGGCACTGGACTGCCCAGCTGGGGATACTGGTGGAGAAGGATGGAGCCATTCAAAGGGGCGAGAAACCGGCACAATGACCGAGTCCAGCAGCTTGGCAGGCAGCAGTTCCTGCCTCTGGTGTCAGCAGAAAGGGGCTGGTCTTCCCCGGCTCCCGGACTGCAGAAGGGCCTGAAGGACAGAAACTGTCCAGCGCAGCATCCCTTGGATGTGCCCACAGCATCCCCTGGAGCACCCTGAGACACCCCTTGCTGCCCCCACTGAGCCCCACTGCTGCATCTCACTCCCTCCCGGGACCTGACACCAGCCGACCCTGCCGTGTCCCCCCGGAACGATTTTCCGTGTCCTGCAGGTTCAGTGTCCTGCACCAGGGTCTTTGTGACGAATCTGGCTGATTGCCTCCCCGATGAGCTAGGGGCAGAGGCCAAAGGCTCCCACCGAGTCCCAGGTGCATCCTTGCACACCTTGCACACTTTGCTCGCCTTGCACAGAATCCCAGAATCCCAGAGTGTCAGGGGTTGGAAGGGCCCTGGAAAGCTCATCCAGTGCAATCCCCCCATGGAGCAGGAACACCCAGATGAGGTTACACAGGAAGGTGTCCAGGCGGGTTGGAATGTCTGCACAGAAGGAGACTCCACAACCTCCCTGGGCAGCCTGGGCCAGGCTCTGCCACCCTCACCCCCAACAAGTTTCTTCTCATCTTTAAGTGGAACCTCCTGTGTTCCAGTTTGCACCCATTGCCCCTTGTCCTGTCACTGGTTGTCACCAGAAGAGCCTGGCTCCATCCTCCTGACACTCCCCCTTTCCATATTGATCCCCATGAATGAGTCCCCCCTCAGTGTCCTCTTGTCCAGCTCCAGAGCCCCAGCTCCCTCAGCCTTTCCTCACACGGGAGATGCTCCACTCCCTCCAGCATCTTCGTTGCCCTTGCTCACCTTGCTCACCTTGCACACCGTGTTGCTGCAGTAGCAGCAGCAGCTCAGCATCCTCGCTGGGAGCTCCAGCACCAGGCAGGTCAGAGAGCTTTGCTCTGCTGTGGGGGAGAGCAGCTCGTTTGGGCTGATTTGCTTTCATTAACTAGATTAGTTGCTTTCATCTGCAGAAAGTGAGAGGCAGTGGGTTCTGCTTGGGAGTGCCGCAGAGGGGTGTCGGTGGGGAGGGCAGGCTGGGGGGTCTGTGCTGTGTGCCCTTTGCACAGACACATTTACCTCCTCCCACCCCTTCTCCACTGCTTTTCTTTGCACGGATGGATGACGCTGTTCCCGTGCTGTACCCTCAGCGACTGCCCCACGCGGGTGCCCGTGACCTTGTGTGCACCCTTAGCCTAAATGTGTTTGCATACACACATGGCCACCCTCAGCTTTTTTGCATCAGACAAAGAAATATTGCAGCAAATGGTCAGAATCCCTTCATCACTGGGTCAATTGTGCATTTTCTTGCCTGGCTGCGTTTGTCCAGCTCCAGCAAACGGGTCATGGTCACCAGGGTGATGGTGTGTATCGCACGGCATCGCCTGTGCACGTACACACAGCTCCTGTGCATGTACACACGCCAGGAACGGTGGTTTCTGTGCTCCAACTCTGTCCTCGACTGGAGGCAGCTGTAGTCTTCACCGTGATACAAAACACTGATGGAGCAAGCATGCCCATCTTGATAAAGGCTCCTCCCTGCATGTCTCCAACTGCAATTAGAAATAGTCTCTCCTGTATGTGTTTTGCCATTTGAGCTCCACTGGGTAAAGGGGGGAGAGTGCTTGCCCAGGGACACGACAAGTCGGGGACAAAGTTGGGATGCAAAAGTCAAAGTCCCAGCTCAGAGCTGCGGCTGCTCCACCTGCCGCCCCCGCTCTGCATCAGGGCTTTTTATTCCTTGGTGCCTCCAGCTTTTTAGCCCAAGGAGAAAAGGATCATGCAAATGATTTGCCCCGAGGGGTTTCTGGAAGCTGTTTAAGCCAGCAAATGCTGCCTTCTCCCCAGCTGTGCCACGCAACTCAGTATGCTCATGAATTCCCCCTCCCCTAAGTGCAGGAAGGGGCTGACAGATGTTAACACACGATCAGTGTCTCAGGAGAGAGAAATTAAAGCCACACTGGACCCTTCGAAGACACACATTAGTGTCAGAAATTTCTAATCAATCAGCTCAGGGCCTCCTGGGGTCAGAAGCCTCTTTGAAACTCAAATGGGGAATGGCTCCTAATGGGTTTTATTTTGATTGCTATAAATTGATTAGCATTAAGATAAACAAGTTTTGTTTCCTTCTGAAAGTTCTAAATATGCTCTGGGGGAGGAGAAGCAGTGCAGTCTGATTGCTTCCCATTAGGGTGTCCTCACTGAACTCCCACCCAGCCCCAGTTTGCACCAGACACGAGACACCTTTTTATCTGCAGAGCGGGCTGAAGGATTTGAGTGCATCATACAAAGAGGCTTTTGCAGTGCGGGAGCAGGATTAGGGTTAGGGGAGAAGGTGTGAGCGTCCTTGCTGGTTTTACAGGGTGGGATGTGAAAATGCATCTTGGCCCTGGAGGGGACCAGTGCGGGCTTGTGTGGTGGGAAATGTGGCCGTGTTTGAGGAGCATACATGGGCTTTCTGGGCCGGTTCAGCCTAGCAGCTGTGAGGCGTTTGGGAGATGCTCACTGCAGGAGCGTTTGCTCTGGTGACAGCTCAGCAGGACTGTTGGGTCCCCAGGGCCTCGCTGGGATGTGTGGGGCAGGCGGGTCCTGTGTTTGCAGGTGAGGTGTGAGCTGGAGCTGGTGTTGTCTGGGGGTGCAGGTGGGGACCGTGCACGGGATCAGCAGCTCGAGCCATGGTCCTGAATGGGATCAGCCTAAGAGCCATAGCAGGGCTCCCTGCACCCCGTCTGTGCTCCCTACAGTTTGTCTTGACTCTATACAGTCCATCAAAAGCATTTGGCACCGTCTCCCACAGCATCCTCACAGCTGAACTGAGGGAGTGCGGTCTGGATGATCAGGTAGTGAGGTGACTGTGAACTGGCTGAAGGGAAGAAGCCAGAGAGTCGTGGTCAATGGGACAGAGTCCAGTTGAGGCCTGGACCTAGTGCAGTGCCTCAGGGGGCAGTGCTGGGGCCGGTATTATTCAATATATTCATCAGTGATTTGGATGAGGGAATAGAGTGACTGTCAGCAAGTTTGCTGATGACACCAAGCTGGGAGGAGTGGTGACACTGGAAGCTGTGCTGCCATCAGAGACCTGGACAGGCTGGAGAGCTGGGCAGGGAGAAATTTAATGAAATATAACAAGGGCAAGTGCAGAGTCTTGAATGTGGGCAGGAACAACCCCAGGTTCCAGTGTAAGTTGGGGAATGACCTATTAGAGAGCAGCATAGGGGAAAGGGACCTGGGGGTCCTGGGGACAGCAGGATGACCATGAGCCAGCACTGGGCCCTTGTGGCCAGGAAGCCAATGGTACCTGGGGTGGGTTAGAAGGGGGTGGTCAGTAGGTCAGAGAGGTTCTCCTGCCCCTCTGCTCTGCCCTGGGGAGACCACACCTGGAATCTTGTGTCCAGTTGTGGCCCCTCAGTTCCAGCAGGACAGGGAACTGCTGGAGAGGGTCCAGCGCAGCCACCAAGATGCTGAAGGGAGTGGAGCATCTCCCGTGTGAGGAAAGGCTGAGGGAGCTGGGGCTCTGGAGCTGGACAAGAGGAGACTGAGGGGGGACTCATTCCTGGGGATCAATATGGAAAGGGGGAGTGTCAGGAGGATGGAGCCAGGCTCTTGTGGGTGACAACCAGTGACAGGACAAGGGGCAATGGGTGCAAACTGGAACACAGGGGGTTCTGCTTAAAGATGAGAAGCAACTTGTTGGGGGTGAGGGTGGCAGAGCCTGGCCCAGGCTGCCCAGGGGGTTGTGGAGTCTCCTTCTGTGCAGACATTCCAACCCGCCTGGACACCTTCCTGTGTAACCTCATCTGGGTGTTCCTGCTCCATGGGGGGATTGCACTGGGTGAGCTTTCCAGGTCCCTTCCAACCCCTGACGTTCTGGGGTTTGGTGATATGTGTGCTCCCTACAGCCAGATGTGTGCTCCTCATGCTTGTGTGTGTTCCCTCGGCCCTGTGTGTCCTGCTACAGCCTGGTGTGTTCTCCCCGCACCCCTGTGTGCTCCCCACAGCCTACATGTGCTCCCACCCTGGAGTCATGTGTGCAGCCCCACATGTGGTCTGTACAACCCGTGTGTGCTCCCTCCAGCTCTGTGTATGTGCCTGACAGCCCCGTGTGCTTCCTGTAGCTGGTGTATGCTCCCTGCAACCTGTGTCTACTCCCTGCAGTCCGTGTGTTCTCCCTACAGCCCCTAAGTGAGCTCCCTACAGCCTGTGTGGAGCCCTACAGCCCATAGATCTGTCCTACAGCCCGTTTGTTTACCCTGTACCCTTGTGTGTGCTCCATACAGCCCATACGTGCTCCTCACAGCCCTGTGTGTGCCCCTGTGGCTCTGTGTGTGGGTTATACAGCTGGTGAGTGCTCCATACAACCACCCCTGTGCACCTACAGCCACTGCCTGTTGCCTGCACCCTGTGTGTGTTTCCTACAACCTGTGTGTGTGTGTTCCCTACACCCTGTGTTCCCTACACCGTGTGCGTGTGTTCCCTACAACGTGTGTGTGTGTTCCCTACACCGTGTGTGTGTTCCCTACAACTTGTGTGTGCTCCGTACACCCAGTGTCTGCTCATACAGCCTTGTGTGTGGTTTGTACAGCCGCAAGTATCCTCCCTACACCATGTGTGTGGTTCGTACACCTGGTGTGTGCTCCCTACAGCCCTTTGTGTTCATTCTGCAGCCCCCTGTGTAGTCCCTACAGCCGGTACGTGTTCCCTACAACCATGTGTTCTCCCTACAGGCTGGGTGAGCACCCTACACCCCATTTTTCTCCATACTTTTCGTTCGTCCTCCTTACAGCCCTGTGTGTGCTCCCAACAGCCAGCATGTTATCAGCACAGCCTGTGTGTGCTCCCCACAGCCTGTGTGCGCTCTCTGCAACCTTTGTTCATGCTGCACATGGCTCTGCTTGTGCTCCGTGTAACCTCCTGCTGGCTTCCACCATCCATGAGTTTCTCCCAACAGCCGCTGTGCCTGTTCCCTACAGCTTGTGTTGCTCACTGGAGCACTGTGTGATGCCTACAGCCCACGTGTGGTCCACACAGCTGCTGCTGCTCCCTACAGCCCCCATCAGCTCCTATAGCCCATCTGTGGTCCTTGCAGCCCCGTGTTTGCTCCCTGCAGCCCCGTGTTTGCTCCCTGCAGCTCACTCATGCTCCCTGCAGCCCGTGTCTCTCCACGGCCCGTGTGCCTCCTGCAGTCACTGTGTGCTCCCTGCACACCCGTGTGTGCTCTTGTCCTCCCGAGGAACAGCTGTTTCTTTTCCTTGCCTTTCCCAGACTGGGCAGGACAGATGTTCTTGTGGTGATGGAAAGTCACACCAAGGAGCTCGGTGGGTTTCCTTTCTTTCGCTTTTGTCACTCTAGAGTTCTCCATCCTTCCTTTTGGTGTCCCAGCTATGGGCATGATGGTAGGCTGGGGAAGCACCATTCTGGTACCTTTTCATGGCCAAGAGGGAAACAAGGATGGTCCTGCGTGTCCCCCGGCACGTTATGGATGTGGGAGAGAGCGGGTGCTACTTCTAGGGAGTTCTGGGAGTGGGTCCTGGGCAACACTCAGCTTTCTGAGCGTTCTGCCCAGTAATGAGGGACGTGGCAGATGTTCACAGGTGGTGCTGGGGTGTGGTGCTGTTCATGATGGCATGGTAGCACTGCTGGGTGGCAATGGGGACCTTCTGGTTGTCGGTGGCTGTAGTGGTTCAGGGTGGTGATGGGATTTTGCTGCCAGTGGTGGCCTTGTCTCTGCGCCGGGTGTGGTGAAGGTCTCAGTGTTGGTGGTGGTGAGGATGGTGTTGCTGTTGGTGCGATGGTGTCTCCGCGGGGGTGGTGGGGGGCCGGGTGTGCCCTCGGAGGAGACGGCCGAGTGGTGCTGTGTGCTCTGCTGTGCATGAAGGCAGGAGACAGGCACTTCATATTTCTGTACTGAACAGGGAGCTGACATTAATGAACAGCTAATTAACATCGCAGGGCTTGATGGTTGCAGTGTCAGCGTCCCTAATTAGTCTCACACTAATCTGCTTTAATTAACTGTCCCTGTCATGGTTTTAATTTAATTTTCAGCTCTAGACCAGAGATAGCATCCTGTGAGCATCTGGGTTCCAGTACCACGGCACTGTCTGTACTGGGGCGAACTGGTGGGGCGGTGGTGGCCAGCCGGGCATCCTGGCATGGGGGAGAAGCGAGGCTGCCCTGCACCATCCACTGTGCTTTCTCCAGGACGAGTAACCATTGCTGCATGGCCCCAGCTCTACGGGTTCCCAGGCGTGTTGTCACATCCAACACCGGCTGTGTTGGCTGGACAGGCGGCTGCAGACAAGCTGAGGGACACGTCATAACTGCCCCCATGCTCTTTCACACGGCTGCTTTGCCTGCATCAGCTGTGGTTGGTGGCACAGCGAGCTGCCACCCCTTCCCTGTTCTGGTGCAGGAGAACATGGTGTTGCCCGTGATGTTGGTGCCTGCTCAGCTGTGTCCTTCATTGCCTGGAGCCGTGCAGGGATGCACTGCCTTGTGTGAGGTCTCCTTGAGACAAGGACACAGGAAGCTGGTCACTGCTCGTTGCTTGGCCAATAGATTTGGAGAGCCCTTGGCCCTCATGCTGTTGGTGCCTCTTCCTTTGGCTTCAGGCACTGCTGTATCAGGAGCTCCCGGTGCAGAGCAGCCACTGAGCACTTTCCTCCTCATCGCTTTTTTGGCACCTCCTTCCCGCAGGAGATATCCCTGTGTTAGATCAGCCAGAGACCTGCGAGCTGGGACCAGCGTGGGAGGAGAGCGGAGTCCATGTCCCGCTGTGGTGGTACGAGGGATGCTGAGATCCCATGGGGGAGGATGGGCAGAGAACAACCTGGGGACACTCTTAATGATGCTTTCCCATATGAGCAGATGAAATCACAGGAACAAAAGCAGCGGGGATAAGTACTCCAGAGAGAGAGGAGGAGGAGAAGTCACCAGGCAGGAAGAGCCTTAGCAACACAGAGATGCTGTGGGGAGCTTGTGTTTAGTCCCAGCAGAGTTGCTGTTTGCACAGGAGGGTCTCCAGTCCTTGTCCTGCCAAGCAGAGCTCTGCTTTGCAAGCTGCCCACAGGCAGTCTGCGGGACCTTGCCCATGTGTTGCCTTTCCATGGAAAACCAGGCTCTGTATCCCAGAGTGGAAAGGAGCAGGAGAGAGGAGAAGACAGACCTTACGTTGATGTGCATGGCAGTTTGAGTTTTGCTCACGCAGCCCTGATAATAAGGCAATTCCTTGCTAACATCCCTACGCTGCAGCGTGTGGCCTGTAGGGCTGAGGGATGTGGATGTGTCGGGGTGGGAAGTTTGGGTTTTGTGCCCCATTAGGCAGGACTGCAACAGGAGCGGGCTGGGACGTGCACCCCGCGCTCCAGCCCGGCCCTGCTTTCCCCTCCCCCCTCCTTCATCAGGCAGGGCTCAAATCTTCTCAAACAGGAGCGTCTCCCCACGGGACCCTCTCGGGGGGCTGTGGTAATCTGTCAGAGCAAGTGGGGCCTTTAAAGTGGGAGTTCATGCTTGGCAGCGTCCCAGGTTGCTGCGCAGTGCCGGGCTTGGCTTGCCTGTCTGGATTAGTGGGGCTCTGCCATCTGTTCTGCTCCAGCCCCGGCTGGAACTGCTCCAAGCGCCTCGTGCTTTGAAGAAAACCCTTCTCCGACTGCGGTCCCTGCTCTGAACAATGCAGCTGCTTCCCACCTAGAGCAGCGTGGTTGCTTTCCCCGTCTCCTGCGCAGACAGAGGAAATCCTCGTGTCAGCCACCGCTGTGCTGTGGGCTCTGGAACCATCTGACCTCGGGCAGATGCAGTGAAGGTCCCTGGAGAGGGACTTTTGGGACTCCTCGCAGCCAAATGAGCGTGGTGCTGGGCAGTCTGTAGATTAAGAAGCCCAAATGTATCTGTATTTCTATACAGCTGCTGAGGGGCCAGGAGATCATTGGTTGTACAACGCTGCCCGTGCGCAGCTCTCACGTCACCTCCAGCTCTGAGTCAATGTGCTGGGCGCTCGCTGCCTCCTTCCTCTGAGGATCTCACTGATCTTGCTGCAGCTTCACACCAGGTCGCCACGCTCAGCCCTTTCTCTGCAGCAACCTCGCTGCTTCTCAGCCTGTTTTCTTCAACGTGGCACGTGGTGCCAAGGACCACTTCTTGAAGAACGGGACGAGGAGGATGCTCAGCCTCGCCACGTGTATCTGATCCCATGCTGCAAAGTGACCAGTGAACCAAGGAAACCCCACAACACATAGCAGATATATCAGGGGACTTTATTTGGTGTCACTTGTTCCACTCTTTACCCCTGGCAGCGGTGCCATCATCTTGGCCAAGAGAGCTAAGCATCTCTTACCCTTTAACACCACAGCCGCAGTGTTATCGGTGTGTCTGCTCCCCTGACGTGGTCTCACTGCGGCTGATTTCATACCCACTAGCACTCGCATCACGGTTTTCCTTGGCTGACTCTTAAACTCTTGGGTACGAGTTATCTAATCCCGCCTGGCGCTGGGAGACCATTGCTGATATTCTTCCTACTTTCAGGGGGAATGGAAAATTTTCAGGAAGTGTTGCTTATGAAACAATCCTTCTCCGTGCATACATTAAATCATTATATATCTCTTTCCGTGTCACAAAGGACAAATTTGCCGTATTTTGGGGCACACACATACCTTTCCTATGGCTTCATTTTTCTTGCATTCTTCATTTCCATCCTGTTGTTGTTAATCTTACGGACCCTGTTTTTTCCACTGCCCAATTTAGCTGCTCTTATCAACCAACTGCTTGTATTTTGCGCTTACTAATTTAAAGCGGCTGCTGCCAGTTCCTGACTCTTTAAGAAGCATTTTTACTCCCTCAGTGTCATTTCTTGGCCAGAATTAATTTTTACAGGAAAATCTGAATTGCGTTTTCCTGGGGGCAACGACAACTTTTTTTTGAGGCAGTATCTTAGTTATTATTCATAGCGTTTTATTAGCACTCCCTGCCCTTGGTGGCTTCGCTGGCACCTCTGGGCACCCACAGTACCCGGCGCTGGCAGCGGGACTGAGCGCGGTGGGGGAGCCCTGGCGATGCGGGAAGCTGGAGAAGACCCCTGATTTACTGAGATTTCCGTATCAATGCACAGAGGCAGGAACCGACTGGTTTCTGTGCAGCCGAAACCCGTCAGCGAACTCCCAGCCTTGTGCTGGAGCAACCTCGCATTTTTTCCCTCTCAGGTTGCTCGTGATGCCTTTCCAAGGCCTCTCTGCTTTCCAGTGGGAGCACGGAAATCTGAGAGTGTGTGGGAGCATGAAATCTGCTGGAAGAAAGCTTTCAGGTGTGGAAGGTGCATTTTGATAGATGCAGGCAAGACCCACCCAAATAAGGGGAATTACGAGCTGTTGAAAACCGCCTCTTCCCGGTGCTGACGGTGCACGAGTGGCGCTCGGGTCCGGCCGTACAGCGCTGCTCCGGATGGATGTAGACAGATCATTATCTGCTGCTGCTTTTCCCCCAGCAGAGCATCCTTTCAGAGAAAGTTATCAGGGAAATGAGAGCCAGGGGACCTCGGGATCAACCTTCTCCTCCTGATGTTGATCGCCCACAACCCTTGATGCTGCGCAAACACCGCCGCCAGGTTGAGGCATTGAGTGCAGAGGGAATGCCGACAGTGCAAATGGCCCCTGGGTATTTATTCAGCCACAAATTGCTGAAGTTGTTACAGTTGTGAAAAATAGGGAGGGTTTATAAAAGATTTCCTAGAAAATAACATATAGAATCCCTACTTTAATTCTCCTTACACGCTCATCCCCAGCACATGGTGATCTTGGCTCGGCCGCGCTGCTTTTCCTCAGTGCGGGGTGGTCAGACCTGCTGTTAGGAAGGGGTCGGGGGGTTCGGTAGTTTTCTGTATTTGTAGTTTATTGTGCAGCCCCGCATCATATTTCCTGCTCTCTATCAGGAGTACGTGTGCTGATTGCAGCCGTGGATCCCTTCCCCGGGCTTTGTGCTCTCTGCCCAGCCTCCGGGCGCCTGGCTCCTGTCACTGGGAGGGTTGGACAGGTCTGGGGTGAAGCCGTAGCAGAGTCATGTTAGGATCTTAGTGTCCCCTGGATCGGTGATGCCACGGGACATGTTGAACTCGGGTGAGGCTGTGAATGGTGTGCTGGTTTGACTGAAAATGGGTTAATTTTCTCCCTGCAGTTAGAAACCTTTCTTTTCCATAGCTAGCACACTCATTATTTGGACTCACTTTGAGAACAAGAGATAACACCCAGCACAGAGTTAATGTTTGTAATTGCTCTCGTCTGAGAGCCGAGGACACTCTGAGCTCTGCCCACAGGTGTGAGGCAGCGAGGAAGGGGATGGACGGACAGAGCTGGACTGACACCCACACTGATCAATGATCAATTCCGCCCCGTTAGCATCATGCTGTGTATTTAAGGTGGGAGGGATCTTCCATTCTCTCTCTCTTTGGGGCGTTCTCACTCTTGCTCGCTCTCGGGCCCTTTGTCTCTTGAGCCGGGGACATTTTGGTGTGGGGTGTTTAGTTCAGCTTTTTACCATTTTGCAGAGGCCTCTTGGCTTTTCTGCCTTTTTTCCCCCTCTTTGGGATCAGGACCAGGGTGCTGCTTCCTGGGACTGAACAGAATCCTCGAGGAATTGCCTTCAGTATATTTTATTTCTATTTTATAGATATATTTACTAGTAGTGTATTAGCATTTGTTATTTTATTGAACTGTTTGTTTCAATCCAAGTTTCTCCCTTCCCTTCTGATTCTCTCCACTGTGGGGGAGGGGGTGAGTGATCAGCTATCGTGGCTGTATTGCCAGCTGGGGTTAAACTATGACAAATGGATCCCTGGATGTCTACACCAGGTCCTGGGCAGCGCTGAACACAGTGGCAATGGCCGTATCACGGAGTCATCCACATTTTCCAAAAGTTCCATCAAATACGGGAACAACAAGCTCTTCTAGAGAGGTTTAGTGTGTCTTCATGGAATCATAGAATTGCAGGGATTGGAAGGGCCCTGGAAAGCTCATCCAGTGCAATCCCCCCATGGAGCAGGAACACCCAGATGAGGTTACACAGGAAGGTGTCCAGGCGGGTTGGAATGTCTGCAGAGAAGGAGACTCCACAACCCCCTGGGCAGCCTGGGCCAGGCTCTGCCACCCTCACCCCAAACAAGTTTCTTCTCCTCTTTCAGTGGAACCTCCTGTGTTCCAGTTTGCACCCATTGCCCCTTGTCCTGTCACTGGTTGTCACCAGAAGAGCCTGGCTCCATCCTCCTGACACTCCCCCTTTCCATATTGATCCCCAGGAATGAGTGACCCCTCAGTCTCCTCTTGTCCAGCTCCAGAGCCCCAGCTCCCTCAGCCTTTCCTCACACGGGAGATGCTCCACTCCCTCCAGCATCTTGGTGGCTGCGCTGGACTCTCTCCAGCAGTTCCCTGTCCTGCTGGAACTGAGGAGCCTTTATCTTTCTTGCTGCTCGCCTCCCTGGGGCTGGTGGCTCTCGGTGATGGCCCGTGTTTCTGCAGAAGCCATCGCGCTCCCGGCCTGTCTGTGCTGTGTGCGGTTGTGTGCTGCAAACACCGCGGTCACACACACGAGAGCTCGGGGGCTGCGGGGTGGGGAGGAGGCTGCTCAAGTGGCTTCATCCCCGCGGTTCCAAAACCTTGTAGCACTCGGGTTGTCTTGCTTCAAATACCTTATCCCTATTGCGAGTGCTTCCAATTACAATTCTTTGTGTGTTTTATTTCATCAGCAGTGCTGAGATAGCAAGCTGACAGCTCCTAAATAATGCTGCAGACTGACAGACCGCATCGGTGCAGATGGGTGCAGGGACAGACACGGGTGCTGTGGCTGCTCCCAGGAAGAACACGTGGGTCGTGGTCACCCTTGGTCCCTCAACACTCCTTCTCCAACCCTGGTTTAAAGCCGACATCACCTCTGCGGGATGGACCTCAGAGCCTGTCTGTGCATCTTCCTCAGGAGCAGGGTGTTCCAAAGGAGCTTTTCGGCAGATCAGCCGCCTGGAGCCACAGTGATTTTGGTTCCTTCTTGCAGTTCCCTTCGCCAACTCAAAACCTGTTGGTTCAGAGTCCATCGCACCGTGTTGCCACGGCAGCTCGTTGCTGGGTGAAGCTGCTTCAGCTCAGGTCGCTGGGGAGTCCTCGGGGACGTCCGAGGGCCAGAAGTGTGCCTGTTGGGACGTGAGTGAATCGGAGGTGGCAGGGACAGATGGACAGAGCGGGAGTCGCAGGCTGCGCCGCGGTCGCGAGGCTGTGCGGTGGCAGCACCGGGGGCTCTGCCTGGGGACGGGACCTTTAACAAAGTCTGTGAATTTTAACAAAGTAAAAAAATGAGTTGTTTTTTATTCCCTGGGCTGCTCCTACAAACAAGTGCTTGACCTTTGTGCTCCTGGTGTGAGTGGCTCTTTTTGCCTTTAGACCAGCAGCATGTTTGCGCAACCCTGTTTGCTGTGCTTGTCCATGACGTGGGGAGCAGGCTGGGCACCCAAAAGCTTGAGGAGTGGAAGCTCTGTTGGTGATGAGCAGCTTCGGTGACCCGAATATGTGCCAGTCCGTTGGGAGAGGCATTGACTGTCCCAGAGGATGTAGATCCTGCGCCTGCCTGAGCTCTCCTTCCAATACTTGACCTCCCTCGTGATGAAAAGCATTCCCTTTGTGTCAAGCTGGCATTTCCCATGTTCCATCTTGAGCCTTGTTCTACCTCTGAGGGTCTGGCTCCACCTTCCTTACACCCCTCGCTGGGTTGCTGAAGGCAGCGATAAGATCTTTTCTTCTCCTTCTCTTCTGCAGGCTCACATCTGCCCCTCAGACTGTCCTGGCCCACCCCAGCTGTCCCGGTGACATCCCCTGGAGTCCCTTCCTTGCACTGGAGAGCCCCAAACTGGACTCAGTGCTCCACACAGGTCTCACAAGTGCCAGAGCACTTGGGAGCTCATGTTGGAGGAAGGGTGGCTCTCCTCGGGTTTCGCCCTTCCCAAGTGTGTGTTCCAGCTTCAGGGCGTTTTGGTCGGTGGAGGTGGACAGCGCAGAGTTGTGACCTCCCGTCCCATGCGGTGCTGCCTGCCTGCAGCTTCTCCATGGGCTGGAAAGGAAAGTTACTGTGCAGCTACACCCCCAGTGATTTAAACCACCATAAACAACCATTTTTAATCAGCCCTTATGCCAGCTCCACTCAGCACCTAGTGCTGACAAAGAACAATGTTGTCATCTGGAAAGCGGCTGCTGGCACTTAACCAGCTGGCATGTTTTAAAGTTGTCTAAACTGGGTGCTAAGCGGTGTTAAAATGTAGTGATTAAACATGCCCACTCCAAATTTTCCTGGCCACCTCTACCTGGAAAAGCTGCTTGTGCCCTGGAGAGGCTCCCTGGGGAGCTGCAGCCCGAGGGGTTTGCAGTGTCTGCTGGAGAGGGAGGAGGAGATGGAGATGATGGAGATGGAGATGATGGAGATGGAGATGATGGAGATGGAAATGATGGAGAGGGAGAGCAAGAGGGAGAGGGAGAGGGAGAGGGAGAGGGAGAGGGAGAGGGAGAGGGAGAGGAGAGGAGAGGAGAGGAGAGGAGAAAGGATGGTAGGGGGAGGGGACGGGATGAGGGCCACTGGTCTTCACACTGTGGGAAATGGTGGCGGAGTGATTTGGGAACGCTGCTGTCAGCACTTCTGCACTCTGGCCAAGGGCTCCGGGTCAGCCTGGAGTGTCCTTCAGAGACCCCCTCCCAGGCTCTACACCCCTGACCCTGAAACCTGCTCCTCCGACCTCTGGGGTGAGGGAGATGGGTCAAGACAAGCGGTTCGCAGATAAAACACTTGAGCAGCCACAGATGCTCTCGGAGTCCCTGGAGGTGGAGAAACGAGGCCACTCAGGCCTGATCCCGGCTCTGCTCGTACCTGGGGATGTGCAGACACTGGGGTCCCTGGTGCTCGGTCCCCGGGTCTCTGGTCTTGGTGGACGCGTGTCCAACCCCAGCAGCCCTGTGGGGCCGGGGAGTGACTCTGGATTCACACGGGGACATGGAGACCGTCCACTCAAAGGGGTCTTGCCCAGGAAAAGTGCCATTTTTATTTCATGTTCCCTTTAGGATTAAAGCCATTCTCCTTGGGCTGGGAACATGGAATGTTTGTCAAGTTTATGAGGGCTTTTAGAGAGGCTTTTAGAGAGTACATCCTATCCCTTCTTTTATAGGGCTGAGATAAGATTATCTTTGTTTTAACACCAATTAAGGCGGGAAGGGTTTATAGGATTAGGGGTTTTCCATCAGTGCAACTTTGATGTCACCACTTGCTTGGTTTTGTTCTTTCCCTGCGTTAAAGGGTTGGGAGTCGTTCCCGTAATGGTGAACACAGCACAGCTCTCCCAGGCAGAAGCTTTGGGAAACACTTAAACAAAGACCAAACAAAGCAACAAAATGTGAAAGTCCTAAATTCTTCTGGAGACCACTTGGAGAAAGCTGGCTTACTGTTTAGACAACTGCTCTTTCAGTATGTGGAGCTGCAGTGTGTACGCCTGTTGCAAAAGGACATGCTGCTTCCTGAAAAGCAGTTTTAAAAATAGCAAAATAAAATAAATGAGGATATTGTAAATAATCTAAAGCAAAACCAAAAAAAAACCTACCCCTGCAGTCTTACAGTCAGAGGGTGGAAAACACATCAGTCCATCCTCTGCACCAGAAGAAAACGAGAGGCCGAACAAGGAGAACACGACATTTGGTGTGTCTGGTGGTGTGTAACTGCACAGCAACAGCCCCGTGGCGCGGCACCTCGTCTGGTACATCTGCCCCGCTCACATGAGCGTGTCCGGGTCTGTGCCGAGCTGCCAGACACGGTGTGGGGGTGAAACTGGGCAGGTGCTGGCAGTGTCCTGATCGCCCTGTGAGCTGGGACTGGGGTTGCTCCCAGGCCAGATGCACCCAGTGTCCCCAGAGTGGTGGGTGACACGGTGAGCGTGGTCCTGGAGCTTCATCCTAGGGTGCTCTTGGAGTGTCTGCAGGAGCGAGGAGGGACGAAGCATCTGCTGCCACCAGAGCTGTGCTCCTGATCTGTCACCTCACCTCTGGTGTTGGCTTCACCCAGGGGTGACACTGCAAGTGAGCTCTGAACCCTGCCCATGGGTTCACAGAACCCCAGAATGTCCTGAGCTGGCAGGACCCCCAGGATCATGGGTTCCATCTCCTGTCCCTGCACAGGACACCCCACAGGTCACCCCGTGTGTCTGAGGACGTTGTCCAGTCTCTTCTTGAACACTGTCAGGTTGGGGCCGTGACACCTCCCTGGGGAGCCTGTTCAGTGTCCAGCGCCTCTGGGGAAGAACCTTTTCCTCATGTCCCACTGACCCTCCCTGGCACATCTCCTGCCGTTCCCTGGGCTCTGTCACTGTCACAGAGCAGAGCTCACCCTGCCCCTCCTGCTCCTGCTGAGGAACCTGCAGCCCATGAGCTCTGCCCTCAGTCTGCTCTGCTCCAGCTGAGCAAACCCAGGGACTGCAGCCGCTGCTCACACGGATTCCCCTCCAAACCCTGCACCAACTTTGTGTCCCTCCTCTGGACACTCTCCAGTAGCTTTATCTCCTTTTATCCCGTGTCCCCAGCCCTGCACACAGTGAATGCTGCAGGTGAGGCCAGAGCAGAGCGGGACAATCCCCTCCCTGCCCGGCTGGCCGTGCTGTGCTGGATGCACCAGGACACGGGTCCCTCTTGGCTCCAGGGACACTGGTGGCTCATGCTCAACTGGCCATCGACCAGAACCCCAGATCCCTCTCCATGGAGCTGCTCTCCAGCATCTCATCCCCCAGTCTGTCTGTACAACAAGGTTTGCCGTGTCCCAGGTGCGAAACCCAGAGCTTGCCCTTGTTAAAGTTCATGCAGTTGGTCGCCTGTGGTCTACAGCAGTGTGGTGAACACACAGTTCCACATCTCCTTTGGGCAGGGAAGCCCTCTCCTTTGGGGTGTCCACTGAACAGCTCCAGCAGAAATGCTGGATCATGGTACTTGCTGTCTGTAACCGGAGGATGCTGCGAGCACCCCCACGCTCACGCAGGGACGGAAAGCTTTCCGTTTCTCTTTAAGAGCCCCATGGCAGGTTGAGGAGGCTGATCCAGGCTGACCGGGCAGGTGAGGAATTCCAGGCGTTTCTCCCTGACAGCTGAGTCCCGTCCCCGGTGATGGATGTGCCGCCCAGAGCAGGTCGGGGGGGCTCGCAGGTGTGTGCCCACAGGTGCGCGGTCTCACCAGATGCTTGAACTTCTGAGCAGTGCTAGCGGGGACGTGACCTTGCGAACCCGGTGGAAGCTGCAGGAGGGATTTGCCGGCAAGCCCCCAGCACAAAGCCTCTCCCAGGCTGGGGCTCAGCCCTGCTGCTGGTGTGGGCACTGCAGAGAGCGGGGAGGGTCTGGGTGAGGTGCTGCCTGCCCAAGGCTGTCCCAGCAAGCAGGCTGGGGATGCTCTTGCAGAAGAGCAGGGAACGATAGATGATGGCAAAGCAGTGATGTGGTCTATCTTGATTTCAGTAAAGCATTTGACACAGTATCCCACAGCATCCTCACAGCTGAACTGAGGGAGTGCGGTCTGGATGATCAGGTAGTGAGGTGACTGTGAACTGGCTGAAGGGAAGAAGCCAGGGAGTCGTGGTCAATGGGGCAGAGTCCAGTTGAGGCCTGGATCTAGTGCAGTGCCTCAGGGGGCAGTGCTGGGACTGGTATTATCCAATATATTCATCAATGACTTGGATGAGGGAATAGAGTGACTGTCAGCAAGTTGCTGGTGACACCAAGCTGGGAGGAGTGGTGACAATGGAAGCTGTGCTGCCATCAGAGACCTGGACAGGCTGAAGGAGTTGGGCAGGGAAAAATTTAATGAAATAGAACAAGGGCAAGTGCAGAGTCTTGAATCTGGGCAGGAACAACCCCAGGTTCCAGTGTAAGTTGGGGAATGACCTATTAGAGAGCAGTGTAGGGGAAAGGGACCTGGGGGTCCTGGGGACAGCAGGGTGACCATGAGCCAGCACTGGGCCCTTGTGGCCAGGAAGCCAATGGTACCTGGGGTGGGTTAGAAGGGGGTGGTCAGTAGGTCAGAGAGGTTCTCCTGCCCCTCTGCTCTGCCCTGGGGAGACCACACCTGGAATATTGTGTCCAGCTGTGGCCCCTCAGTTCCAGCAGGACAGGGAACTGCTGGAGAGAGTCCAGCGCAGCCACCAAGATTCTGGAGGGAGTGGAGCATCTCCCGTGTGAGGAAAGGCTGAGGGAGCTGGGGCTCTGGAGCTGGACAAGAGGAGACTGAGGGGGGACTCATTCCTGGGGATCAAGATGGAAAGGGGGAGTGTCAGGAGGATGGAGCCAGGCTCTTCTGGGTGACAACCAGTGACAGGACAAGGGGTAATGGGTTCAAACTGGAACACAGGAGGTTCCACTTAAATGTGAGAAGAAACTTGTTCCCGGTGAGGGTGTCAGAGCCTGGCCCAGGCTGCCCAGGGGGTTGTGGAGTCTCCTTCTGTGCAGACATTCCAACCCGCCTGGACACCTTCCTGTGTAACCTCATCTGGGTGTTCCTGCTCCATGGGGGGATTGCACTGGGTGAGCTTTCCAGGGCCCTTCAACCCCTGACATTCTGGGATTCTGTGACTATAACTGTCTGGCTTTGGCCCAGGCTGTGCTGCCGAGTCACTGTATGATGACCAGCATCGGTTTGTGCCGTGGTGTCCAAAGACTGAATCCCTGGTCTGTGCCGTTCCCCTGGTCTTTGGAGCTTGTTGGAGCCGGGCTGAGGACAGCCTGGCTAGAAGGATGGGGACTATTTGTCCCTTGCAGCACCTTCCAGTGTGCTCTTTTGGGGACCTCCCAAAACAGGGCATCACTCTGCCTCACCCAGTCCCCTCCAAATCTTGGTCACACCCAGTACTAAGGTTTTGTCACAGTCCCACGCTGACCTGGTGCTGCCCCTCTGCACCTGCCTGTGGACCGAGTGAAAGGTATGGACCGAGTGATGGTGAGGATAAGACACCACCGGCCATGATCTGCAGACGGGCAGGGAGCAGCCTGGCAGTCCTTACCGGGGCACTTCCGCGGTGCTGTGTCTGCAGGAGCCCTGGGCTGAAGCTGGAAGGCAGATGAGGTGGCCTGGGGGGCACCTCTGGGGAGCACCAGTGTAGGGGACGTGGGGTTTGGGTCCCGGCAGCTCCAGCTGTGCGGCCGGAGCAGCGGTGCCTGTGCTGGGGAGCTGGGGAGGTGCAGCTTGCTGGTCCAGTCAACAGCATGGGGGCCTATTTAAAGCTGCCAGCAATGGGAGGAGGCTTTTGCAGGCCTGTGCCATCCACTTCTGTTTCTGTCCTGTGGAGAATGATGGGGTTAAACAGGAACATTTGCACTGCAACTTCTTCTTCCTTCATTGACAAGTCTTTAATCCACATCACAGAAGTCAGCTGAGCTCCGCGTTCCCCTTCAGTTAATCTCATTTAACCCTGTTTTCCCTTCTTTATTTCCATCCTCTGCTCTCCAAATGCTGTCAGTGTTGGCAGTGACAGCACCTGGCAATGGGATTAATTGCTTATCTCAAGTATGAGGTAACAGTGTAGGCTGCTAATTAAATTTATCAGGAGGGAAACCGGAGGACCTGGGCAGCCCCGGGGAGGATGAGTGCAGAGAGCTGGCACCTAGACGTCCAAGATCTTTCTCTTTCAGAGCTCCCAGCCAACTCCAAAGCCAAGTCCAAGGGGCTCGGCTGTTACCAGCTGCCTCCTGCACCACAGTCCTGCAGGGCAGGATTGGGTCCTCCCGCCTCCAGCTCTAATGTGACCATGCTGGAGAGGCCACGGCAGAAGCGTAAGCAGATCCGCAGGCAATGGGCAGCGTTGCTCCCTTGGGCTGGCCAGCTCAGCTGACAAACACCATCGTGTGAGCGCCTGGGGACATGAACAAGCAGAGAATGGGCAACTTGTGCAGGTGACACAAAGTGTTTTGTCCGTTCTGGTCCTGAGGAGCCTGCACAGCTCTGGCAAGGGGAATGTGTGTGTGAGCTCATGCAGCTCCGGGTGTCCTCGCTGGTCTGAGGGACCTGGTGAGGGCCATTCGCATGCACGGCTGAAACAGAGTCAGGGCACAGGGGACAGCATGGGCAGAATATGGAAAAAGTGACAATGTCATTGCAACATGCATCTCATCTTGTAAGAAGGGCATGCTTGATGAAAGGGAAAAGGGGTAAATTCAGAGCTGGCTGGGTGTAATAGCCTTCAGCACAGGACAACATCACAAGTACCCAGATACAGCCCATGAGCAGTCCACCCCAAGGAAGATCTGCCACCCCTGTGTGACCTGTCCCAGGGCTTCTCCTATGGAGAAGGAGCTTCTCCTAAAGTCCAGTCTGAACTTGTGGTCCTTGTCCGTCACTACGCGCTCTGGCACTCCGAGAAGTGTTCGGCTCTGTCTGCTCTGCATCATCTGGCCCCAAATAGCTGCAGCTGCCGTTAGATCCCCCGTTGCCCCAGTTAACCCACTCCTCGGATGCCCCAGGACTGGCCATCTTGGTGACCCCCTTGACTCTCCTGTTCCTCCACATCACCCTTGAACTGGACAACCCCAAACAAGCTGTGGCAGCGTCCCTGGTGCCTGGCAGTGGTAAAAAGCCTCCCGTGACGTGCTGGCCGAGCTCCTCCTGGCATGGCCCAGGACATTGTTTTTCCTCTTTTCCAATCGCTGGCACCCATTCAGTGTGGGGTCGGCGCAGGGGCAGTCCCGTGGTGTGTGGCCAAGGGCGCCAGAGGCTTGCGTGGGGTTTGTGAGGTGATGAGGATGCCGGTGGGAGGGGGGAGAGCTGGCGGGGGGGCTCCCAAAATCACGGGGCAGGGCAAGAAGCGGGATGCGGCCGAGGTGAACCGCTCTGGGTACCGCGGCACCAGGATGCTGAGGATGCGGGGATGCAGAGCCAGCCTGCCTGCCCCTGCTCTGCCCTGCGGGGAGCACAGAGGCAGCTGGAAGATAAGGCGGGGATTTAAGACTCTTGGCAGATCCTCCCTGACAGAGCCAGGGCTGCCTGTTTTCCATCAGCCATTAAAAACGCCTTGCTGGAGTGGAAGGAGCCCTGCTGACAGCAGAAACAAAGGCAGGCACGGGGAGCCGGGGAGGACCCGTCCTCAGAGCCCTTAGCACAGACCGAAGGTGCCATTTTAGGAACTTTTATGGCAAGAGAGAGCTGGTTGCTATGAGCTGTTTGCAGAAGTGGCGTGGGGTGGGCTGTGAGGGCCAGGACAGTTTTGGATGCGGAGGAGCCTGTTTGGAGCCTACGCAGATCATACTGGATTAATTAAAAAGTTGGTTAGAGAGAGGCGGTGGGACGTGGAGCCAGCAAACAGGGAACCTCTCTGTGACCTTTCCTGCACGTTTGGCCAAAGGCTTTTCCTTCAGGCCGACACATGGGATGCTTTCTCCCCCGAGCTGCCCCAGGCGGGCAGCACCCCGGGGTGGGGGGGCTGGAGCCGGTGCCAGCGCCGCCTCCAGCAGCAGATGCTGGAGCCTGGGATGCTCTTGCCCCCACATCCCCCGCCTGGTCTTCCTGCAGCAGAGGGCAGGACCCCCCGTGGGTCCTTCTCCGTGCCGTTCCCTTCCCAAAGCAGCGTGTTCCCGGGCACAACCGCCTTTCCGTGCTCAGGGAACGGGTGGATGGCGAACAAGGACACCCGGTGCTGCTCAGACGTTCCGGGTCTGTTTGAGATCTACAGCCAGTGCTGTTAGCAAACCTGCTGCCATCTCCGAGCCGGACCCAGCGAGGCAGCCATCCATGCCGGCGTGCAGCGGCGAGGTAATTAAGGGTCCATCTGTCTCTTGTGAGCCCCTATTAGCATCGTCCGACTGGTGCCGGAGATGCGGGAACCCACCACGGGGGAAGCCACAAAGCGCCCCTGCCGCAGCGATGGGGCCGGAGCTGCTGCCAGGGCAACCGCCCTCCTGGAGGAAGGATGCTCTGATATAGTACTGATCTCTGCGATTCCACTGCGTCAGTTCCCTCTTCCCAAGGGGAGCTTCTCAGGATGCTCTGCCCTCATCACAGCGTGTCCCAAAGGTGCTGTCGCCCCCCGCGGCAGCGCTGGGGTGTCCTGTGCCCTCCAGCAAGCGGTGAGACCATCCGCACTGTGCGAGCAGAAGGGGCTTCAACCCTCTGTGAAGATTTCAGTTTTGATGTGCTGTTTACTCTGGAAGCAAGAAATTGGATGGATTCCAAATTAAAAGCTGCTTTCTCACCCAGAGGAAGACCTGGAGGGAACAGAACAGTTTCAAACACAATGTTGGTTTATTTTACTTCTGGAGGTTGTCATTACTTGCGAGGAGAAGAAAAAAACCAAAGGCCGGCTTTGCATCGAATTTCAGTGATTTTCCCATCTTTCAGCGTGATTTCAGAACAATTATCTTGGGAGAAGTTCTGATTTTCCAGGATTATTTTATCCCGTGTTGGTGTGCGGGACCTCCTGGGGAGGAAGAACATTGCCAAAACTTCTGTCTGCGTTTTGACAGCGTGTGCAATGGGTTTTAACATCTCCGCTTGGTGTTTTTGGTGAGCGATCGTTAAGCCCCTGATTTTTGCCTGGCTCTCAGAGCAGCACATGCAGGAGTATTAATTGCAGCTGTTAGCCTGTGCCAGCCAAACCTGGGGAATGGGTTTTGTCTCTCAGGGCCACTCACTATATCTCATCAGCAGAGGCATTTTTTTGATGTATCTCTATCTTGATGCAGAAGAAACCTTATAGGAAAGTTGTTATTTTTAAAATAAGCCTTGGGAAGGTGAAAAAGGCCTGTGTCTGAAAACATCTTTGATCAAATGACCCCGTATTTCACCCTGGATGTCAGACTGGAGCAATTCTGTGTGTTGGTCTTATCGTGTTTCAAAAATGGGTATTAGCAGGGGGACCCCGTTACCGTTCCAGCTGCAGAGCCACCGTCACTGCTGTGTAACGGAGAACACGCAGCCGGCACCTCTCCCAACAGCTTAACACCCTCCGCGGGGGTTTGTACCGAGGGGTATAGAGTTTGTACCGCTGGGAATAGGGTCGGCGATGGAGTCAACATGTGGGGACGGGGACGGCGGAGGTGCAAAGATCCCCGAGCATGAGGAGAACCCTGTTTTTCAACAGATCTTTGACTGTGGGAGTCAGGAGGGACTTTGCAAGCAGGAAAGCTGATTGTATTTTTCGGTTGAGCTTTTCTTATTGGAAACTCCAGATAATTTTGAAGGAAGGGAGATGCAAACTGAAAGAAAAACCTAGATTTTTATTCCAAGAAAAAGATAGATAATCACAGTAATAGCTCTTGCTTACAGCAACCCTGAGCGTATGTTTTTCCCAGGCTGCTTTTCTGATCTGTCTCATTCCCGAAAGCCTTGGCAGCAAACTGCAGTAGAAGTTTGTTTAACTCATTTGGGAGCTCCTGCCACGTGCCACCTCGGGTTCTTGGTGCCGCACAAGAACTTAACAGCTCAACCAAGAGCGATCACCGAGAGCCGTGGTGATGAGTGCTCTGACCCTGGTGATCCCTCGCCTTGGAAGGGACTTGCTGGTGTTTAAAGCTTTGCACGGATATCTTTAGCCACCTGTGCCGTATCTGTTAATATTGTATTTCACACTGTGGCCCAGCCTTCACCACCCTCGCCCACCTGCCTGGCTCAACACGCGGTTGTGAGCGGCTGTTGTTGGTGGAGCATCTTCTGTGAGGATCCAGGGTCTGAGCCCCAGGGCGGGCAGAACCCAGCACGCCGCTGCCATCGGGACAGGAGTGAGGATTCGCTTGTGATACTGAGCGGTGAAGACAAGTACTGGCTGTGGAGAGTTGCAAAAGGACGTTATGAGATGCCGTGACTGCGGAGTGAGAAGGCAACTGGAACTCAATAGACATGAGGTGATGCAAGTAGGAGAAGACAACCCCATCTCCACACATGGGTGCACAGAGGCTGTGAGTTGGCTGGTGTCTCTGAGGAAAGAGACCATGTGGCTATAATAGGTAGTCTGGTTGGTGCGTTGGTGGTTAAATAACAATTTGGACATTGCTAATTATGAGAAAAGAGTAGAGAATAAAATAGTGGATGTTGTTATGCAGCTTACTTGGGGCATGATGGAGGTTTGTGCAGCCCCAGGGGCCACAGAGTTATAGAGTCACAGATGGTTTGTGTTGAAGGGCCCTCCCCAGCTCCCCAGTGCCCCCCTGCCATGAGCAGGGACATCTTCACCAGCTCAGGTTGCTCAGAGCCCCGTCCAGCCTGGCCTGGGATGTCTCCAGGGATGGTTCAGCCACCACCTCTCTGGGTACCTGGGCCAGGCTCTCACCACCCTCAGGGTCAACAATTCCTTCCTCATGTCCAGCCTGAATCTCCCTCCTTTAGTTTGAAACCATCATCCCTTGTCCTGCTGCAGGGTCTGTCTCCCTCTTTCTCATAGGGCCCTTTTAAGTACTGAAATGGTCATAGAGAAGGTGGATGGCAACTGAATGTTCAGTGCCAATGCAAGTGTGAGATCGCAGCAAATGGAACGGCAGCTCCAGCTCCGAAGCAGGATGCCGCAGTTTCTTGGTGCAGCACACAGTTACACCACGAGGCTCCGTGCTGCAGGATAAAATGGTGGCAAAACATTTGCATGGCATGAAAAAACAACTGGATAACGTAGTGGAAGAAGCAGCACACAAGGGGTGTCACATGCAGAGAGCTGCCTCTTGGAAAGTCCCTGAGCTGTGACTCGTCGGGGGGTGGGACGGTCCCGTGGGCAACGCGTGTGTGTGGCTCGTGCCCTGCTCCTTGGGTGGCCACTGCTGGGCTGGTGGTGACCGTGGACCTTTGGTCTGATGTGGCACAGCTGCTTGCATCTCCTTGCGTGACAGCGGCTCAAAATCCCATTTGTATCCGCAAGACTCCCTGAGCGGCCCCTGTTCTCGCCGGTGGTTGGGAACTCGCGGGGAGGTGTCTCCCCATCCCCACAGGCAGCGCCGGCCTCAGAGCCTCCAGCAGCTGCTCCTTCTCCACGTCGTTTACTTGCAATTGTCAGGGTTTGGCTTTGGACCCTGCGAAGCCCCGAGGGTGTTTTCTGGCCGCGCTGCGGGGCTCGGGGTGGCCCTGCCGGCCCGTCCTCCCCACTCACCGCTGCTCCTGGTTCTCTTCCAGGCTGCCCGTCAGGGACGTTCAAGGCCAGCCAAGGGGATGAAGGATGCGTCCACTGCCCCATTAACAGCCGGACGACTTCGGAAGGGGCCACTAACTGCGTGTGCCGGAACGGATATTACCGGGCAGACGCCGATCCTGTCGACATGCCGTGCACCAGTATGTGGGTTCTGGGCAACTGGGGAGGGGCGGTTGCATGTGGAGGGGACGGAGACGCACCAGTCACAGCACCGAGCGATGTGTAACAAAGGCATCTGCCTCGGGGGGGTTTGGGGGAGTCCAGGGGGCTCAGAGCAGCTCGTCCAGGAGCGTTGCAGGCGTGTGTCTTGCAAACATTGCATGTGCAAAGGGGACAGAAATTCAGGGGGTTTTGTGCTGTTGTAGGCAGTGGGATGACTTCACTCCGGGGCTGTAACTGGATGATAAGACCTGCGAGCTGACACACAGGAGATTAGTGCAAAGGCCAGGAATCACAAACGCTACAAAAAGTAACAGGGGGATTTTGCCAAGGGTTGCCACGTAATCAGATCAGCCAGGGTTAAGAGGACAGGTTTTGTTCCCGCTCTTGCCTTTGGCTGTCCAGCTTGGCCACGCATCCCTGACGCCAGCAGAAGCGCCCGGTTCAGTGCGGGGACAGGGGTGCGGAGCGGGTGCAGCTGCTCCCGCAGCCGTGAGCAGGGCTCCGGCTCTTACACCTTCTGTCTGTTCCCTTTCCAGCCATCCCGTCTGCACCCCAGTCCGTCATCTCCAGCGTGAACGAGACCTCTCTGATGCTGGAGTGGACCCCGCCGCGGGACTCGGGGGGCCGGGAGGACCTGGTGTACAACATCATCTGCAAGAGCTGCGGCTCCGGCCGCGGGGCCTGCACGCGCTGCGGGGACAACGTGCAGTTCGCCCCGCGCCAGCTGGGCCTGACGGAGCCGCGCATCTACATCAGCGACCTGCTGGCCCACACGCAGTACACCTTCGAGATCCAGGCGGTCAACGGCGTCACCGACCAGAGCCCCTTCTCCCCGCAGTTCGCATCAGTGAACATCACCACCAACCAGGCCGGTAAGATGCGGAGCCACGTCTCCCGGCAGACCTGTCCCGCAAGGGGAGGTGTGGGCAGGGATCTCCTGTGCAAGAGGTGCTGGGTGAAATCCTGCGGGGTGAGCAGGGCTTGGAAGTGGAGAAGAGCTGGGGTGAGATGTGGCATGGACATGAGAAATGAACTGTCGGCCCTGAGGGTGGTGAGAGCCTGGCCCAGGTACCCAGAGAGGTGGTGGATGAACCATCCCTGGAGACATCCCAGGCCAGGCTGGACGGGGCTCTGAGCAACCGGAGCTGCTGAAGATGTCCCTGTCATGGCGGGGGGGGCACTGGGGGAGCTGGGAAGGGCACTGCAACCCCAACTGTTCTATGATTCTACGGTGTTGCTTGCTCTGTAATGCTGCTGATGACCAAAATGCATGGGCCTGGCACTTACAAGATGAATCCAAGGCCTTGGGTGTGAAAAATATCCCTTATCTCTGTGAAAAGCTGGACTTTGCCTGAAGGCAGAGCTGCCCGCCCTGTCCCCGCAGCAGAACAGCTCATGTCCCTGTCCCCTGGTGTCCCAGCATCCCTCTCCAGTGCTGGGAGCCCCGGCTGCGTGCAGCCTTGCTGTGCTGCAGACAGCAGCTGCTGGCAGCCTTCTGCAGCTCCCGCTCCTCGTTCCTGAGCAGGGAAGATTAGCTCCAGCATTTTGACACAAACTGCAATCTCTGCTCTGACTGCAGAGAAAGCCAGGACAGGCATGAAAGGAGAGGAAAGCTGCACAGAAGAGTGGCTGGGAGATGGATGTATGGGATGACCATAAAGCTGCTCCAGGTCCTGTGCTGCTGCAGGGTCACCTGGGTGAAGACCAAGCAGCAGAGCTGGCAGGGTGTCATTGGGGGTCTCCAGCCCTGTGCTGGCCGGGGGGTTGCTGCGCTCCCCCTGCGCAGGGCGGTTCTGCTGGGGCTGTCGGGGTGGCTGGCAGGGCTGCTCCTGCAGCGCGTCCCGCGGAGCTGCTGCTCTCCCAGCCCACCTGGAGCTGCAGCACAGAGCGGGGCTTTGCTTAATCCCATTGCACGGTGGAAGCACGCCAGTAAGGTACAAACACATGTGGGAGCGAGTGCCTGTGGTCCCTCTGAGCACTGCAGCAACTGTGTGGGGAGTGTGGACATGCCCCAGGCTGCCCCGGACCTTCAAGACTGAATTCAGCGGTCGTGCATGATTGCATTTCCACTGAATTGCCTGGAGACTGCTGTGTGCTGGCTGCAGGGGCAGGAGGTGTTTGATGTGGGCATCACTTGGTTGGACATGCAGAGCTCTGGGACAGAGGTAACCTACAGAAATGTCTTGGTTGCACATGAACTGGCAGACTGACCTCTGATCTGGAGTTGGCTCAGGAGCCGCGGGGTCTCGGTGTTCTCAATGCAGTATCACAGCCCCGAAGGCAGATTTAGCATAGCGTCGGACCTGGCTTTGACTGCACACAGGAACACGTTCACACGTGACGAGGACAGAGGAGCTGGGATGGTGACCTGTTGCAGGTTCCCTTACAGAGATGGCTGATGGAGACGGGGTAGGTGCGATGCTGCTTGGGGTTGGGAAGGGGCTTTGCACACCCCCAGCATCATCCCACGCTATAGGCGAGTTATTTAATGTTCAGATTTTGCACTTTGCAGTTACATGGTGTGATTGCTACCTTAATGTACTGCCTGAGGCTACTTCCACCTCAGCAAAACCAGGGAGCTGAGTTGCAGGTGAATCCTTTTCAGTCCCCTGGATCCTCCTCCTTGTGTTTTCCTTCTTTGACGCTCCTTTATAATCAGGCCTCACACTCCTCAGCCTGTGCGATGTCTCTCTTAATGTATCTGTTCATTAGCACTAAACAGTAACTGTCTGCTTGCTAATTCCTCTGTAATTAGAGGCTCTGAATTCTTCTGCTTGCACTCCCACCGCCTGGCAGCCTTGATGTAGATCATTAGAAGTTGGTAACAGAAGCTGCAGACACAAAGGCAGAGCTGGGACAGGAGAACGGAGGGTGTTGTAGGGAGCGAGCGGAGGGAGGGATGAGCGTGGGGATGGCGATTGCAGCCTCCCTCTGCCTTTTGTCGGGGTTCAGCAGCCGCTGGGGACCGAATACCCGGCGGGGTTGTGCTCCCGCCGTAGCTGGACGATGGCCATCTGCAAAGCTCCCACTCTGCTGGCCTTCAGGGACCTCCCAGCTCCAAAGGAAACTCCAAGATGGCCCAGGTTCACCCCACTGTTGGGGATGGGGCACCACCTCTGCCTGGTGCTTTCGGGGCTGAGATGCTACCTCACCAGCAGCATTTTAAACCTGCTGGTATCGTAAATTCTTCAGCACCCTAGGAGAAAGCTGCTGTGAGAGAGTAAGAAAACAACCCCTGCAGAGCATGCAGAGGGCAGGTACTGAGTGTGGCTGGGAGAGCGGCACTGGGGGGTGACAGCATGGTGACCATTGTCCTGAAAGGGAAATTTGAGATCAAAGAAGGTGAGACACCATTCACCATTCGCCTTCTTGTTCTTCCAGAGAATGACTTGTGGTCATTACTGTTGTACCACTCTCCAGTGAGGTCTGGATTTCACTAACGTTTGCCTTTACATCAACATAACTTATTTTGCTGTTGTCTTGTGGTGATGGGACATTTCTCTTCATGTGGACACAGGTGGCAGGTAGCATCTCTCAAGGGAAAGTAAGAGCTAATTAGACAAAGCTGAATCACACTTTCTTGCTATGAAGTGGCTTTCCACAATTTGGATCTTCCCATAGCTCTTTGTGGACACCTCTATATTCCTCATCATCATGTTTTGAGCTAGATATTGTACCCAGTAGCAGATAAACTGCTTTTCTTGCTGGTCTCACTGTTCCCTTTGCACATCAAGTGTAAAGTGCAATCACAGTCGTCTGTGTGGGCAGCTCTTTCCTCCCTGTTGGCTTCTGTCTTGGTCCCTTCAGACGCTGCTTCCCTGGATGCAGTCACCCGTTCTACAACCAAGACCTGTATTTTGGTTGCCAGACCCAAGCACAACCTTATAATCATTCCCATGGGCTCAGCCATCAAGCCATTGATCATTGCTCCACAGAGCTGTCATTCCCAACACTGCTATTTTGAACACTTTGTGAATGGTTTGCCAGCAATGTTTTTATATAATCTCCTAGATATTTACTAATTTTAAGGCACTGCTGCATTGTGCTGGACACAGCGTGCGTCCCCATTGAATTCCAGTCTTGTTTAACACTAATCTCATCTGTTGCAGATGGTGCTGAGCCCAGTGCCTCTGTGCACTGTGCTGGAATCCTGAGTGCAGGGGAAAAATCAAGGCAGTTTGACAGAAGCTACAACCACCAAATCGTGTTGCTATGCCTGGAACAGCTCTCCCATGAGGACAGGCCAAGGGAGCTGGGGTGTTCAGCCTGGAGAAGGGAAGGCTCCGGGGAGACCTTATGGCAGCCTCCAGTACCTAAATGGGACCTACAAGAAAGCTGGAGAGGACTTCTTACAAGTGTTAGACAAGGGGTGATGGCTTTAAACTGAAAGAGGGGAATTAGATACAAGGAAGAAATCCTTCACTATGGGTGGTGAGGCACTGGCACAGGCTGCACAGAGGAGGTGTGGATGCCCCATCCGTGGAGTGTTCGAGTCGGGCTGCACGGGGCTTTGAGCAGCCTGGAGGAGCAGCTGAGACAGGCAGCGCCAGCCTGTGCTCACAGGGGTGTCCTGGACCTTTCTCTTGCAGAGTGTCCTAAAAAGACCAAAGGTGTTTAACCTCCAGAAAGGCAAGTTTTGTTAGAACAGGAGAAACAATTCTTCCCTTTTCAAAGCACAGGAAATTAGTGAAGACCAGGACCATCAGAACAGAATTAAAAAGAGCAGAATAGGCATAAAAAGAGCTTGGAATAATCATTCCCTTCCCATCACCTCTTTGCTCCTTGACTGGTCTTCAGCCAACTCAATTTTAACCCTTCCAGCAAACTCTGTGTGGTCCCCACTGCCTTCCTAGGAACTATCTCCTGTCACAGAATCACAGAATCACCGAATGTCAGGGGTTGAAGGGCCCTGGAAAGCTCATCCAGTGCAATCCCCCCATGGAGCAGGAACACCCAGATGAGGTTACACAGGAAGGTGTCCAGGCGGGTTGGAATGTCTGCAGAGAAGGAGACTCCACAACCTCCCTGGGCAGCCTGTTCCCTTTGAGGCCAGGTTGTGTTTTCTCTCTGCTCTTCCCAACAGGCTTCTCCTTGCACCCCAGCTCCATGCTGTGCTTCTCCCACCTGCAGCTGAGCGGCACCCCTTCCCAAAGCTCAGCAGCTCTCCCAGGAAGGAGATTCAGGGATTTCCATGTGACACAGCCCATCCTGTCTTAAGGGACTATGATGTGGCCAAAGAAAACAAGAAAACCAGCCCATCATGCAGATATCGGGTGCCACCAAGAGCCTTTTCTCAGCCATGCCAGGACAAAATATCTGTGCCAAGAGGGTGGCTGAGAGCCGTGCCAGCATCCAAGAGGGGAGGCACAGGAGGAAGCCAGGGGTCAAGGAGCTGGGCATGGCCCAGCGCTTGCGATAATGACACTTGGCTAATTGAGAGCCTTCCCAGACATCAGCCCTCTTTCTGGTGACAGCACGCAGCCCCTGCTTGCTGAGTTGTGGCCATTCTTTGTGGAGGATCGGGGAGGGTGGACACTCGGTGCTGGGAGGATCTGCGGCTCCATCCGCACCGCGGGCAGGCTCCGTGCCCCGGGTGGGGGCTGCTTGGGCAGGGGGGACTTCAACAGCCCGTGGGAAAGACACCTCTTGATAGCAGACTGTGGCTACAGCCTGCAAGCTGAGAAGGGAGGAAGAAGCCCTGGGCTCCTGAGTATCCAGAGACAAAACCAAGACCTCCCAGTGATGGGGGAAAGAGAACATCCAGATTTTTGGGGATGTGTCCCTTTTGTGAGCGACTCTGGTGCTACATGGGATAAGAAGGGAGGATTAACTCTAATGTCAGAGGCTCGTGGGTGCAAACAGAGCCAAAAAGAGTAATAAGGACCTAATACAGTGTGAATACCAACTAGTGTGCGACAGGAAAAAATGATGCACTTTCCTGATAAACGGTCAGGAGCAGCATCTGCAGCGGTGGAGTTTATTGGAGTTTACTCCCTCCCTATGGATCCAGACAACTTGTTACAATTATTTGCATTATTATTCTCAGTGTCATATGACGGCAAGTTGCGACATGGGTCGTTTGGCTGGGGCGATGTGCGGCTCACACCTGTGCACCAGTTCACGCCAGACATCATTGGGGTCTGAATTTGTGCTTCAGGATGCTATCAGAGCCCGGGAGCTCGCACCCCAGACAGGCAATGTCTTTTGGACAGCGCTGTCCTGCCAAGACCCAGAGGTGCCTGTGAACCCAAGGACAGCTCAGCCCAGTCCTGTCCTCATGCAAAGCTTGGGGAGTTCAGCCATGAGTAACGATGCACGGGTGAGACAGATCCTAGGAAGCGCAAGCACCGTAAGGGAGGATTTTCCTTTACCTTCAACCAAAAAAAGATATCCCTTGCAGAAACGGTCCATGAGCTTTACTGCCAAATGCAACAGGGAGCATGGAAGGGTGAGGAGAGAGCAGCAGAGCCGGGGTGGTGACAAGGCGAAGATACGTGGTTGGTAGGGACTGGCACTTCTCGTTTGTCCAGGTTGCTGTTTGCTGGTCACATCAGCTGTGCTGCAGGCAAGGGCGGGAGAGGAGAACTGGATGGCCTGGCGCCCATTGGACTCTTGCTTTTGTCTTCTTGGTTTTGTTTTATATCGGAAGATCTGTCTGGCTTCCTCCTTCAGAGCGGTGCGCAGCAGGTCCTGCGCCCTTGGACACGAGCAGGAGTCGTGGCATCTCCTGTTCTCCGGTGCTGCTCCCAGCCTGGTCCTGAGCAGCTGCAGTCAGGAATTGTTCAGTTGAGATTTCCCTGTCTGTGGAACAGCAGCCTGGGACAGTGTAGGCAGAAATCACCTTGAAGAGGTGGAATGAGCTTCCCTGCCCTTAAAAGCTGTGAATGAGTCTGTTTCTTGTCTTCCAGTGTAAAAATGAAAGGCAGGAGATGGATAGTGGCATCCCAGCATCTTGGATCTCTCGTCTGACCTCTCACCTGTGCCAGCAGGGCAGCCGAGGCTTTGGGTGAGACAATTGCTGGTGACCCCCAAAGGCAGACACCTCCCCACGTTCTCAGTGCCGTGTCCCAAGCTGCACCAGCCCCTGGTGAAGGAACTCCCAGCATCCAACCTGAACCTCCCAAACGATGACTTGTGGCCATTGCTCTTTGTTATACTGAGATTCAGAGGTTCAAGCCAAGAGATGCTTTAGATCAACCTGCATTTCACGTTCAGTCCTGTCTTTGGCTACAACATCTTTCAGAATGGCAACCAGTCTTGACTTGAGACATCAAGAGACAGAGGACCCATCAAGTCCTTCTACACGAGTCTGTGTAGCTTGTTTTTGCCTTTTTTCCAATGAGATCACTGATTTTCTAAGGAAATGCAGTACACTCTGCTTGTCTAGACACCAGTAAAAGATCTAATTTAGTAAAGCTGGAAGCCTGTCCAGGAGCTGTCTAAATGGGACATGGTACCACCCGAATGGGGAAGCATCAGGCGGCACTGAGGTGGCTGACCGAGATCATGGAACGTGATCTCATACTTGTTGGTGTTTCAAATCTGGTAGAGTATTTCTTGTGCAGAAAACTGGCACAAACGTTGCTGGGACAGCAGAGGACCGTGATACCTCCAGGAAGATGCTGAGAGGTGGAATAACAGAATCAGGGTGAAATTCAACAATGGAAAGAGTGAGGCCATTTGGGGCCCAACAGCAAAAACGTCAGTAATTGAGAGCTGGAGGCAGCTGAGCAGGACCTGGCAGCAGACAGTTCAGTATGGAACCTTGTGAAGAATGGGCTACGGCAGAGCTGTAGTAAAGTCTCACTACGTGCCGGGCTGGAAGGACACCAGAAAGGAAGAAGAGCTACGAAAGCAGAAGGACAAGAGCAGATGGTGCAGAGTGGCTGGTGATTGGTTTAGATGGAAAATCAGAGATGTTCTGAGCTGCGGAACCATCTCCTATGTGGAGGAGCTGGAGCAGAAGCCCGTTTGCTTGTGTGACAGAGCGAATGGGAGCATGTCTGCAGAGCTCCTCTAGATCTGTTCCTGAGGTCCCATAAATCCCAAGTTTCTTCTTTCGGGGACTTTACTGGATGTGTTTCTGTGACAGCTTGCCCTGCTTCCAGGCTCCCAAACCTCCTGCAACCTTGATATCCCCATGGCTACCTGTTTTACCCAGTATTAGCAGCCAGACCTTCCCCTCCACATGGACCCCCATAACCATCCTGGCTCTGCAGCCCATCTTCTCTCCCCTCTTCTCTTTCCTTCATCTCCAGCTCCCACCTTCATCCTGGCTGCCTCTTACACGGGGCCATTGCCACCAGAACCTGATGCTGCTTGACATTTGCTGCCCTGCTCCTCTTGCTTGGTGGCCCACCCTGTTGCTGCCGCATCCCCCACTTGCAGCAGCCGGCGGTCAGTGCCCGGGAAGGACCTTCCGTGCCCGAGTCCCCGGTCCTGTGCCCGCGGGAGCCCGTCTGCAGCCAGGGCTCCCAGATGGTGGGATCTTTGCCAGCTGCCGGCTCTCCAGGATTTCTCTCCCCGCTGCCGCGTGGGGCGTTGGGGGTGTTGGCAGAGCAGGGTACGGGCTGCACTGCTGGAGCTTTCCGAGCAGATGCTGCTCTCTGCCACCACCAGCTCCTCCACCTGCTCGCTCCCAGGCCTCCCTGTTGCATAAATTACTTGGTGAGTTTGAGGATCATTTTTCCCACACCTGCCTGGAGCTTCAGAAACCTGCTCCGAAGCATCTGGAGTTGACTTCAGGCAGAAAACAAAAGCCCATCCGTGATGGATGGGTTGGAAAGTCCCTTCTGGTGACCCAGTGCCTCCCCCTCTCCCCATAACGTGCTGCCGTCGCCGCCGCGTGTGCCGGGGGCTGGCGGGTGGCTTGGGAACTCACCTTCACTGGCATGTGCAGGAGGGTGATTTATCTTCACTGCTGCGCTTGGCAAACACAGCCCACGGTGCTAATTGCTTCGCTTGCGCACGAGTGCCAGCGCTGGGGCAGGTGGAGATGCTGGAGGCAGCAGACAAGGCTGCAGACACACGAGACGCCAGTTTGGGGGTCACAGTGTTTGATCAGCTGAGCAGACGCTGCGGGATGATGCTGATCAGTGGTGTGTTTATGTGGTCCATAATAGATGGTTGTAGTGAGTTGGGTTAATGCAGCCACTGGCCGGTTGTCCCTTGGTCCATCCCAGAATCCCCATGATTGAGTCGTCCCCTCTGTGTGTCAAACAAGTCTATGTGTGACTCGGCTCAGGCAGGCGGATCCTCACTGCGCCTGTCTCACCGCAGCCCGCTCCATCTTCATCACTGCCCGTGTGCTGTGGCGTCGGGGGGCTGGGCGGGAGGGGCTCTTTCCAACAAAAAACCCTGGTCTTTCCAAAATTTCCACCCACACAGAGCGAAGCCATGAAAGAAATCAAGGGAACAAGTTCAGTCTCAAATCAGCAAGACCCGGCGGGTGCAAGGGGATGCTCTGCAGCAGGCGTCATTTCTCTGGTCTAAGTTGTCTGTGTTTGACATTTCAAAATCAGTATGTTCCTTAGAACAGTTTTGGGTGTAATTAACTGATGCTTTCTAGGAAAGTACCGTTTTATTGACAATCCGAGCAGGGCAGATTGGAGGGACAGAGGGCTGGCTGCTGCTGGTGTTCCTGCTCCCTGCCAGCCTTTGGCCGATGCCATCGCCTTGATCTGGAGCAGATGAGGTTTCCACATGGAGAGCGGCCAGGAGGTGGGGTGACCTTGGCACACGCGGCGCTGCGGGCGATGCGGGTCCTCGGCAGCACCTCCTCTCCGTGCTCAGCACAGCGTTTGTCCCCGCGCCGTGGGCAGGGGGGCAGCATAGGGGTGAGGGCTGCAAACTCAAACAAACAACGTCGAGACAGCCAAAAGCCTTCATCTGCCCGTGCCAAAGCGCTGGGCTAGTGACATTAGGAACTGCTTTAAAGGCTGTAATCTACAACCAAAGCCTTCGTTGATTCTTATGGGGCCAGAGCCAGGACTAGGTTTGGACTGCACTGCTGTGTTTAAGATTTTATAGCACTTGTAGTTACAAACTCAAGGGGCTGGGGGCTGCGTCTGCTGGGGAATTTTCCAGACACTCGACTCACACACACATTGTGGGTACCAGCCTGATGGGGCCACCCCACCAGGAACCTCGGAAAAAAGAACATCACAAACTGTGAAATACCGGTTTTCTAGAGCTCTAGTGAGTCCGGTGGACATCCCAGACCTGCGGCTTTTGGTACTTTGAAAGTTTATTAAATTGCCTGAGCGCTGCCGATGCTGCGTTGCTTTCTTCAGCGTCTGCTGGAGGTAATTGATCTCAAAAGCATGTGGCTGCTGAACACGCCATCACAGGGAGAACATGGGGAAGAGATGAACATTTTAACAGTCCAGGCAATCGTGAACCCTTTTAGCAGGAGAGTCACAAACCTGTGGAGGTCTCCAGGCCATGAGCGGGCTCAGCAGGGTTGCCACCGAGGGCAGGTGGGGAAGAGCTTCCCTGTGGTGCTCTCAGTGCTCGTGTTGGAGGAGGGCATCCCAAATGCAAATCCAGGAGTGCCTGTGGACGGGGTTGTGAAACATGGTCATGCTTAAATGGCAGGGAAGAGTTAGTTTTACATGGAGAAGCAAAAAATGGAGAAGATTTTAATGAAATAAATCAATTTTCAGTTACATGCCTAGGTGCATTTGGATGCTGAGGATTAACCCTGGTAGAGTATGAAGAGCTGAGGTCTTGAGGTCAGCGATGGGACCTGGACAGGGGACAGCTGAACCAATGCGCAGTGACCGTGACCTCCTGGGGACCGTGTGGGACTGGGGTGCCCTGGGGCAAGGAGAGCTGATTTGCATTAGGCGTCCCTTGGGTGAGATGCTGCACAGGACCTCCAGGTGCAGAGGGAGTTGTTCTGGCTCTCCACTCTGCCCATGCTTGAGAAACAGGGGCCACCTGAGCCCCAGGTACGTATTTCACCTGCCTGCAGCCTTGCATGGACCCACTCTGTGCTCCTGTCATTTCAAACACTGTTTTTGGGTGCTGCTGGAGCCTGGATCACAGCCTCGATGTCTCCACACCCTGTGTACCCGGTCAGGGAAGCCCTTGCTCCATGGCTGATCACAGCACCGTCCTCGCTGCTGCGGCCTCACCCCTCTGTCCGGCTGCAGCGAGGTTGTGCAGCACCTGAAGGAGCTCGGGGCCCTCCTGGGAGCCCCGTATGAGGGATGTCCCTGCTCTGGTCCCACGGGGGATCCCGTTGCCCACCCAGTTCCCGCGTGTTGTAGCTACGTGAGTCTCCCAGCGAGGCTGAACCCCTGGGGGAGAAGCTTGCCTGCTTACCCCAGGGTTCTCCAGGCCTCTCCTTCTGCCACATTTGCAGAGCAGTTGCAGAAATTCAAGTATCCGCAGCCAGATTCCCTGTCAGCAACTTTCTCCCCCACATCTTCGCATTCACTGCCCTGTCCCGTGGCCTCTGGACTAGCTGGTGCCTTGCAGCATCATGGTGCATTTCCCTGCCACTCTGTCTTCAGCCGGGGGTCAGGCGGTTAATCCTGACCCTGGATCGCAGCCGCTCCTGCTTGCGGGTAATTGAAAATACCAGAATTCCCTGCTGACCCTCCTATAATAAAAGCAGTTCCCCCGTTCAGTAACCTGACACTCCAGGGACCAAGATCTGTCAGGAGGGCTCTGAGGAGATGCTGGAGAACTCCCAGCTGTTCACCTCGTTTTTTCCCCTGGGTAATTTCAAAGTGTTGCTGGGAGAGGCCACGGGCCGGGTTGGCTTTGCTCTCTCTCTGTCGTGAGTGTTTTCCAGAGCAAATGTTGACTCTGTCTGACATGACATGGGTTAGTGGTATTAAAGTGATCAGAGATAGGGGTTTTGCTGCCTGTAACCTGACTCTTCCAGCTAAGCCAGCGGAGGAATGGAGACGCTTTGATTGTACCGGGATTTCAACAGCGCTGACCCGCTGGCGGGCTGAGCCCTGTGGGCCCGGCAGGTGAAGGAGGTGGGGGTCTAGCGGCGAAATGGGGGGCACATTTCAACTGGCAGCGTTTCAAATGGGTGTACAGATCATGAAAGAGAAGCTGCGGAAAGATCCCTGTGTCCCCTGGGAGGCTGGAGCCACACAGTCCTGCCAACCCCCCAGAGTGGCCAGGGTGCTGCCCGGGGAGCCCAGGGGCCTGCGCTGCTCCCCGGGGGCTTTTCTGGCAGGGCCTTGTCCAGCGTCCTTCCCTTTACAGCAGCAGTTCAGCTCCCCAGCCTGCATGGTGGGACCTCCCGGCAGCACTGAGGCTCCAAAGCGCTGGGGACACTGGTGGGCAGCCGTGTTTCACAGCACCACGTCACTGCGGGTCACACCTGCTGAACACCGGGGGCAGCAGTTGTGGTGGCCCAAGAGTCAGGACCTGACACAGAAAACCGCCTCTGCTATCAAAGCCTGATAGGAATAGGATGTTTGTAGCCCCGATGGGTCCCTTGGGATGGGATGAACCAGCACACATGAGGGATGAGACTGTGTCACAGGGTGACAGGTGATGTTGCTCAATGTTTGGGAGGAAGATGCTTGCTTGTTCCCTCAAGTGAGTCCTCATACACCCTCGTGTCCTTATTCTTGGTCTCTGTGTACTGAAAAGGGCTGGGATGGAGGTCATCCTAGGATATTGAGAAAGCCGTGCTGGGAGAAAGGTGACAGCTCCCAAATGGAAGCTCTTGCTGTCTAAGTCAAAGAGGAGGGTTCCCCAGCACATGTCCTGAGGATTCCTGGTCTTGTTCAGCTGGATTGAGAAGACCTGGTGTCATGGACATAGGTTAGGGAGGGAAACACATGAGCTTCCTAAGAACAGCTCTAAACGGTACAACTCAGAGACACCAAACCAAGGACGAAAATAAGCCTTTTTATTTCTTATTCACCCAGTACAGTTGGTGATTGTGTGATGCCCCCCTACTGCTTTTTGTCAGTTTGATCGTAATGAATTGCCTTAAGCTTTACAGAGCAGTTTCACCATTTACACTCATTTTGGATGCATCCAGGATCTCTCGCCCCGCTCCCAGCAGGACACGGGGGTTGTAGGAACTGCAGAAGCCGACGGGGTCCCCCGGCGTTCAGTGCGACCCGTGTCAGCAGGGAGCAAAGGGAGCGCCGTTCTCCCGTCCCCGGGCTGCGGGCATAGCTACAAATAACAGTGAAGCGCCCGATGGAGAGGGAACGGCAGCTCTGCGCCAGCGTCTGAGGGCCGGGCTGAGTCAGAGCGGTGCCGTGTTGGACACGCTCGCAGGAATGTCAGACCCGAGCGAGGGGCTGGATGCTGTCGCTGAGGTTGAGAGAGGCGGTTTCTGGCTACTGCGATCAGTTTCGAGGTTTATGTTTGAAAAGGAGGTTAACACAAAATCGAAAACGGTTCAGGAGAGAGTCATCAGATTGATATGTGGGCTGATAGATCTGTGAAGCACTCGAGAAATTCGGTCTGCTTAGATAGCAGGAAATAAGATGAAAAGAAAATATTGTCATGATCTCTCCGTTCTTTCATGAAGATAAAACTCTGTTTCTAGATTCCTCCTTAATTTAGCTAGCAAAACCAGATAGGTTCCAGCAGCGGGAAGATGACAGCCATACATTTCAATCTGAAAATAATATGTGCGTTTTAGAAAAGAGCAAGGAACCATGAGGAAAACCTCCCAGGAGGCACGGTGGGCCCGTCGTAATTCGCAGTCCTCAAAGAAAACTGGATGTGTGTCTATAACATATGCACAGGGTCAGCCACAAGCGTCCCAGCTATATTTAACTCCCTGCCCATCGCCAGTCTCGTGCAGATGTTCAGACCTGAATGTTCCAGCAGCTTTTCCCATTTTTCTGCAAAATCACCGTGTTCTTGTGCTGTCTCATCACGCTGCCCTGAGTTTTGCGGTTGGTGTGACCTTCTCTCTGGTTTTGCTGCAATTAGAAAGTGCCTATTTCTCCTGGAAAACAGATCTCTTTCCTTCTTCTCTTTCCTTCTTTCTCTTCATCTTTTTTATCAGTTTCAGCAGGCAAACAAAGAAGTAACTATTTGGTATGGAAGTAAAATACTGGCTATAGCAAGCCTGAGGCTTAGCAGTGTTACCGACATACCTTTGTCTGCACCTGAGATCAAGCGAATCTTTAGTTAAAGAATTGGAGCCAGGCTCTTCTCGGTGGCAAACAATGGTAGGACAAGGGGTAATGGGATCAAGCTGGAACACAAGAGGTTCCGCTTAAATTTGAGAAAAAACTTCTTCTCAGTGAGGGTGGCAGAGCCTGGCCCAGGCTGCCCAGGGGGTTGTGGAGTCTCCTTCTGTGCAGACATTCCAACCCGCCTGGACACCTTCCTGTGTAACCTCATCTGGGTGTTCCTGCTCCAGCAGGGGGATTGGACTAGATGATCTTTTGAGGTCCCTTCCAATACCAAACATACTGTGATACTGTGAATCCAAAGCCTGTTGCGGAGGGATGAGCGACAGTGTCGCTGCCTCTGCCGCGGTGGATCTGTGCCTCCTGGGGTTTTGGTTTCTCTTAGCAGAAGCTGCTTCTGTAGCCCTGGAAGCTGGTGGGCACGGAGCTCTTGGTCCCTCTTCCACAGAGGTGTCAGCCCGCGCATCACAGCGAATCACAGAGGGAAACCTGGAGATGATTTCCAGCAAGGATGTAAACCTGTAAAGAGAGACTCACAGTCACAAATAGGTTAAAATAGGATCCCTTTCTTGAACAAATCGTCGTTTCTTAGTTATCTGGAAGCACATGCTGAGCTATGAGAAGCTGCTGCCTCGTCCTCGGGAGTAGCTGCCCTGGTTTGGAGCTGCGGGTCACACCTGCTGAACACCGGGGGCAGCAGTTGTGGTGGCCCAAGAGTCAGGACCTGACACAGAAAACCGCCTCTGCTATCAAAGCCTGATAGGAATAGGATGCTTGTAGCCCCAATGGGTCCCTTGGGATGGGATGAACCAGCACACATGAGGGATGAGACTGTGTCACAGGGTGACAGGTGATGTTGCTCGATGTTTGGGAGGAAGATGCTTGCTTGTTCCCTCGTTAAGTGAGTCCTCATACACCCTCATGTCCTTATTCTTGGTCTCTGTGTACTGAAAAGGGCTGGGATGGAGGTCATCTTAGGATATTGAGAAAGCCGTGCTGGGAGAAAGGTGACAGCTCCCAAGTGGAAGCTCTTGCTGTCTAAGTCAAAGAGGCTCTGCCCGCTCGTGGTCCGGGGTTGGCACAGAGACTCTTCCCAGCTCATGGTCCGTCCGCAGCAGCCGCAGGTCGGGAGGCAGAGCCGAAGCACCAGCGCGGGCTCCAGGTGCCGTTCTGAACGATGCGGCGGCTCTGCTGGCCTGTGTGCCTGTTAGGGATCCTTAGCTGGGTGACTTCGGTTTTATAATCAGTTTTGGTCTCTTCTTGCCTTTTGTTTTGTCTTTCTTTAGAAGATTTACTTTTTAAAATGCTGAATGTGACTCAGCTAGAGTGAGTGGGAGGCAGGACATGGTGCGGCTCATTTACAGTAATATGGCAGAGAAAGGTTGTGCTTTATGACCCAAAACTGTCATTTTATTTCTGGAGATAATTAAAAAAAAAAAGACCAAAGGGTATTAATACAGGGAGATCAATAATTAGGGAAGCACCATCCATGGAGATGCAAAGATTTGTCTAACAAAACTCCAGCTGTCCCTGATCCGGTGTTGGGATCATCGTGTGGCAGATAGGCTGGACCAGACTGCCGGGGTCCCATCTCACCAGCACCCCTGGGTTTGGTGCTATTGGGAACTGAAGGGTGGAGTGGGAGAAGGCGCCTCAGTCGGCGTCTCCCGCCAGCCCTGCGGCTCCGCTCTGTGCTCGGTGTGCAGGCACCTGAGCCTCTCAGTTCATCCCTTTCCCCAGGACAGGCCCTTGAGCTGGACCTGAATAAGGCACCTCAGTGGATTACCTAGGCCAGGAACGCTGACCTGGGACAGGCCGGAGCACCATGGTTATGTCTGGCCTAGGTTATGTCTGTCTCGCTAGTAGACTCAATCCACAACATGGCCCCAGTACAAAGCACAGACGGAAGAGTATAGGATGGGCTTCCTTACCTGTGACTCTTTTACCTGATTCATTAACTCAGGGTGCCTGCCAGACCCACCTTGACACTGGCAAGACCAACTTCGGGCTACACAAGAAGTGTTGTCCTCTGTGTGGCACTGCTTTTGGGAAGGTTAAATACTCAATGGGCTGAAAAGCCTCATGGCTTTGGTCCTTCTCTTGCCAAAACCCATTGTGACTACATTTTTGCCCTGGTAGATGTTTGAGTTTTCCTGGGAGACAGTCAGTGAAGCAGCATATGAGATCCCAGCCTCTCCATGAAGTTCTCTGAACATGCTGTGCGGTGGGATTTGAGACCTTCTTGCCTGGACTTGTGTACCGTGTGGCACTGAGCCAGCATGGATTACAGAATCATGGAATCACAGAATGGATTGTGAGGACCCTGCTGGTTTTGCTGTCATTACAGGCTCTGGCAAAATTCAGCGGACACCTGTGTGTCCTTCGGGGAGGTTACGGGTATGTGGCTCTTCTGGCAAGACCTGAGGATGGGCTACATCTTGATCTCCATCCTTCCCACGTGTTCCCAGTAGTTAAGCTCAGGCAGCTTCCTGCACCCTGTGTGGGCAGCAGAAAAGCCGGACAAGAAGAGCTGTCGACACCTCCAGAGATTTACCCTGCAGAGCTGCCCCAGCCAGCAGAGTCTGCTCAGCTCCTGGAGCACCAGGCGAACTGCCGGAGCCCCGAGCCAGACCGGGGCCTGCCTGTGATCAGCGCCGCGGGGCCGTGGTTGGTGACCATGGAAGCGTCTCCGTCCCTCCCTGCTCTGCAGCAGGGGACAGGTCATCTGCCTCTTTACATCGCTGGAGTTTCATTAAGCTTGTTTTACACTCCAGTGGTGGTTTTGGCTTGCTTTATTTCTCAGCAATTTGGAAAAGCCATGGGGCTCCACTAGGAGGAATCCGAAGAATCTGAGGCCATCGCAGATGAAGAGGATGGAGAAAAGTGCCTTTCAAGGACTGATTCATTTTGCCACAAAGTGAAGTGGGGCTTAGGGATTTCAGTCATGAAAAGTAATGTTCCCTCCACTGCGGAAGTGAAGTTCTGTTTCATTTTGCATCGTTGCTGTACACACGCACCTGGAGACAGCATCAGGATCAATCTGCCTCTGCTGACACGTTCATGGGGGTGATAACTCAAAGTGAAAGTGGCTCTGAGAGCTGGGATGCTCCAAATCTCATCTTCTTTCTGCGTCACAGGGCAGGTCCCTTCTCCAGCACCCCTTTTCCAGCACCCCTTTTCCAGCATCCCTTTTCCAGCATCTCTTTTCCCTGTGCGTAGTAACTCAAACAGCTTCCATGGGTGAGGGACAACCAGGCGAGCCAAGAGCTGAGGGAGGGTCTGGCACTGGGGAATTTGCACCACTGGGCAATTGTCACCAATTCAGTGACCAGTTCCAACCTGGAAATGTTCCAGGTGACCCTTTTCCAACCTGGAAATGGTCCCTAAAGCTCTGTTTCTTTTGTCACAAGGGAACAAAGAGGAGTCACGGTTCGTGGAACGAGATGACTGATCCCACAGGGCCAGGTTAAAAGCTGCCGCTGGGTCTTTGGTGGCAGCAGCCCCGCTGTACTCCGGCTGGTTCTGGACAGGGCTTGGCACAAAGCAGCCTGAACAACAAAGACCTTTCTTTGCTTTTTGATCCTTTTTGCAGTTTGTTAAATCTTTGCTTTGAAACACTCAGAAAGCCAATGGAGGGAACCTGTGTATAGTGTGTTCAGAAACAACAGCTCAGGGAAGTCAGCTTAGATATTTTGAGACTTCAGTTGTCTTTGCCCGGCTGAGTTCATCACGTCTCAGGAAGTGTACGCTTCTCTCAGCCTTTTCCATAGCGTTTGTCACTTCACCATGTCCCGTGGCAGAAAAGCTCTTTTTGCATCGTGGTTCAGGCTGGTCACAAAGCGCTTGGTGCTTCTGTCGGAGCTGGAGCACACCTGGCGATGAGGGTATCACCACGTAGCACTATCCCAGATCGGATGCTCTTTATGTTCACTTCATATGTTTTCATCTCCCTCCTTCCTTTTTAGCTGTTATATTACATGCATTAAATACCGCCGGAGGACGAAGCCCTGGAGCACAGTCTCAGCCTCTGAAAGTGCTCAGTAAAATTAGATAAGACAGGCAGGGAGTGGAAACAAGCCAGGACAGCTAACCTTATTTTCCAGGTAGAAAATGGCAGTACAGAGGGATAATGCGGATTTGCACAAGGTCTCCCACAGGGACTTAGGGGCAGGGTAGAGAACCAGGACCTTCCAGCCTTGGAAGTGGTGAAGAGACAGAAACTCGTGGGTCTTCAGGAGCTTTCAGCTGACTGTGAAGGAGGTGTTTGCCAGACACCAGCTACCTGAGCATTTGTGTCGTGATCTGGAAGCTTTTCCTTCTGACTGGACGTCAGAAAGTCACTCTGGCTGGCTGACTCCACTAATCTGCCTTCAAACTGAGACACCCAGTCCCAGTCCGTGCCTTATTCACAGTCGGGAGCCTCTCTCTGCACAAACCTTTGTCCTTGCCTGTGGTGAAGACGTGTGAGAAGGACCGTGTTGTGCAGCTGTGCTCTGTTAGCAAGAGCACAAGCAAAAGATTGAGGAGAGTGACTGTCCCATCTGCTCAGCACTCATGAGGCCACATCTGGGGTCCTGTGCCCACGCTGGGGCTCCCCAGGACTACAGAGACATCAACAAACGGGAGCAGGTCCAGCAGGAGGGTCACTGGGATGGGCGGGGGACGGAGCACAAGACATATGGGGGAGCTGAGAGCTGGGTTTGGCCAGCCCGGAGAGGCCGAGTGGCAGCTAACTACAGTCTGCCACTTCGAAAGGGAGTTTAAAGAGAAGACAGAGCCAGACTCTTCCCAGGGGTGCACAGCGAGCGGACAATACTGATGTTGAGTTTAGGTTTAGTGATGTTAGTTTAGGGCTCTGGAGCATCTTTGTGATGAGGAGACACTGAGAGAGCTGGGGCTGTTGAGCTGGAGAAGAGAAGCTGAGAGGGATCTGATCAATGGATCAATATCTCAGGGTGGGTGTCAGAGGATGGACCAGACTCTGTTCAGTGGTGCCCAACGCCAGGGTGAGGGGCAACGGGCACAGACTGAAACACAGGAGGCTCCATCTGGACATGAGCAGAAACTTGTTTGCTGGGAGGTGCCAGAGCCTGGCCCAGGCTGCCCAGAGCGGGTGTGGAGTCTCCTGCTCTGAGACATTCAAACCCCCTGGACCCACCTGTGTGATCTGCTCTGTGACCCTGCGCCGGCAGGGCTGGGCTGGGGATCTGCAGAGCTCCTGCAGCCCAACCAGCCTGGGATTGTGTGATTCGGTGATGGCCACAAGGTGCAATGAGGGAGGTTCCAATGGGATGTGAGGAAAAGCTTCTTCCCCACAAGAGCACGGCAGCTGGGGACTGGTGCTGCGAGAGCCTGTGCGCTCCCCATCCCTGAGCATATTCAGATCTCAACTGTATGCAATCCTGAGCAAAGTCATCTGACTTTGAAATTACTGTGCAAGCCAGTTGGACTAGAAACCTCCAGGGTTCACGTCTGACATAAAGCTTTCTGTGATTTTATTATTGTGCATTTCCCTGATGTCTGTGATAACAAGAGCTGTTAGTGAGGAGAAGCCGTGGTGGATGTTCCTGTCTATCCAGAGACACTCCTTTGCCCCAGGTGTAGAAAAAGTGCTGAAGTTGCTCTAGTCATTCATCTCATCTGCCTCCTCCCCAACATACAGCGTATTTTGCTCATTAAGTCTCATTAAATGAGCCCCACCTCATGATTTGATTCTTTCTTCTGAGCCAGATGAGAGCAGATTCACCGAGTACACGGCTGGCTGGGCCCTGGCTGGTCACAAATGATTCACAAACACAGTGCTCTAGCTGTTATATTTTGTAGCTTCCTCAGCATGGCCTGGAGAAGCAGGAGGTGCCTTGTAAAGCCACGTACTCCCAGGCTGGTGTGCGGTGCATGGAAGTCGTAGAAGAGCATCCCGGGCACCTCAGTCCTGCCCAGAGGGACCTGGCACTAAGGAGCTTCTCCGGCTGCAACACCAGCTATTGAACCTGTGTCTAAGTCATGGGACATTTCCACATCCTGGTTTTGTGGTGGGGCTGGTCTGGGTGTATGCGGCCCCTGTCCTGGAACAGCCTGTATGAGCGTGGGCTCAGTTCCCAGCGCCTGTGCAGCTCAGATGTGCCACATACTCAGTCCAGCCCCTGCTGCAGGGACACCTGTAGCCTGGGCACATCTTCCTTCCAAGGCCTTTCTCCACAGAGAGAGAAGTGTTTGTCTTGGAGACTGCAGATGTCCTATGAAACCTGTGTTGACAAGGAAACAGCAAGCTTTGGCAAGAGCTGACAGGCTCCAGAAATGTTACCTGTGTCTTGTCTTAACACCAGGATGAGAAACTAATCCCAGGAGTTTGTAAATGTGGCCCCTGAAGTGGTGGGACTGGGACATGAAGGTGCGAGGGACACAGTGCTGTACGTGACAGAGCAAGTGGAGGTCTGAGATGATACAGAGAGTTTCAGAATGGTGGGTGATGGGGCTTGGCCTAACCAGGAGTGGATGGAGGGACTGGTGTTTGGTCAGAAGTGAGGCTTCAGTCTCGGGATCTGTTAGAATCACAGAATGGTTTGGGTCAGAAGGGGCCTTTAAAGGTCACCTAATCCAGTCCCCCTGCCTCAAGGACATTTTCCACTAGATCAGGTTGCTCAAAGCCCAGTCCAACCTGACCTTGAACACTTCCAGTGCTGGAAGTTCTCCGCACTCGTTCGATTTTAGTAAGTTCTGGACAAAACCAGAGGTCACCAACACTTTGCCGAGGCTTCTCCACATTGCACCTTCCTTCAAGGATGGGAAAGCGCAGGGAGATGAAGGGAAATGGTGCAGCAGTGTGGTGGCAGGTCTTGCTTTACCCATACCCAGCACCTCCTCCCCCGGGCACACAGGCATTGAACATCTGGGAGCTGCAATGCTCTGAGTCCAGAAGAGCAGCAGAGAAGTGAAGAGGCAGAGATGGTGGATCAGAAAAATGGCTTTTGTTGTGTACTTTGAGAGAAATTGCTCAGCTGTAATTCATGACGGGGAAGTGCAAGAACACGCTGCAGCCGCGCTGGTCCGGGTGCCTGCAGTCCCCAGCTGGCACAGCTGCTGGTGTTGCCAATGCAAACCAGGCTGGAGATGGGCAAGACGTGCTTGGCTTTGTGTGCCACTCCTCCAAGCTGTTTCTCAGAGCTGTCAAATGAGTTGTTCTTCCATGAAATATTGAAAGGGTTGGACCTAGTAAAAGCCCTTCTGAGTGCAAGCCTCACTGCATCCATTTGTAACCAGGCCTGGCGTGCAAGTGATGGAGAAGGTCTCTCGCTGCCGCTTTCCAGTCCTCTCCCAGCCCTGAGGCTTCCCCTGTGCCCTGGCGCTGCCGGAGCAAGGAAGTGTGTGCTGGGTGCCAGGGCTGATGCTGTCCTGAGTGCTCTGAGAATGGGCTGGTGCTGGGTGAGCTCTGGGGTGGCCTCAGCGCCGTCCATGGAGGCCGTGTTGGTGGTGCCGTGGGAGGCTGGACACACGGTGGGATAAGGACACGTGCTCGGCTCAGCAGTCACAGAGGCAGCGAGGGCATCCGCGTGTCAGCCCCTCCAGCGAGGCGGGGGCTGAGGGCCGGTACCCACAGTGCATCTCTGCATGCATCCCTGCATGGCGTCCCTGCCATCGGCGCCTGAGCCAGCAGTCCGGCCTGCTTGCTCCCCTGCCCCGGTCCGCAGCAAGCAGGATCAGAGCTGGTCCGAGTTCCGCAGGGAGGTGGCAGCTGCGCGCTGTGGTCCCTGCCCCATGGGCTTGTTAGCACAGGTCCTGGAGGCCAATTTTCCCACGGCGTGGCACCAGCCGAGGCTGCGCCGTTCCCACCTGGCCATGCGTCAAGCTGCGTGGGCAGCGCAGGGCCGCGGAGGGTGGGCAGCTGCCCGGGACGTCTGGGGAGCTGCGGGAAGGCCCATTGTGTGCAGTGGGACAAGCGGCGTCCGTGGGTGTGTGATTTCCAGGGCGCTCTGACGAGGCGGGCGACTCACCATTGTCAGCATGTCAGGTCAGGTTTGTGCTGCCTGCTCAGGCTGCTGGATGCACCTCCCTTGATTGGCATGTGCAACTTGCAGACCCAGCACACTGAGGCGGAGAGGAGCCGCTTGCTTCCCGCGTCTGCCTGTGCCTTAGAAAGCTTCTCTATGCAAATCTCAAAGCACAAAACCCTCGACTTCCCTGTAGCAAGCAGGCAGGATTGCATATTGCTGGGCTGGTAGCGCTTTTTCCAGGGGAACAACGCTGTGTCTGCTCCAACCTGGGGATTGTTTTGCCTGGGAATGACCTGTTCTCCTGCCTGACACACTGCCCTACATGGTTTCTAATTACAAACTGTTAAGGAGTGCTGGAAATATTTTGTTCTCCCCTAACTGCCCTCTACACACAACAACAGCCGGGATGTCCTGAGCCCCGGGCAGCCCCGCCGCTGCTGGAGGTGAATTCAGCAGCTCCAGACAGCAGCAATGCCCCTGCCTGTGTCCAGCCCGACGTGGTCCTGCCTGTGCCGTGTCTGACCCAGGCCTCTCTCTTGCTCTCTCTTCCAGCGCCTTCAGCCGTGTCCATCATGCACCAGGTCAGCCGCACCGTGGACAGCATTACCCTCTCATGGTCTCAGCCCGACCAGCCCAACGGAGTCATCCTGGATTACGAGCTGCAATATTATGAGAAGGTACTGCGGGACCTTGGCAGGGTTCAGGTGTGGGGTTTTGGGAGAGGAGGTGGTGCAAAACTTCACATAAGGGCATAACACCAGCTGCAGCAGTTGGTTGATCAATAGGTTGCTTCTCCTGCTGTGGCTGGCCATGCCATTTGGAGTTCAACAGTGGTTCCAGTGACCTGCGCAGACACTGCAAGTGTGGACAATCTGTTGGTCTTTCCAGATGAGCTTCTCCTCCCTTCACCTCTCCAGCACTTGTGGCAGGTCTCCCATTGCAGGGAGAACTGGGTAGCCAGGTTGCCTTTCCCCTGCTGGAGCATTAGTGGGGAATGGGGGTGGTCAAGGGATGTCACAAAACATCCATTCCCAGGCTGGACCACACTAGCCGAGTGTCCAGTCTTTGGGATCTTGTGTACTGCTGTCTGCCAGTGCATTTACACCAAAGGTGAGTTCAGTGTCTGTGTGGAGCAGCCTGAACCCCTTTACCCCAGTGTTGTACCAGGCAGAAGCTGTCCCAGCCTCCCAGGGACGGTATGTGTGGCACTGCAGAGTCAGAGGCCGAGGTGATGGGGTCCCACAGCTCTGGCTCTTCCATCCCTGAGGAACCTACCCCTTCCACCTCCTCCCTGCCCAGGCAGCAGAGGGACTGCAAGCTACGGCTGTGCCAGGGTGTCCACACATGGGGCTGGAGCTGGTGGCTGCTGAGGGACCTGAAAAACACGTCAGTGTTGGTCCCAGGGCCTGCCGGGCTCTGCCTGGCTGGTGAGCTTCGTCCCTGCTACCTGGGGCAAGTGGGAGCAGGAGATTGCTTCTTCCAGGAATCTGTCCCCTTACACAAGAGCTTATAAACTATACATTAAAAATTGCAAACTAACTAATTAAAAAGCTTCATGATTAAATGGAACTGAAAATATTTTTCCCAGCAGCTGCTGGAAGAAATTATTAATCCCCCCCACTGCCTGCCTGTGACCTATTTTCTTGTCACCAAGAGCCAGAGGGAAAATGGGGAGGGGGGAGCTTCTTTGTAAGCTGTTAAATAGGTCCTGACCTATATTACATAAATCACGGCCTTTTATTTGACCCTTGGAAATTATCCCAGAATACGTGGCAAGATGGATGAGTAGGCAGCAAGACAGATCTGGAAAGCAAGAGGGGTCCTTTCCCTGGGGACCCTTGAAGTAGAGACAGAAGATCTCATGAAGTTCATTCTCCTCTTACTTTCTCTTGATCTCCCCCTCTTTCTTTCTTCCCCACTGAGTCTGTTTTCTGGGGGAGGCTGTAAATAAAAGGAATTTTTGTCCAAAGGGGGGTCTGCTGTTTGTGGCCAGTCACGCAGGGTGAGCATCATCAGAGCTCAGGACACAGCGTGTCCCTGGTCATGGGGACAAGTGGCCCAAGCCACACTCACAGAATCCCAGAATCCCAGAATGTCAGGGGTTGAAGGGACCTGGAAAGCTCATCCAGTGCAATCCCCCCATGGAGCAGGAACACCCAGATGAGGTTACACAGGAAGGTGTCCAGGCGGGTTGGAATGTCTGCACAGAAGAGGACTCCACAACCCCCCTGGGCAGCCTGGGCCAGGCTCTGCCGCCCTCACCCCCAACAAGTTTCTTCTCAAATTTAAGTGGAACCTCCTGTGTTCCAGTTTGCACCCATTGCCCCTTGTCCTGTCACTGGTTGTCACCAGAAGAGCCTGGTTCCATCCTCCTGACACTCCCCCTTTCCATCTTGATCCCCAGGAATGAGTCCCCCCTCAGTCTCCTCTTGTCCAGCTCCAGAGCCCCAGCTCCCTCAGCCTTTCCTCACACGGGAGATGCTCCACTCCCTTCAGCATCTTGGTGGCTGCGCTGGACTCTCTCCAGCAGTTCCCTGTCCTGCTGGAACTGAGGGGCCACAACTGGACACAATATTCCAGGTGTGGTCTCCCCAGGGCAGAGCAGAGGGGCAGGAGAACCTCTCTGACCTACTGACCACCCCCTTCTAACCCACCCCAGGTACCATTGGCCTTCCTGGCCACAAGGGCCAGTGCTGGCTCATGGTCACCCTGCACTCAGGCGATGCTTGTCTCAAGCTCTCAGGTAGGTCACTAGCCTGGCAGAGAGGACAACACAAACAGGCCCACGTTCTGGTGCCAAGGTGCTCTCGGTCCTGGTATTTGAACTTCTTGGTATATTTTTTTGCTGGTGCTTTGGTTGAAGAAGAAAGAGATGTCTTATCTCTTCCCCAACCAAGATGTGTGTCATTCTCAGAAAGGGATCATAGAATCGTAGAATGGTTTGGACTGGAAGGGACCTATAACGGCCATCTAGTCCAATACAGTGGGCAGGGACATCTTCAGCAGCTCCGGTTGCTCAGAGCCCCGTCCAGCCTGGGCTGGGATGTCTCCAGGGGTGGTTCATCCACCACCTCTCTGGGCAACTCTAGATCTCTGGATCACTGGGTCCCACAGCAAGCAAACATGGGAGGATTTGGAAACAGCTTAAAAAAGAAGTGGAATAGCCAGGAGCTGGAGTCAGGGCCTGGCCCATGACCAGGGCTTTGTCTCTCTCCAGACTCCTGTGTGTGTGTCAGGCTTCACTCCGAAGTCCCAGTTGCACACTCAGGGCCTGATCTATGGGTAGTCAGCCCTAGCCAAGCTCTTCATATGCTTTGGCCTCTGCATTTCCAGCAGTGCAATGACTCTGTATGGTTCTCTGCCTGCGTGGCAGAGCTGAATCTCCTGTTGGTCTGAGCCACTGCAGTGCTGAGTTTTGCGATGAAAGCCATTCACTTCATCCCTGGGATCACTCCCACAACGCTCAGCTCTGGAGATGCCGCTCTCTCCCCAGCTCCCGCCAGGACTGCGGTTAGACGGGCGTGCGGCACATCCCAGGTGTGCTCTCCCTTCACTGCCAGGCGGTGCAGAGGTGATTTTCTTCCAGGACGTTTCATTGCAAACTGTCCCGTGTGCTCCTGAATGCTCACAAAATACCTCTGGAGCTAGTTAAGCTGTTTCTAGTGGAATTCTTTTTCCCTAGTAGAAAATGATGTTTTATTAGCATGAAAACAGTTCAAATGTAAGAATAGCACCATATACATCTTGTGTAAAAAGTGCTTTGGCTCTTCATTTTGAATTGATTCTTTTCTATATAAAGACATAAATTAAATAAAAAAATTGGAATAAGCGTCCTAGAATTAACAGAAAAGAACTATTTGCAGTACCTGAAACAAAGGTATATTTTTGTTTCCATTTCACAGATTATTTATAGCATTGCTATTATTAGGTGCCATTAAAAATGCCTGTACAGAGGCAACATGATTATTTTCTTTCACATGTAGTTAGAGCAAATCAGTGCAGATTGTTACGTAAATACCGAATGACGTGTCTGCTCTCTATGCTCCTCTCCACTCTTCTTTCACCTCCAAGAGGCACCTGGCAATGTTTGTCTCATTAAAGAAGTTAATGTTGTCTTCATTTAGAAAGGGTGTGGTAGTTTTTGTCCAACGTTGCCAAGTTCATACTGGAGTGTGGGAACTGGAGACCCACTGCAGTGTCAGGCACTGCACAGAGTAATTAGTTCTCCTTGTTATGCAAAATGATTGGGCTTAGGGTATGCCACTTTGTAGTCTGAAGATATTCAGCCCGTCCCTTGTACCCAGTTTGGTCACCCGTGTAAATGTTTTAGGAAGCACAGGGGCCCTTTGATTCTGTGACACTGTGACTCTGTGGCTGTGACTGACAGAATCACCAAATCCCAGAACGTCAGGGGTTGGAAGGGACCTCGAAAGCTCATCCAGTGCAATCCCCCCATGGAGCGGGAACACCCAGATGAGGTTACACAGGAAGGTGTCCAGGCGGGTTGGAATGTCTGCAGAGAAGGAGACTCCACAACCCCCCTGGGCAGCCTGGGCCAGGCTCTGCCACCCTCACCCCGAACAAGTTTCTTCTCATCTTTCAGTGGAACCTCCTGTGTTCCAGTTTGCACCCATTGCCCCTTGTTCTGTCACTGGTTGTCACCAGAAGAGCCTGGCTCCATCCTCCTGACACTCATCTCCAGTTGATGCTGGGAAAGGCCACGGGGTGTGTGGGGCTGATGGGAGGTGACTGGTGGCAGTGGGTGGTGGAGGTGGGACCAGAGCTGGCTGTGGCCTTCGTGGTGCCAGGAGCTTCTCTAGGAGGCCAGCATCCCCGAACGGGTGCCAGCAGGGCTCCTGCAAGGACAGCTGGACACTCTGCTCCAGGCAGGCTCGGGGGACGTTCCTCATCTCCACCTGAAGTGTTGGACACCAGCGTCCCCAGGCCTGGGACCAAAGTGTCTGCCTGGTGTTTCCCACCTGTCCCCAGGATGGAGCGAGAGCTGCAGCGCCCCTTCCCTTCGTGCTGCCCAAACCCTTGGAGGGGGAAAACTGTGATATCAAGAAGATTAAGAGGAAACCTTGCCTGTGATAGCTTTCCTGTGGTCCCAGGCCCTGCTCAGGGGCCACGCTGCTTCTGTTCGGGTCTCAGTTTTCTGGTGAGAGGTGTCTGGGCACTTGTACCACAGCACACTTGACCTGTCCGGGGGGAGACGCTCCTGAGGTCTCCCCACAAGCCATGCTCCCCGTGCGAGCCCCACCATCCACCCCAGAGCGGCCCAGGACCCCGTTACCGCACCTGAGCGTCCCTCCATCAGACTGGATCCCGCGGGGGCTGAAATTCGGATGTGTGTGACGGTTTGGCACCCGGCCCTGGCCTGGCTGTGTACGTGTGGCTCTGTTTGCTTCGGGAACCAGAGCAGATTGCCGCTGTGCACACACAGAGGAGCTGTCTGCCAAATTAAGTCGGTTGACATTTTACTTCTCAGAAACAATTTTTGCAAATCTTTCAAGCGTTTCATGGACTCTCCATGTTTCAAGAGAGTATTTTTTGATAACACTTTGGTTTCAGCTTCAATTTGGCTCAGGGGAAGGAGAACCAGATAAGGACTGAAAATCAAAACTATGAGGAAATATGAAGTGTGTTATTTTGAATTAGGATTTCCAAACTCTAACCAAAATCAGCAGGAAAAACAGCAACAACAACAACAAAGCACAAACCCCTGCAAGAAAACAAGCTGGGAGAAACAGCAAAGGGACTTGGACTGAAACCACCGGGGCTGCCCTGGACCTGCTGGAGAAGCACAGAGTGGGGAAAGAGGTGTCTGAAGTGAATGGCTGGAGAGGCGATGGCTGAGCAATGTGCCAAGAATAAGTCTGATAAGGGAGGGTGGAGAGCTGTAAATGCTCTTTCCTTGCGGTCTGGGATTAGAGAGCAGCAGCACGAGCGTGCCTTTCTGAACAATCAATTTCCCCGGTATGAACTGTCCTGTAACCCTGCCATTGCATTCAATTTGAAGTCCTCCAGGAGAAGAGGTGAGCTTCCCTCAAACAGTCAAACAAATGATTTTAAAACAATTGTGTTGTTAGTGCCATCCAAGGGCCTGGCAGGATTCATCCAAGCCCTTAAACACTAAAACTGTGAACATTTTCTGTCCTGTTTCTCTCTTAGTCTGCCCGGGAAAGGTCCAAGGGAGTGCTGCTGATCAGACAAACAGGACAATCTGTTTTCTGTGTGCTCATCTTTTCTTGATCTTTCTTATCTGTGTACCTATACTTGAGATTTTCATTGTCATTAGTCTAATTCCCAAACACCTCAGTGATACCCAGGCACCTTCAGCGCCAGGTCCAGATGGATAAAACTGCCCATGGTACCTGGGGTGGGTTAGAAGGGGATGGTCAGTAGGTCAGAGAGGTTCTCCTGCCCCTCTGCTCTGCCCTGGGGAGACCACACCTGGAATATTGTGTCCAGTTGTGGCCCCTCAGTTCCAGCAGGACAGGGAACTGCTGGAGAGAGTCCAGCGCAGCCACCAAGATGCTGAAGGGAGTGGAGCATCTCCCGTGTGAGGAAAGGCTGAGGGAGCTGGGGCTCTGGAGCTGGACAAGAGGAGACTGAGGGGGGACTCATTCCTGGGGATCAAGATGGAAAGGGGGAGTGTCAGGAGGATGGAGCCAGGCTCTTCTGGTGACAACCAGTGACAGGACAAGGGGCAATGGGTGCAAACTGGAACACAGGAGGTTCCACTGAAAGATGAGAAGAAACTTGTTCCCGGTGAGGGTGGCAGAGCCTGGCCCAGGCTGCCCAGGGGGGTTGTGGAGTCTCCTTCTCTGCAGACATTCCAACCCGCCTGGACACCTTCCTGTGTAACCTCATCTGGGTGTTCCTGCTCCATGGGGGGATTGCACTGGATGAGCTTTCCAGGTCCCTTCCAGCCCCTGACATCCTGTGATTCTGTGATTTTTGAAGAGAAGACTGTTCTGGATGCTGTCAATAGTGGGGTCTCCCGGGATTTGGCAGAGCACTCTGCGTTACCTGCAGAATGACGTGCCATCGGCATTTTGAAGCCTCCGGGTTTGACTGCACCCTTGGAGAAACACATTCGTGCCAGACCACTCTTACCATCCATCCACACCGGAGCACTATGCAATCAAGAGCTTAATGCGAGAAGTAATTATCTCCATTAATGTTGTGTTTCAGCTGCTTTTCAGCTGTGAGGCCAATAGTCTGCACAAACCCAGGTCATATAGAGTATAATCAGCCTTGCAAATGCTGATGGACTTGCAGTTCTGCTGCAGCATGGTGACCAATTGAGAACGCAACAGACTCTCCCAGGAACAGGAGAACACTGGTTCAACACGGTCAGCCGTATGGAGACCTGTAGTGAATGGCTGTTCTTTGTAATGTTGTTGGAACCGCAGCTTCTGGCTGTGCAGAGGATCCTCTGTGCGAAGGCACCAGCGCTGTTCTCAGAAGTGCATGAACATGAAGGCAAAGTCACCAGATAGCTAACGATGTGGACAGTGGAAAAGAAAGGAGACCAACTGCCCCCAAAGGCGAGCTCCATCATTTATTCGAGGGCAAGACAACCTCTGATTCATCCGTCGCCCCAGCAGCTGAGGACACAGACGCCTCCAGGCGGGGTTTGCAGAGCTGGGTGCAGACTCTCCATGGGCTCCTATACGCAGCCAAAGCAGCACAGAGAGCAACGTCGTGCACAACCCGCATCACCGCGTGGGAAACCTTGGTTCGTTAGCAGAAGGGACCTCCTACCTGATTGCCTCTTTGATACCCCCTGTCCTCCAGGAGCCCACTGCAGAAGTTGGAAACTTTGCTTCTCATTGAGAGTTTCACTCTCATCTGGTGTTAGCACGAGAAGAAATCTCTCCATGGCCCCGCAGTGGCGTTGCACGCTGAGACAAAAGGCCAGTCCCTTGATCACACCCTCAGCCCCACTTGATGGGATGGCACAAATGGTGTGGCTGACTTCTTTCTGCCATCCCTGCCTGCTTCTCATGAGGTTCTCTCACCTCACTGGGGAGTCTGCGTGTGGGTGGGAGCTCTTGGGTTTTCCGAGCCCTTTGCAGTGATTGAAGCCAGCAGATCTCAGGGACTCACTTGTAAAATTGCCCGCTCGGATTCTGAGCCGTCAGCTGCTGATCTGTTCCAACCAGTGATCCTACCGAGGCAGCCTGACCTGCCAGAGCAGAAGTGTTACCAGAAGGGATAAGCGCTGTCAATGTAGCTGCAGAAATTTGATTTAAAAATTGGTGCCTGTGTCCTCCATAAAAATGGGGGCTCTTACTCAGCTTGGCTTTCCTAAGATTTCTCTGTTTTCCAGAAGTGTTGTGCTGTTTTCATGCATTGCTGCTTTGCACTGATGCTCAGGACCCCATGGCTGCAGTCACCTGGCCAGCCTGCCCTGATCACAGGAAGCACCACATCCAGTACAGTCTTTCATCCTCTGCTGTTGACCTGTTTCTGCCTGTTCCTGGTGGGGACAGTGGCTGTACTCTTGTGCCTGGCACAAGGAGATCCTGGCCCGTCCACCGGTGCTTCTGGATGCTCAGCTAAGGGCATAATTGCCAAAGGCAGTGATGTATCCATCACCTACACAAGTGCAATACCATCTATACCATTATGATATGAATGCTCAAGTCCTCAGCTAGGAAAAGCTGCGCACAAGGGGCAAGACAAAAATTTGGAAGTAGTCTCATTGTGTCTTTTAAATATCTTTTAAATATGCTCTTTGATTTCCCAGCTTGGAAAACCTGGCCATGGCCCCTGGAGAAGCAGGCTCTGGGCAGGGGGGTGGTGGCAGTACTTCTGGGGTCCAAACACCTGTGTTCAGGTCAACTTCACCTCCAGATGGGGAAGAGCAGATGGAGAGGGTGCTGAGGCCAATCCAGGCACAGGAGGAGAGGCTGAGGAAGAGGGACAGTGCTGAGAGAAAGCCGGCACACAAGAGAGAAGCAGTTCCCATCCCCACTGAGCTCAAGGCTTGGAGAAGCGACCTGAAGTTTCTAGCTGACACCTTCATCAGAGCCTTTCCTGAGAGGTGGTGGGGCGCCCAGGGGCTTCCCTGCTCCCATCCCTGCTTCTGTGTCCCCCTGTGGGGCGGCAGGCGTGGAGGAATGGCCTGTTTGTTCAGGTGTCCCCATGGTGGTCTCTGCACCCCCACTATCCTGGTGAACTGTGCTTCCTTCTTCTCAAAATGCAGCACCTGATTCTGAACTCATTGTTCTGATGACAGATTTGTGTTTTCTTGGCAGGATCTGAGTGAGTTAAATTCAACAACAGTGAAGAGTCCCACCAATACTGTGGCAGTGCAAAACCTCAAAGCTGGCACCATCTACGTCTTCCAGGTGCGCGCACGCACCGTGGCCGGGTATGGCCGGTATAGCGGCAAGATGTATTTCCAGACCATGACTGAAGGTGAGTCTTCAGCTGCCTCTGCATAAAGGTGACACGGGGTCTAGAGAGACTTGAACAGGATGGAGATGCACTGGCAGTGGTGCTGGTCCCTTTGCTTTTAGCCTCTTCAAGGCTGCATTGACAAGTCACAGGCATTTATTGAACCTGGCAAGACCTGCAGAGAGGTGTGAGCACTTGGTGGTCCATACAGGGAGTCACATAATGTAGGCCAGTTTCTCCCAGGCTTTTCTGGCATGGGGACACGGCCATTCAGTTGGATTTAGAAGAAACAGTATTTATGATTTTCATGTGCACAGCTGTTGATGACAAATGCAGACTTGGGTCTTTATTTTCTAAATTTGTGCTGCTAAATAAAACAGGCCAAGCCAGTTTTGTGCCCCCAAGGCCAAGGAGCAAGGCACAGCATGCATCCGTGGGACTGAGCTTTCCCACTCAAAAGGGATAGCTACATCCAGCCTTCCTGCAGGGGCACATCCCCGTCACAGCCACATGAGCTGATGCCTGAGACAGCACGAGCTGTCCAGGACAAAACCCGCCCCACAGCAGCAGCCACACGAGTGTAGGGTGGTGCTCAGGGCCATGCTCTGACCTTGATGAACTTGTTGGTGTAGACCCATCCTGTACCCCGGTAACCCCTTCCCTCTTCCTTGCATGCCAGCCGAGTACCAGACCAGTGTCCAGGAGAAGCTGCCGCTCATCATCGGCTCCTCCGCGGCAGGGCTGGTGTTCCTCATCGCTGTCGTCGTCATCGTTATTGTGTGCAACAGGTGGGTCAGTCTGAGCGCACCACCCGGGGCTGGGGCTGTGCAAGGACAGGGCGATTGGGGTGGAGGTGGCAGGAGAAGGTAAAGGGGAAAGAGATGCCCCTGCAGCACATCCCTTGTCCCCACTGGACCCGTGCTGGTGCTCAGGACTCTCTTTCTTTCCAGAAGACGGGGATTTGAGCGTGCTGACTCTGAGTACACCGACAAGCTGCAGCACTATACCAGTGGCCACAGTACGTACCGCGGGCCCCCGCCAGGCCTGGGGGTCCGCTCTCTCTTCGGTTTGTGTTCCTGTTCACTCATTCCTTGCGGCATGTGGGGGGGGCTCAGGCCACCCAGCTGGGTGCATGTGTAGGCAGGACCGCTGTGCAGTTTAGATTCCCCACCAGTCCCTGTGACCCGCACCCCTGCCCTGCTGCGTGTAGCCCGTGGTCCGCGGACCTGTGTGCTGATGGGTGCCAGCTGTGCAGTAAACACCCCTGCGTGTTCTGCAAACCCCCGCTACGTCCAACACACGCCCCTCCGTGTGCCCCTGCAGCCTCATCCTCTTCTGCCATGCAGGCCCTGCCACCGCACCTTGTCCTCCCGCGGCAGCTCCCGAGCTTTGCCCAGCTCGTGGGCAGCAGAGAGACCCCTCTCCCAACCCGGGCACGTCCTGCAGAGCACTGTCCTCTGCAGGAGCCACGTACCTCCTGGTGCCTTTGCTTGAGCCCATCCCAGTGCTCCCAGAATCATAATAGGTGTCAGGTGTATCTATATCTATGGGTATATAATGCAATGCGTAACATGCCCTCTCTTGCAGCCTCTCTCTTCCAACATCTCTGAAGGGCACTCCCTCACATCCAGCATTCCTGCTCCAGACCTTGTTGCCACCCTCTCTTGCCTCGGTTCATCCTCCTTCCCCTCATTAGTCCCTGGCTGTGTGCCCTCTGCAACACCTTTCTACTCCCTTACCAGAGCCCTGTCACTATAATCCTGCTTCGTTCAAATCTCAGTTGTTATTTACCTCACGTTATACTTGCAGCTTTAGGATTTCTGTCCTTTTTATACCTTGTTGCTGTACAGACCTGGGCCTTGTTCAGATGGAAAACACCAGTAGTTTCAGCACAGGATACACTATTTCTTCTATTTGCCTGGGAAACATCTCCCCAAAGGCACGGACTGCAGCTCGGTGCCAGCGTGGCGGCGTGCTGGCTGCGTTGCTGTAACTTCCCAGGAAAAATGACACTGTTTGAGAAAGATTATGGAAATGCAGCTCTCAGTTGTTTGTCAGTCCATGCTGCATGTGTAAACATACATTCACACTTTCTCCCGGGGTCTGGTGCGTAACATGACAGCTTCAGGCTGGGATGGCATTAATAGCTGTGCCTCACAACTGTCGGAACAGGCTCGATGCCACCGGATAGAGATGAGCTGATAATGGGCCTGTGGTGCCTTTAGCCACATTGTCACTCAAAACACCAGTCCAAGACACAGTCCCTGCTTGGCTCCCAGCAGTGACTGCTATGGAGAGGTTATGGTTAGACAATCGCCAAGGTGTGGGGAGCCTGTAAACTATGGAAACATTGCAGCAACTTCCCTCAACCCCGCCAGCATCCTACATGTGGAGCTGGGACTCATGCCCCTGGTTCTGTGTTGGGCTCCTTATTTAGTGAGCTGTGAGCTCTGCTCTCCAAACACCAAGTTTGGGGTGAGCCAGCGGACAGCAAAATGAGTGTAGAGAGGGGAGAACTGCAGGACTGCAGCTAAGAGCTGTCCCACGGTGTAGGTAGCATGCAAGGTGGCACCAGCAGTCCAGCCTCACCATTCCCGTGGCCATTGCCTTCCACGTAAACATGTTGTTGTGTCTTCTGCTCTGCCTAGAAGGAAGAGTTGGTTTTTGCAATTTCCCCAGTGTCCCTTACAGCTTGTCCTGGTCGTGCTGAGGCTAGTAAGAGAGAACCCAGCCTCCAACAGGGTTACCTGTCAGGAGAACATGGGCCTGGAGTGTCTGTCCCACTTGCACTGTCCCTGCGGGGTCACAGACACCCACCATGGAGGAGTGAATCTGTTTTGGTGGCTGTGTCAGTAGTACCAAGCACCTAGAGCTGTAGATATCCATGCAGAGAACCAGGAGCAGCACGTGCCTCAGTGTACGTCCCAAGGCAGACCCTCGGCACCGCCTGTCGTGTGTGCTGAGCCCGGGTCTCCTCCTCCCCTTTCCCGTGCCTCTGACGGACACTGCGCCGAGGTGGAAGCAGCAAGCATGGGGCAGAGCTGCAGTCTCTGCAAATGGTCCTCTCGCAGCATTAGAGCACGATGGGCATCGCGTGGCACTGGTATGCCTGTGCACCGCCTCCCGAGAGCTAATGCTTCCCTTGCTTTTCCTCTGGATGTGCTAAAGCTGAATCGAGCTGCAGAGCATGTGTGGCTCTCTGTGGTCACAGTTTGCAGTCCCAGCTAACAGCGCAGTCCTCCGCTGCCCAACAATTTCATTAGAATCCAGCTTCAACAGTCCTGTGCAAATGTGGCTCTGCATGTTCTTTCTCAAACTGCTTTGCTGTATATGCTTCATGTCCTTGATTATGCAACTTGCTGAGCTAAAAAAGACGCTCACACAAATAGGTTTCTCTTTTCCTTGATGCCAGCCATGGGTCATTCCATTTGCATCTGTCTGTCTGACTGTCTCCCTCACCTTTATGCAGTGACTCCAGGGATGAAGATTTATATTGATCCATTCACCTATGAAGATCCCAATGAGGCTGTCAGGGAATTTGCAAAAGAAATCGATATCTCTTGTGTCAAAATTGAGCAAGTGATCGGGGCAGGTAGGTGAACTGTGAATGTCTGGCTGGTCCTCAGCAGCACAGTCTCCTTTGTGGTCTCAGGCTTTGATGAGGATTTAGCCTTACATATACTGGGAAGACTAGTGTCAGTAAGGTCTTACACTTAGGCCCAGCCTGGGCTATCAGGAGCAAGGTGGTCCAGTGCTAGAGGAGCAAGTCCATCCAGTGCTGGAGGCAGAGACTTCCCATGTGCGTATATTGTCCAGTGCTCCTCACCAGTGATGAGTCCACCTGAAGGGGAGTCCTTGGCGTGGGTTGAGGGAGGAAGCACAGAGCAAACGGTGGGTGGTTGGCTCAGGGGTGTGCAGGGTGGGCACGGCTGGAGCCCATCGGAGCAGGGTCCCTGGGGGAGAAAGGCAGAGGTCTGGGAGGCTGACAAGCCCTACCTGTTTCCCTCTGTTCGCAGGGGAGTTCGGTGAGGTGTGCAGTGGGCATCTCAAACTTCCTGGCAAAAGAGAGATCTTTGTGGCCATCAAGACCCTGAAGTCTGGTTACACGGAGAAGCAGAGACGGGACTTCTTGAGTGAAGCCAGCATCATGGGACAGTTCGACCACCCCAACGTCATCCACCTGGAGGGGGTGGTGACCAAGAGTTCACCAGTCATGATCATCACCGAGTTCATGGAGAATGGCTCACTGGACTCCTTCTTGCGGGTATGAGATCCCAGGAGCATAAAATCATAGAACAGTTTGTGTTGAAGGGACCTTCCCAGCTACCCCAGTGTCCCCCCTGCCATGAGCAGGGACATCTTCACCAGCTCAGGTTGCTCAGAGCCCCGTCCAGCCTGGCCTGGGATGTCTCCAGGGATGGTTCATCCACCACCTCTCTGGGTACCTGGGCCAGGCTCTCACCACCTTCATTGCAAAAAAATTTCTTCCTCATGTCCAGCCTGAATCTCCCTTCTTTCATTTAAAACCATCACCCCTTGTCCTATCGCAACAGCCCCTGCTCAAAAGTCCGTCCCCATCTTTCTTATTGGCCCCTTTTAAACACAGAAAGGCCACACTAAGGTCTCCCCAGAGCTTCTCTTCTCCAGCTGAACACCCCAGCTCTCTCAGCCTGTCCCCAGCAGAGCTGTTCCAGCCTCGGGTCATTCCTGTGGCTCCTCTGGCCCCTCTGCAGCCCCAGAGGTCGTGTTGACCCAGAGTTGGACCTGGAGGGGCAGGCTCCCGGTCTGACCCCGTGTGACAGGGCCCTTCACTGCCCACCGTCCCTGGCCACTGGGGCGGCTGCTGTGCCGTCCAGAGGTCTGTGTGTCAGCAACAGACATGGAAGTGGCACCAAGGCTCTCATCTGTTATGTGTGTCCACTCATACTAGCAAAAGGCTGCACCTACCTGTCCACATGCCCACAGATGCATTTACAAACTGCTTCTGTGGATGTGGAGGGACAGTCTGAAGTAGCTTTAGCACAGCAGGACTTCACCTCAAGCTGCTCTGTCTAAATATTTATAGGTCTGAGTTTGAAGTGGTTAATTCACTATGTTGAAGGGACATAATCTGCTTAATATGAATAGATTGTCCCTTCTGAACCCTCCTGTGCAAGGTGTGGAAGATCTGCCACCCTCGGATGACAGCAGCCACCACAGCAATGCCCATAGGGTGTGCGAAGGCGACTTCCAGCCCCTGTGAGCTCCCCACTGCCCACCCTCTTGCTTTGGAGGGA